>NC_054470.1:17440589-17749339 GCF_017639515.1 Carcharodon carcharias
CTCATGTGACAATGTCACACCAGATGGGACATGTTAATAAAGACCACATAAACTTTATTAATTTTTAACAAAATGGACATGAGACTTCATCCCGCCAGTGGATGAAGTTTCATGAATAATCTAGATCCTGCTGGGGCTCCTGGCCTACCCGCCAGCCTTAAGGTTGGCGGGGCAGGTCTTTAATTACTTTAATTAGCCTGTCAATGACCTCAATTGGCCATTGACAGGTCGGCGGGCATGCAGCTGATTTCGCTGTCCACCCACCTTCCTAAAAATTTAAATGGACCGGGATGACCTCAGGGGTTCCTCCCGATGTCATCCCACATCACTTGCCCCTCGGTGAGCAGGCCCCACCCCCAAATCGCCGAGGGGGACATTCCTGGCCCTTGGGTTATCTTTGGTCTCCACATGACCCTCGGGAAATGGACAGTTTTGACACAGAGTGAATGGTGCTTGAACTTAAAATCAAAGCACAATGTTGCTAGAAGGCTTTCTTTCCATGGAGCATTTTATATCTCTTTCCAGCAAAATTAGCAAGACATATGAGCTAAATTTTACCCCCCCTCTTCGGGTGGGAGGGGGGGAGGGATTTATGTGGGGGCGGGCAGGAGCAAGCGTGAACCCAATCGGCGCCCCCGATCGGGTGCCCGCCGCCATTTTACCTGGGCAGGCCAATTAAGGCCCGCCCAGCGTGACGCACACCGCATACCCGGAAGTGCTGAGCGCTCCCTGTGCGGGCGGAGTGGGGGGAGAGGGGGTGGGTACCCTGAGTCCGAGCCTGCATTCTTTCGCAAATGCGCGCAAAAGAACACAGAAATCTCCCTGAGGCGTGAAGGTGCCTCGGGGAGATTAGTTTAAGTTTTGAAAAGTGTAATAAAGGTAAAAATAAAGTTTAAGGACACGTCCCCTCATGTGAAACTGTCGCATGAGCTGGGACATGTCCATTAATGTTTTCGAAAAATTTTACGTAATTAATAAACCCTTCATGGAACCTCCTCCTTCCTGCGGATGAGCTTTCATGAAAAATGCAAAGGCCGCCTGGGCTCTTTGCCTGCCCCCTCCCCACCAACCTTAAGTTTGGACTGGCAGCACTCTTAACAGCTTTAATTACTTTGTTAATGGCCTTAATAGGCCTTTGACAGTCTAAATGACGCGCAGTGACATCGAGACGCCAGCCCAACGTCCCCACATGTCATCTCACGCGTCGACGAGCAGGGCCCGCCCTCGCTTGCCGATGGGAAAGTTCTTCCCATAGAGTTAGGTTTAAACTCCAACAGGTTTCAGGCGTGCAGATAAGATGCCAACCCTCCAGGACTGGCCTGGAGTCCCACAGGAAATGAAGATCAATCTCCAGAACACTGTTGTGTACAAACCTGGAGAAAAATCGCCAGGCCATTAAAAAAAAAGATTGCAAATGGGAAAAGGAAGGCCGCTTTGCTGACGATCAAGCACCATCCAATCGGGCAATGAGTCATTTTGCTTTCCAGTTGGCATAGGAAGACAGTGTGTCACAAAGGTAGATGCGTTAGCTCACTGATGGCAAGAGTCGGGGGTTGGGGGGGGCGGGGGGCAAGTCATTTGATGAAAGCTCCAGGAATACATTTATTCACAGTTGGTCACCCTACATGTGAAGCTAGGTGAATGCAAATCACGCTCACAGAGTTCTGTTTAAGGCCCAGAATATTTTAATCCTTGAGTCTCAGCTGTAGGCTGCTTGCTCAGCTACCTTGTCCAATTGTTCCTATTGAAAAGAACTACATAGAATACAGCAGAAATGAATTCTTGCTGGAGGACATGTTCACAAAACTAACCGGCAAATGAATTAGTGGCTCATGCATTGGTGCAGCCATTCATTTCGAATGCTACTATTTTGGCATAAGAGGATAGTGTCATAGAGTTTTACAGCGTCGTGTCCGTGCTGGTCATCTACTCTAATCCCATTTTACAGCACCTGGCCCATGGTCTTGTATGCTACGGCATTTCAAATGTTCATCTAAATACTTCCTAAATGTTGTGGGGGTTCCCGCTTCTATCACCCTTTCAGGCAGTGAGTTCCAGATACCCTCTACCCTCTAGATGAAAAAATCTTTCCTCAAATCCCCTCTAAACCTCCTGCCCCTTACCTTAAATCTGTGTTCCCTGGTTATTGACCACTCCAAGGGAAAAGTTTCTTCCTACATACCATTTCTATGCACCTCATAACTTTGTACACTTCAATCAGGTACCCCTTGAGCCTTCTCTGCTCCAAGGGAAACAACCGCAGCCTATCCAATCTCTCTTCATTGCTGAAACACTCCAGCCCAGGCAACTTCCTGGTGAAGGCTAAATACTGTGGATGATGGAAGAATGAAACAAAAACAAAAAGTGCTGGAAAAACTTAGCAGGTCTGACAGCATCTGTGGAGAGAAAGACAGAGTTAACGTTTCGAGTCTGTATGACTCTTCTTCAGGACACCCTGGTGAATCTCCTCTGCTCTACCCTCTAAAAGTAAAGATTTACTATCTCTTATATAAAAGCAAAATACTGCGGATGCTGGAAATCTGAAACAAAAACAAAAATAGCTGGAAAAACTCAGCAGGTCTGACAGCATTTGTGGAGAGGAACACAGATGACGTTTCGAATCTGTATGACTCTTCATCAGAACTAAGGAAATAAGAGAAATGAGGTGAAATATGAGAAATGAAGTGAAATATAAGCTGGTAGAGGGGAGGGTGGGACAGGTAGAGCTGGATAGAGGGCCAGTGATAGGTGGAGGGAAAGAAGAGATTGCCAAAGATGCCATAGACAAAAGGTCAAAGGGGCGTTGACAGTGGTGATATTACCTAAGGAATGTGCAAATGGGGACATTAAGGGTAGCAATCAGGACAAGCTAGTGGCAGATGGCCCTAATGGGGTTGGGATGGGGGGAAGGAATTGAAATGGGCTAAAAGTTGGAGATAAAACAATATATCAAAATAAATTTTAAAATAGGTGGGAAAAGAAAAATTTTTTTTTAAATTATAAATTATTGGAAAAAGGGGGATCAGAAAGAGGGTGGGGATGGAGGAGAGAGTTCATGGTCTGAAATTGTTGAACTCAATATTATGTCCAGAAGGCTGTAAAGTGCCTAATCGGAAGAGGAGGTGCTGTTCCTCCAGTTTGCGTTGAGCTTCACTGGAACATTGCAGCAGGCCAAGGACAGACATGTGGGGAAGAGAGCAGGGTGGTGTGTTGAAATGGCAATCCGGTGAAGCCCAACGCACACTGGAGGAACAGCACCTCATCTTCCGACTACGCATTTTACAGCCTTCTGGACTTAATATTGAGTTCAACAATTTCAGATCATGAACTCTCTCCTCCATCCCCACCCCCTTTCCGATCCCCCTTTTTCCAATAATTTATCATTTTAAAAAAATTTATTTTTCTTTTCCCACCTAGTTTTAATTTTAAAAAAATATATTTTTCTTTTCCCACCTATTTTTAAATTTATTTCGATCTATTGTTTTATCTCCACCTTTTAGCTCATGTCGATCCCTTCCCCCCACCCCACCCCCACAAGGGCCATCTGCTACTAGCTTGTCCTGCTTGCTACGCATAATGTCCCCATTAGCACATTCCTTTGATAATATCACCACCATCGACGCCACTTTGTCCTTTTGTCTATGACATCTTTAGCAATCTCTTCTTTGCCTCCACCTATCACTGGCCCTCTATCCAGCTTCACCTGTCCCACCTCCCTTAAAAAGCTTATATTTCACCTCATTTCTCTATTTCCTTAGTTTTGATGAAGAGTCATACGGACTCAAAATGTCAACTGTGTTCCTCTCCGCAGATGCTGTCAGACCTGCTGAGTTTTTCCAGCTATTTTTGTTTTTGTTTACTTTTTCCTAGCTGAGTATGGACAGCTTCCTTGAAATTCTCCTCATAGTACAATCTAATTCTGAAGTGAGTGGCCTTTCAAGATGTGGCTCTCTCCATCTCACCAGAAGGATAAAGAAAGATTTGCATTTATATAGGACTGTTCTCATTCTCAGGATGCCCAATGCAATTTACAGACAACGTAGAGCTTTTGAGGTGCATTTACTGTTGTAACATAGGAAACTCGGCAACCGTTTTGTCCACTGCAAGGTCCCACAAACAACAATGAGATAAATGATCAAACAACCTGCTTTAGCGATGTTGGTTGAGGAATAACGATTTGTCAGGACACTGAGAGAACGCACTTGCTCTGCTTTGAAATTGTACCGCGGGGATCTTTTACATCCACCTGTCAAGGCTGGCAGGGGCCTCAGTTTTACATTCCACCAGAAAGACGGTGTCTCCAACAGTGCAGCACTCCCTCAGTTTGATAGCGCTGGCAACAGTCAACAAAAACTGGATACCTGTGGCCACCCCTTTTTCCTGTTCATTGATCAGGTAAAGAACTCTGTCTGCTGGCAGAGGGTCAGTAATTTTAAAATCAGAGAAGATCCACTTGAAGAAAATTTAATCATGGTTTAATTGCGATTTCAAAAAAACTGAAAATTTGAAATCTTGCGCAGACACAGTGGTCTCCTATCTCATCTGGGGATCCAGAATTCACGGGTGGTGTAAATGTGGGAGATTCTAGAGGGGTAAACAGCTCCAGCGTACAGCTAAATCTCTTAAGCAGCTCTGCAGTATGAGTGCACCGTAATTCAGAGTCGGAAGAAAAGTGTCCTTCAGGTCAGACAACATCGAAGCCTAAATCAGCATTCTGTGACTGTAAAATAAGGAAGATTTGTGTGCTGTGACTTCATGTGCTTTAGACTGCAAATGTCAGAATATCTTTTCACTCATGGCACTGAGCAATCGATAGGTGACCTTCACTGTCGCTCAATATCCTAGTTTTTGTCTGTTGTACCATGTAGTCTGTTTTCAAGATACTTTACTGTATTAATAAATCCCCATGCTCTGCCCCTGCAGACATCAATTTCACGCTCATGATAATACTAGTGCGGCATTAGTACTGAGGTCAATAGTAGGAATGTGCATGAATCCAGGTCAGGGAAATGAACTTTAAATAATAAGCCCCATTCATTTCTATTTAAACCAGACAGCATAAAAGGTCAAACATTCGACTTTGGAAAGATCAGTGTGGCAACCAAACTGTCAGCTGCAAAGCTGGGATCAAATGTCATGTATCACATCACATGTGTGTAACACAGCTGACCACCCAAGTACAGATTGACATGAAGTGGCGTTGGGCATGCTAGCCATTATACCACATTCACATTAACTTTGTAGAAGGAGTCAATTCTCTGCAACATAATATTTGACGCAACCATCATCGTCGGTTTAAATTGTGACCTTTTGGATTTATGGGACCAATTGCCATTACCTCCGAGGGGACATTTTTTTTTGGCTGGATTTCTATTCTACTTGTCAATTTTCACCCTGCCTCACATTTTCATGATGCATTCCTCCACCAGCTGGGTTCACAATGCAGCTTTCTCCGTGCTTTACCAGAGTTAGTTATAATTTAGCCATTAGGCCTCGTGACTGCTCTGCATCGTTTGTATTTCAGGCACTGACCAGGAAATTGGATCAAGGTCCAATCAGGGTGCAACTCTGGGGCAACCTGTCCCACACCTGCCTAAAGAGGCCAATGGCTGGAATATGGCAAATTGGCCTGCGGCTTCATTAGGATAGTACCGGAGCCTGCACCAGTCAAGGCAGGGTGGGAGCTAAATCAAAAACAAAAATTGCTGGAAAAACTCAGCTGGTCTGACAGCATCTGTGGAGAGAAAGGCAGAGTTAACGTTTCGAGTCCAGATGACTTCTTCAGAACTAAAGAGAAGTAGAAATGTGGTGAAATATATACTGTTTAAGGGGAGTGGTACAGATGAAGCTGGATAGAAGGCCAGTGGTTGGTGGAGGCAAAGGAGAGATTGCAAAAGACGTCATAAACAAAAGGTCAAAGGGGTGTTGAAGATGGTGCTTTTTTGGGAGCTAAGTCAGCAACCTGGGTAAGTCTGGCTGAGAGGGGAGGCAATTGGGAAGGGGAAACGAGTGGTCAGTGGCAACAATGCTCCCTGTAAAATTTTGGTGCTATTATTGTAATGATGTTGGTTGCAGAACATGTCTGTTAAGAAGTCTTCATAGTCTTCCGTATGTTAACAGCAAGTCTTTATTAAGTACTTGTAAACATATACAAATATACAGTAGAGGGTACAGGCAAGGAGTTATCTCCATCTTAGGTCTCAGCACGTCTCTGGCCAACACCACTGGCCATAGGACTGGGTCATATGTCTTGTTACGTCGCTGTGTGGATGGTACTATACTCAGTCTCACATTAACCCTGTATGTTCCAGACCATACTACTATACCTCCCCCAAAGTCTTTATCCCATGGATATAGAGTTACTTTAGTTTACTTCAAATCTTATGTTGTTATAAGTCTTTACCTTATTTTACCTTTGCATTTACCTTATTGTTACTTAACGCTATTCCAACATTATTGGTATTACAATATTAGCATTAACAATATTCTCAGTACTTCACCTCCCCACTTCAAGTCCTTGAAGTTAGAGGTTCAGGCAACCTGGCGGCCTTATACCCCTTCCACATCTCACGCTGTTGGGAGAGTGGTAGGTTCTGGTGGTTCTAGTTCTTGTTGTTGGCTTGGAGGTTAGACTGATATTTGGGTATGGTTTCATTCTTTCCGTCCATTGCTTTATGTTGAGCCACACCTGATCAGTTTAGCTGTTGTGTCATTGCACAGTTACTGTTACTCTCAATAGTTTCTTGCTAGGTGGATGAAGTTGGTATTTGTCTCCTTGGTGCTGCTTTTTCTTCTTTTTATCAGTGTGGGCCATCTGAAAACCCTCTGAGGCTGAGGAAGGATGTTCCAGTGGCTAGAAGAAGGTTGAATGGTATGACCACCTCTGCTTTTTGTTTTTGATGGTGATAGTCTGCTACCCAGTTGCAGCATCCCTTATGGTTGTGGCATGCTGGCTGGAAGTTGCAGTGTGTGCACAGTTGTTGATGTGTCGACCAGCTGTACCATCATCATAGTTGGAGGTAGAGGCCTCTCAGACTGATTATCATTCTCTGGTACCACTTCCACGGAGGTGCCATGGTAATCTCATGGGCGGTAGATTGGTCTGACCAGTGGGGGATTTCCAGGACCTAGAATGATAATGGACAAACTTGCTCCACAAAGAGAGATTGAAGGTGAAATCTGAGTCTGAATACTCTTTAGTGTTTGCGTACTCAGGACTGTGCTGTTCTGACTGGCTAACGATAGTGGTAGTCTTTACATCTTCCACTGTCTGGAGGTGATCCAGGGCTACGGAGGCATCCCTGCTCAGGAGAGAGAAAGGCTGGTTATGGATGGCTTATGTCAGCTGAAAGGTTTGTTTGTTGCCATGCCTCAATGGTCCAGGTTCATGCTGATGATCAGGAGTTGGACTCCCCCTGCTCCATAAAGTGGAGTGTCCATTGCTCAAAGCCAGAGGTCTTTGAGCCATGGTTTCTTGTCTGACAGGACTGTCACACTGGCATGTGAATCTAATTTAAAATTGGTTAGATGACCATTTACCAGGATGCCAGCATTCCAAAATGAAGAACCACAATCTTTGATTTCACCCAAGAAGGGTTTTCGGTCTCCACCTTATGGATTACCTTTGGGATGTCTGAGTGGTGCTGGGGTTTTGACTTGCACAGTTTGCCAAAGTGTCCCTGTCTGTTGCAGTGGAAGTATCGGGCTGTCCTCACAGGACACTGATTTCTCCTGTGAGGGCGCTTTGCACCGCAGCGCTGGCAAGGTCGTTCTGCTGGGCGGTTTAGGAATTGCTTTCCATGACTTGGATTGTCCCTGTGTCTTTGTGACCTAATAAGCTGGGCTGAGGGTTGGCTTCTGCCCCATGTTGTATTCTCTCCCCTCAGGATTGTCCTGTGTTGGGCATGTAGCTCAGACAGTCTAACTAGCTGGATTGCCTTGTCTAACTTGTCTAACGTAAGATCATCTTTAGCTGGTAGAAGGTCAGAAAGTGAATTGTCTGCGACACCCACCACTATTCTATCTCGGATGCACTCAGACTTTAAATCTCCATATTCACACCCCTCTGCCATCCTGTAGAGATCATTTATGAAGGAATAAATAGGTTCCCCAAGCCGTTCGTCTCATTGAATTTAGATTTTTCCAATATTTTGTTGGATCTCAAGTTGAAATAAATTTAAAACCTCCTCAAATTTGGCAGATGACTCATCAATATCTTACCATACAATTATGTCATCTGCACTTGGCCCTATTGAGTAAAGAGGTGTGTTTATTTGTTCTGCTTCTGATTATTTTATTTAAACTTGAAGCAATGCTGTACCTTAAAAATCTTTTCCTCCAGTGACTCAAATTTTGTGACTGGTCTGGGTCTTGGGTGAGTCCCAGTAGAGTTGGAAGTGTGGAATTGTGATCCACGTTGAAGATTTTAAAATTGTGGGTAAGGCTTGAAGAGCTTACAGGCTTCCAAGATTCATTCACTGCAGAACAATGGATTTCCCGTGCTTCCTGGCTTTTGGCGGCTTCACAAAATGGTGGCGGCACGCTTCGGAATGAAGAACTTTCAACAATGGCTGAATGGATCAGCACTCTGCCGACTTTTAATCAACGAGGTAGCGCTGCGAGTAGCGAGATGTTTGAATGAACTGTAGGTCTGCTGTTTGAGGATTTGACAGTCACAAGGTTCCCAAGAGTTCTGTAAGTTAATTATTAATTTTTTTTTGTTCAACTCGGAGGCCATGTGTTGAGGCTCAGAGTCAGGGAATCAGGATTAACGATGGGTTTAGTTTTAATGGCACTTCTGACTGAATTAGTAAAAGGGCTTCTCAGGACTGGTTACAGCCTAGAAGTGAAAAGAATTTAGCTCAGCCTTGTGGGCTATGAACTCTGCGTGCTGAAGCTATGTTTTCAAACAAGATTGTGTGGAGTCTTCCACCGCAGTGAAACTTCTGCCTTTAGCTTTCAGGCTCTTGTCTCTGGAGCCTTTTCTGGCAAATTTTCCCAGCATCTGTAGCTTCAGGTGGGAGCTTCTTTCAGTTCAGAATCAGTTGAAGATGTCCTTCTTCTTAGTCTTTCATCATTTCTGTGCGGATGAGGGTTTTGCTCCAGAGCTGCCACCATGTTGGGATGGTGTTGGTTACAGAACATACCTGTTAAAGAAGTCTTCATAGTCTTCTGTACATTAACAACAAGTCTTTATACCTACTTGTAACTATGTACAAATAGACAGTAAAGGATATAGGCATGGAGCTATCTCCATCTCAGCTAGAAAGGTGGATATACCTATCAAGGAAATTTCAGAACTTAGGGCCAAGCAACTGAAGGCACAGCCACCAATGGTAGAATGGTTAAAATTGGGGATACACAAGAGGCCAGAATTTGAGGAGCACCCTATCATGGAGGGTTTTGGGGCTGGAGGAGGTTAATGGAGATACAAAGGGATTACCGTGGAGGAATTTGAGAACGAGGATGGGAATTTTTAAACTGAGCCATTTCTGGACCTGGA
This sequence comes from Carcharodon carcharias, assembly GCF_017639515.1. Lineage (NCBI taxonomy): Eukaryota > Metazoa > Chordata > Chondrichthyes > Lamniformes > Lamnidae > Carcharodon > Carcharodon carcharias. The sequence goes on from NC_054470.1 coordinate 17,450,092, forward strand.
GCTAGTGTGGGTCAGCAAACACAGGAGTGATAGATGCACAGGACTTGGGGAAAAGTATTCCCTGTGTCAGGGGGCACATGCGGGAGCGGGCGCAGGCAGGCCGCTTCCGATCTGCGCCCCCGATCGGAGGTGCGCCGCCATTTTACATTGGCAGGCCAATCAAGGCCCACCAAGCTATGCGCTCCCTGTGCAGGCCCCGGGGGTGGGGGGAGGGGGGGTCATTCCCTCAGCTGAGGGTGCGCTCTTTCACACATGCACGCGAAAAACTGCGCAGATCTCCCTGAGGCTAAGTGCTGCCTCAGGGAGATCAGCTCCAATTTAAAACTTACATTAAACATGTTTAAAAAATTTCCCTGCCATCTCCCCTCATGTGACACTGTTACATGAGTTGGGACATGTCCATAAGTTTTATTGAAACCTTTCTTAAAGATTTAAAAACCCTCATGAAACCTCATCCCTCATGGAAGAGGTTTCATGCTTTTTCTGAAGCCCTCCAGGGCTCCCGGCCTCCCCGCTAACTTTAAGGTTGGACGGGCAGGCCCATTAACCACCTTAATTACTTTTACAATGGCCTCAATAGGCCGTTGACAGGTCGGTGGGTGCGCAGCTGACTCGGCTGCACCCCCGCCGACCTGAAAATGGAAATGACGCAGGGTGACATCGGGAGTTCCACCCGACCTCATCCCATTGTCATTTTACATGTCGGCAAGTGGGCCCCGCTCGTCGACCGGAAGATCCTGCCCTTGGTGTAAGTTAGGATACGGACAGCAGGGTTTTGGATGACTTCAAGTTTATGGAGGGTGGGAGATGGGAGGCTGGCCAAGTGAGCATTGGAATAATCAGGTCTGGAGGTAACAAAGGCATGGATGAGGGTTTCAATATCGGTCAAGCTGAGGCAGGAGAGAAAGCTGTAACCACCTCCATAACTTCTTGGTGGCACCCTCCAACTGTTTCTCTAATAAATGCTGGTTAGGCCACACATAGACCAGGTAAATCTGATAAGAGTTGTAAATGCATTCAATGTAAACCAATTAGCACAATCAAGGGCCTAATGTCTGTTTAGATGGTCACCAGAGACACCTCTACACATACAATATAGTATTGGATATCTTTCCAGGACTGTGAAGGTGCAGAGGTTAGTCCCCTAAATTGGACCTATTTGCTTCTGTTTTCTGCCTGGAAAATTGGTACAACAAAGCCCAATTTCACCCTGTCTTTCTCATTAGTAAAATATTCTGTTGTGAGGGATTTGTGTACCCTCTTTAGTGAAAACCAAATGGAGGCACAGGACATGCCTGAATAAGACTCCCATTGTAGCTAGTTGGATATGTGCAGTTCAGTGTTTGGTAACTTGATTATCTGGCCATGACCTCAGTGTTGTTGTGGGAGCTTGCTGTGCAAAAATTAACTGTGCATTTTATACATTTCAGAAGTGATTATGCTTCCAAAGTACTTGATTGGCTGTGAAGTACTTTGGACATCCAGATGTCATGAAAGACACTATATAAATGCAAGTTCTTTCTAACTTTTTCATTCATATTAGGAATATTGAGATGGACAGTGAATTTCCACAGGGCTCCACCAACTGTAACTTCAGCAGATGAACCACAGAATCTCTGGGATGCAGAAATGCCATTCACTCCTTTTTTTCTGGTAGTTCCTTGGCTCTTTGGCCCAAGTTACAACAGATGAACTGGAGGGCTCCCACTGTAAATCATGCCCAGCGTTGGTGATCAGATTTAAGACTAGGGTGTGCATTAATAGAAAAGATTTGTACCAAAGGTACATTCTCGGTATCTAATTTTTCAAAGACAGCACAGAGAAATAATGACTGTAGCATGAAGCTTCTTCAGGATGAAAATGCCTCACACTTCAGGGTGATCCAGATCCAAACTCTAACAGTTTAGTTGAAGGACATCTGAGGCTAATTTGAGTGATTTATGTGCTTTAGTGAAAAACAAATGCAGGCATAGGACATGCCTGAATAAGTCTCCCATTGTAGCTAGGCGGATATGCACAGTTCAATGTTTGGTATTTAAATTAGGTCAGAGTTCAACTCTGATCAATGTTGCTGCTAATTAGGAATATGCTATGCAGCCATGAAGATTTGAGTCACTGTCCTGTGAAATATGTTATTGGCAAATTTGAAGTTTATGCAATTCCTCGCTTCATCAGACTTTGGGTAGAATTTTGCCCTCGCGGGCGGGTCTAGGAGCGGTCACGAACATTACCACCACCTGCGATCGGGCCCTGACATGGTCTTCACGTTGGCTGGCAAGAGGAGTGCAAGTGCTGATGTCTGCGCACGCGCAAGGGCGTGCTCAGTAATAGCTGCCGGAGGCACAGATCTTCCTCAGGGAACTGAAGAACTTTGAAAATAAAAAAAAAATTGAAAAATGTTAATAACATGTCCCCTCATTTGACTCTGTCATACGAGCAGGGACATGTTAGACATTAGTTTGAAAAGTTTTATTATTTTTAGTCACTGAACGAAACCCTCACCCCGCCCATGGATGAGGTTTCGCTAAAAATCCAAAGGCTGCTTGACCTTCTTGCCTGCCCGCCAACTGTTAGGTTGGACGGGCAGCGAAAACTTTCATTTCATTTGAACTTTAATGGCCTTAAAGGTCTGTTAATTGTTGGCAGGCGCGCTGCCCACTCCCGCACTCGCCCGCTGACCGGAATATCACGTGATTGCGCGATGACGGCGGGACGCTCGCCCGATGTCATTTCACGCTCGTTCGGGTTGGGCGCATGCCCCGCCCAACAAGGCCAATATTCTGCCCTTGATGTTTTTATGTTAGAAGACACTAATGGCATGCTGAATGTAGGGGTGCCTCAAAAGCTTCAATTTCCTTTTATAGGCCAAACTCTCAATCTTTCCTACGCTAGAAACTCAAGGGACCACAAACTGGCCGTTTCCTATTGAAAGCAGATGAGATCTTCCGCTCTGCATTTAAAATAAATCCTTTTTTACTTAGTTTCCTCCACTATTGACAATCTACTTGTAGGAGAATTCATTTTAACGTTGTACTTGACAGTATTGAATAGGACCAACTTATTAGCGTAACTATAAAATCTTTAGACATCATGTAAACCGAGAGATTATGTTACTTCAATGTCTGTATTTATTTGCTTTGATGGACAAACTCTGCTATTCAAGAACCGCATCAAAACCTGCTGCTCTGTGTTTTGGATTCTAAAAACATAAGCCACATTTTTTGCTGCCTAAGTGCCAAAATATTTTTCCCCTTGATCTTGGCTGGTTTGCTTGACATGAGCCAACAAATGGGGCCTTGGCCTGAAGAATAACTGCTTTCACTAAAGAGATCAGATGTTAGCTCACTTCCACACTTAAGATCTTGTGGTTTCACTGACCACCATTTGTAGCACATTCCCAGCATTCTTTCTATCAATCTTGTCAGATGATACTCAGTGAACATTGTGGGAGAGGGAGGGTGTGAAAACAGGAAACTCTTTTTTTCTCTATAATAACAGCAGCTCCCATGCTGACAGTTGTAAAGGAAAAGCAGTCGGCCACCTGACAAGGTACCAGTGTAGTACTGGAATTCTGTACATGGTATGCAATTAGTATGGGCTGCACAGCTTGTACACAATTAGATTGCAAAACAAGATAAATTCTAACAGAAAAATAGCAGGTTGGTACTACGTGACCTGTTTATGTCAAGCTAAAGCTGGAGATATTCTGATCAGGAGGTAAGCATTAACCCATAAGATTTCCAACCATTCACAAGGTAACTTGCCTTGGCTTTCATTCACCTAATAAAACCTGTTCTGCTTCCACAACAGACAAAACCATACAAAGACAGCAATATAAATCAGATCTCATCGGGGCCTTTATACGCCGGTCAATAAGCTGCTAAAGGCAGACAGGCTTTTAAGAACCACTGAACCCTAAAGCTTTTCTGCTTCATTTGATTTGCAGGCTATTAAGTCCAGAATTGGTGCCTCAACAGGAGATATTTACCCCTATATTCTGGCTCCCTATTTATCTGATTTTAACTTATATACCCATGTATAGTTGTAACAACCTGAACAAACAGAATGACTACAACAACAATTTGGATTTATATAGAATCCTTAACATATAAAAACATCCCAAGATGCTTCACAGAGGTGTGATTGGGCAAAAAAAGGGCACCATGCCTAAATTTGGGATATTAGGAGATGGACCGAAAGGGGAGGTGGAAGAGGTAAAGAGGCAGAAAGGTTTAGGAAGTGACTTTCAGAGCATGGGGATTAATGTCTGAAGATACAGCTGCTCACGCTGGGGCAAAGGGAGTGTGGAATGCACAAGAAGCTGGAATTAGAGGCATGGAGGAATTATAGAACTGGAGAAATCACATCGATAGGGAGGGGCCTGGCCAAAAAGGGATTGAAGCACAAGGTTAAGAATTTTAAACTAGGATGTTTAGATGAGCGGAGCCAACGTAGATCAGGGAGGACATGGGTGCTGGATGAATAGAACCTGGTATTGGACAGGATAATGCCAAGACAGATGCAGAAGGTAGCTGTGGATTTAACTGATGGTAAAATACCAGCCTGAAAGTTACAACCACAGGAGAATAGAGAGGCTGAAGAGTAGTCATGAATTAGAGCAGGAATTAGGGACAGCCTAGAAATTATCTAATAAGGGAGAAAAGAAAGGTGACCTGAAGGGATAAGAGGAAGGAGAGGAGACAGAAGAGAAGGGCACAAGAAGGGCCACCAGCAAAAAAATCGATAGAGGTGATGGGCTCAGGTCTGGAGCGGCAGCCAAAATGCACACAGTGATGGTGTGTAGATGGAATTCAGGCTGCGCAAATATGGCCAAGATTGGAAGAGATTCCTCCAGGTTGTAAACAAAGGTCCTTCTCCCTTACTCCAAGCGCAATATTGGATAGATCAAAAATTGTTACACACACAGCACTTTAATGTTACAATAATATTTTACAGTATCTAATTTATCAACTGCCAGCAACAGGTGCAAAATTTCACTGGCTTAACAAACACTACTAAGGGGATGAATTTCTTCCCTATTTGTCTGGTTCCAACTCTGTATCTCTCGTAGAATTTCAACAGAAGCTTTATTGACCCATATCAAGGAGATTCTGCTGACCATGGTAATGTTTCTGTATTCCAGAAGGTGCAGCACAACCCTATAAAGACTTCTCTTTGTCCTTCCCAGTCAAAACATAGTTTACATTATAAATTTGCCTCCTTTCTATCTTTGGTGTTTATTTTGGCTCTAGGACATTCAGTACAATGCATGATAATACCTCAGGGTTTTTCATGTGATTAATTCTGGCACCGAAGCCAGAAAATAGTTGCTCTCTAGTTAATTGTACAAGTTTATTGCTACCATAGCACCTAGAGATCCTAATCAGCAAACATCTGTTGCCCACAGTAACTCAGGGAAAAAAACAAAAGAGCTAGCGAACCCCACCAGCACAATTACCTGATTCTTGGAGATCAGCTGAATTATTTTTTGACATTAACAGCTCTCTGAACACTCCAAAGAAGCTGCCGTATGCAAGATATGATTTGTTATTCAAGTCACTGACCGTTGCACACTTTCTCCTGGAGAATTATACAGGGCTAACAGTTTAATGACTTCTATATTTTGCATACTAAATTTACCCTACACAAAGCACGGTAAAACTGGGTGAGGATTGTTCAGTGAACATCAAATGTCCTGCTTATTTACTCATTCAGCCCAGCAAGGCCGTCTGGCATTTCAACTGCAGTGATTGACAAGCACTGCATAACCTCTCTATGCCACATAAGCATTAGCGATTTTAGCTTCTGCTAGATCAAAAATGCAATTCTTTCGGTCATATAATGTCTGGAAAAGTGACATAATGATAATGGGCAGGTAGGAATACTGAACACATTGGCCGCATACATGCTGCATCTATATCAGTACTTGACCTACAAAAAGATCACAAGGGTTAGGTCCATTTTAATATAAGTATAGCAATGACTAAACAAACTGGGCAAGCTGATCTTGTGTGTTCGCTTTCAAAGAGCTGGAGTAATAATAAGCGTATTCCTTCTTGCTTATTATTTTCACATCCTTGTCATTTAGCAGGATCCAACTAGGCCTATGACTGTGTGAATAATACTCTAAATATCCTGGTGTCTAATTTTAAAAAACACTGTACATCAACTCAAGTCAATGCAATCTTTGCATCCCTATTTGTCACAGAATTTGTTTCTAATTTTACTTTTGTTTCAAGTGCTTAACAATTATGTTAAGAATAACAAAGAAGTATAAATTAGCTTCAGGATGTAAATTTATTTTGATATTAAAGCCTTTAATATCAAAATAGATTTGCATCAGCGAGGCATTTTATACTTCTTTGACACTTCTGTTGCTGAAGACACTGAATGATTGAGGCATTCAGACCAGAAAAGTAACACGTTTAATCCCTGGTCTACATTGAGTTAGATGATTTTAGCCTGTCAGTACTAGAGCATTACAGGTCGGGTTCCTGCCCATAGTTAGTTCACAGAAACCCCTGCTATAAGTGCATGTATCTGTTGATGTGGTCAAGGCACAAGTGGGTTCAGTGGGGTGTCCTCTGCTGTATTCTTGAATAACATATTAACATTCACTATCTACTTCACACATGAAGAATGCCTACTTGGGTGAGGCATTAGAGAGTGACCAATGTCCCAGAAAGGAATTTAATGTTTGTTTAAACAAGACAAAAATGTAAAAAAAAAGAGGAGAATTCAAGATTATGCCCCCAATTTTGATTAATATTAGACCAATTTACTTTATGAGCATGAAACTATCTGCTGTTCATATGGAAAATATACATGTAGGGACAAACAATTTCAATTTCAGTAGTAACCAGACTCAGTTAATAGCATATTTGCCTCTGGGTCAGAAAATTATGGGTTCAGGAATCACTCCAGGACCTGAGTGCATAATCATGACTGAAATTCTCTGTGACTATGAATGTGGGGCATTTTCCCTCCTTGTTCTATTTGACCACTCTGCAGTCTTTGTTAAAATCAATTATATCATCTTTCTCCAACATCTCTCCATTGTCCAGCTCGGTGAAACTCATCTTCCTTGGTTCTGCTCTTACTGTTCAACTGTAACCAGAGCATCTTCAACAATGGGGTTATCCACCATTATTGTTACCTGTTGAGGCATTCAAGGTTTTATTATTGGCCCCTTCCACTTCTTTATTTATGCTTTTCCCTTAGTGACATCATCCAAAGACATGGGCTTATGCTCTGGAATGCCATCATTCTGCACCTTCCTCCTCCATTAAGACCCTCCTTAAAACTCACCTCTTCAACCAAGTTTATATATCTCTCCTTTGTCTTGGGGTCCATTGGACACCAGTACCCAAGGTAAACAAACCTGCAGTAAGTATCTGCAGCTAGAGGAACTTCAGCTCAGGGTCATTGAGCTGGAGGCTGAGCTGCAGACACTGCAACACATCAGGGAGGGAGCAAGTTACCTGGACACTTTATTCCAGGAGGCAGTCACACTCCTTAGGATAGGGTCATCTGATTCGACCCATGGTCATGGACAGGAGGGTGTGACTGTGAGTGAGGCAGGTGTGGGGATCACGAAGGTAAAGGTGGAGGAGACTTAGCCTTTGCAATTGTCCAAAAGTTTTGGGGTTCTTGCAGCCTGTATGGGCAGAAGTGGGGGTTGCAGGGTAGATAAGCAAACTGACCATGGCATCATGGTATAGGAAGCTGGGGGGAGAAGGAGCAGGAGTTAATAGGAATGCAGTGGTAATGGGTGACAATGTAGTCGGGGATGGACACAATTCTCTGCAGTTCAGAATGAGTCCAGAAGCCTGTGTTGCCTGCCTGATACCAGGACTCATGGCATCTGCTCTGGGCTGGAGAGGAACTTGCAGAGGGAGGGGCAGGATCCAGTTGTTGTGGTCCACACAGGTACCAATGACATAGAGAGTACTAGGAAAGATGTTCTGCTTATAGAGTATGAGCAGCTAAATTAAAAAGCAGAACCTCAAAGGTAATAACTCCTGGATTATTACCTGAGCCATGAGCAAATTTAAGTAGGGTAAATAAGATTAGAGAGTTAAATGTATGGGAGAAATGGGTTTTGATTTATGGGGTGCTGGGACCAGTACTGGGGAAAGTGGGAGCTGTATAGCTGGGAACAGAGAACTAGGGCAAGAGAGAGGGCTTTAAATTAAATAGTGGGGCAAGGGATCAAATGAGGGAGGATGTAATAAATTACAGAGCAAGGACAAAGCAAGAGGGCAAGGTAACAATAAGGGAATTGATCATCTGAGTGTGGCAGGGAGGGACAAAACATACAACCTTAAGATTGTGCCAGCAGATAGGCTAGAGATTGTGAAAATAATAAAAAGACTAAATTAAAAGCACATTCACAACATGGCGGGTGAATTGGCAGCACAAACAGAAGTAACAGGTATGATCTAATTGCCATTATAGAGGTATGGCTGCAGGGTGATCAAGGCTGGAACTGAATATTCATGGGTATTCGACATTTAAGAAGGGCAGATAAAAATAAAGATGGAGGTGGGGTAGTGTTGTTTATAAAGGATGAGATCAGTACATTAGTAGGTGAGGATCTTAGATCAGAAGATCAAGATGTAAAATCAATTTGGGTGGTACTACGAAACAGCAAGGGGCAGCAAACATGGGGAAGAGTTGGTTATAAGCCCCAAACAGTAGGGGTAACGTAAGGTATGATATAAATCAGGAAGTTAGAGGTGCATGTAACAAGGGTAATACATTAATCATAGGAGACTTCAATCTGTATTTAGACCTATAAACCTAATTAACACTAATGTTTTGGAGGACAAATTTCTGGAATGTATACAGGATGGTTTTCTAGAACAGTATATTGAGGAACCAACCAGAAAATGGGTTATTTTAGATTTGATATTGTGCAATGGGAAAGGGCTAATTAATAATCTCATTGTAAAGGAGCCTGTAGGGAAGAGTGACCATATTATGCTGGAAATTTACATTATCTTTGAAAGTGATGTAGTTCAGTCTGAAACTAGGGCCTTAAATCTAAACAAAGGAAACTACAAAAGTCTGAGGTACAAATTGGCTGTGCTAGATTGGGAAACTAAGGTATGAAAGGTATGATAGTAGACAGGCAATAGCTCGCATTTAAAGAATTAATACACGGTTTACAAAAAAATTACATTCCTTTGAGGCATAAAAATCCAATAGGAAAGATGATCCAACCATGGCTAACAAGAGAAGTTAAAGATTGTGCTAGATCAAAGGAAGAGGCTTATAAAGTTGTCAAAAAAAATGAGGCTGACAATTGGGAGCATTTTAGAATTGATCAAAGGAGGACCAAGAAACTGATTTAAAAAAAGAGAGATTCGAATGTGAAAGTAAACTGGTGAGAAACATATAAACAGGCTGTAAAAGCTTCTTTAGGTATGTATAAAGTAAAAGATTAGCAAAGAGAAATGTAGGCCCAGCACAGGCCGAGACAGGAGAATTTAGAATGGTGAATAAGGAAATGGCAGAGAAACTAAACAAATGCTTAGGACGGGATTTTCCAGCCACACCCTGGTGGGACCCACCACGGGAGATGCAGTGGGCCAGCGGCGGGACTGGACGATCCCAGTGGCAGGTGGGGCCAAAAAGTCCACCCTTTGTGTCTGATTTCACAGAGGAAGATACAAAAAAACCTCCCAGAAACACTAAATAATCAAGGGACTAGTGGGAATGAGGAACTGAAAGAAATTAGCATTAGTGAAAATATAGTACTGGAGAAATCAATAGGACTAAAAGTTGATAACTCCCCTGGACCTGATGATCTATATCCCAGAAATGGGTGGTTATAGAGGTAGTAGATTGGTTGATGGTCAACTTCCAAAATTTGATAGACTCTAGAGCGGTTCCTGCAGATTGGAAGGTATCAAATGTAACCCCACAATTTAAGAAAGTAGGGAGATGGAAAACGGAGAACTACAGGCCTGACATCAGTAATAAGGAAAATGCTAAAATCTATTATAAAGGATCTGATAACTAAGCAATTAGAGAATAATGGTAGGATTATAATGAACTACTTTGAACTGCCATGAGTGTTTTATAGGCAGATATGAAAGGTTATTTGCACACAACAAGGTCTATGTACAGTTAATTTTCATTTGTTGGCATTATTTGAATGGAGAATATTGATTGGGATACTGAGATCTATTCTATTAGTTACATCCTCAGTAACTCCAACAGGTTTATCAAGCATGATTTCCCTTTCATAAATCCGTGTTGACCCTGCTCAGTCCTACTATTATTTTCCAATTGTCCAGTTATCACATCCTCTATAATAGATTCTAACATTTTCCCTACTATCTTCAGCATGTGTTGTGTTCCTATGAAATGAAAAGAAATCCAACACCATATGTTAAAACTTTATTGTTATTGCTATTTTTTTAATGGATTTTCTGCTGAATCAAAAAGGATGGCTGCTACAAGTCACATGAACACAGGGTTTGCCCTTTGTTCTGGAATCTACCACCAGTAGTTATAAGAACAAAATAATTCTTCACTCAGCCTATGGAACCCCATATCTCATTGCATAGACACCTTATAACCACTGAAAGCAGAGGAAGTACAGATGAACTGGCTCCCCTAACTGGAACTATCACAAAATAGAGAGATCAAAACTCATTATACTAGGAGAGATATTAATAACCAAGTTGTCTGTCTCCTAAGGAGGAACAATGGAATTCTGGCCAAAAGCACAAAACTGATTGTTAAGCTGCAATTAACCATTAATGTGACATTTCACATGACCCAATCCTCTGGCATTTTTGGACAGTTTTAACATTATGTCTAGAGTCTCACAAGCAGTCTGTTGTTTAACATCCAACTGGTGAACCACCAAGAAGCACCCTCCAGACAGAACAACAGCTTGCTCCTCACATCTGTCTCTATTGGAAAATTTCCTACCATCTCCTGCAGAATTGACCCAGTCTCCACTACCTACTTCATCTTGCGGCATCAGTATAAACTTTAAAGCGAATTCTGCAATTCTTGCCTTCAGCCAGCTGAACTTGAAGTCCAACGTGAAAGAACTCCCCATTAGATTCTAACTTCGGACTCTGAAAATCACATGAGCTGATATTCTTTTCTGTGGTTCTTGTACTGTTACTATTGTTATGATATGGCAGATGGTAAGTGCCAGGTTGACCAGATCCCAATGGGAAACTTGGTCAAGCTATCACAACGATTTGAAATTTGTACTTATTACGAGAATGTATGTACATTGAAGTCAGAAGTAAAGAGCCCATTACTATCTGTGGAGATTTTAAAGATTAAAACATTTATTAACAAAAGATAAAAGTTAAACACACAAGATTACAGTTATACAGTTAAACTTAGGATGGGATTTGCTGTGCCTGCTGGCAATGGGAGTGTTCGGTGGCATGAGCGGACAATACAGCGCAATGGGTTTCACACCGGCGCGAAACCAGTTTGCGATTGTCCATCCATGTTGGCATAAAACACATTGACATGTTTCACAACAGCATATAAAAGACGTGCACTTGGCGGGCTACATTTTTGAGGGGAACTCGGAGGTGAATTATACAGCAATGATGTGTAGCGCTTGCCAGGGACGCCTGTTGGACTTCAAGCTTGAGGCAGGTTGGGTGGGGAGGGGCAAAGGCTGCCATGCAGTGGGGCAACTTGTGGGGGCTGGGGGGGCAAAGGTTGCTGTGCGGCTGAGCAACTTGTGGGGGGGGGGGGGTGGTGAGGGCAAGGGCAGCCCTGCCATTGAGGTGACTAGTCGGGGTGGGGGGTGGGGTATGGCAATGGCTGCCGTGCGGTTGAGACTACTTGTTGGGAGGGCAAGGGCATCCAACCATTAAGACGACTTGTGGGGAAGGTAAGGGCATCCCTGCCATTGAGCGACTTATGGGGGTTGGGGGGCAAGGGCTGCATTGTGGTTGAATATAGCGCATAAGCATTTGGGGTTGGGGGTAGGGTGGGTGAGGGAAGCGGACATGCATTAGGGAAACCTGTATAAAGTGATCATTCCTCTGCAACTGAGACAGCTCAAGTGCAGCCACTGATATGTTTGGAGTCGGGTCTCTAGCTCCTCTGCCCACTCAAGCAACACAGAGGCATCAAGTTGCCACCAAGTGCTCCAGAGCTTTTTACCCCTCGGACATAGACTGCAAGGTAACGAGCACTTTAGTGGGCTGCAGAACAGTAAGACGACTGCACACTTTGTACAATCTCGTTGCTAAATCTGTAACCGTGGAGCAGTCACTTCTGGAGGTGCTCACAGCCCCTTGCAATGTCAGCATTCTGGTCTGGACCAGTCTCCCCCATAGTTCAAGTCTACAGGGCAGCCTTGCAGAGTGGGTTAGGAGAATGCCTGCGCCTGAGCTGAGAGCACTGCCTGCAGTCCAGTGGGCAAAGCTGCCGCCAATTGGTCGGGCTGATTGGGGTGGAGGTGGGGTGGGGTTTCGGGCAGCCATGCAGTGCACTAATCACTGGCCATCCAAGTACTGGCCAGCACACTTCTGAAAGTGTTAAGGGGCCTTTAGACTTAACCAGGACAGGTTCTTAGTACACCCATGCCAACCACGCGTCTCTCTCATTCATCTCTTACATCAAGAGCATGGAGACTGGTGGATTAGCTGTACGCCTCGTGGCGAACAGAGAGTGAAGGCGACAGAGGAGAGAGCGAATGAGGCTCCTGACTGTGCAGAGGGAGGAGCAGCACCCTCTGAAAGAAGTTAGCAGCTGGGGCTGCCACCCATGCTGCTGATGAGCCAAAGTGAGCCATCACTGGTCGGCGCCTAGTGACACCCAGGGTCTATTGACGCCGCCTTTCATTCCTGCAGGTGACCGAGAACCAGTATTGCTGAAGACTGCGCATGTCAAGGGAACTGGTCGGTCACATCTGCCAGCTACTGCAGGATTTGGCGCCACAGGGATATAGAGGGCATCCACTGCCAGTGACCATGAAAGTGACCACGCGCTCAGTTTCTACACCAGTGGCTCCTTGCAGGACTCCACAGGTGACCTCTGTCGGATCTCACAAGCCTCCACCCACAAATGCATCTATGAGGTCCCGAATGCCATCTTTGAGAGGGCTCGCAACTTTGTGCATTTCGTCCAGGACCAGGACAGCCAGGATGCAAGAGCAACTGGGTTCACCCAGATCTCAGGTTTCCCACCAGGGGCAGGGTGCGATTGACTGCACCCATGTGGCGCTCAGACCTCTGTGGCAACATGCGGTCAACTACATCAACCACAAGGAATTCAAATCGCTGAATGTGCAGCTGGTGTGAGACCACCAGAAACACACCCTACAAATATGCGCACAGTTTCCAGGGAGTGTGCACAACTTGTACATCCTCAGTCGATCACAGATCCCTGAAGGCTTCCAGGGTCCACAGAGGCTGCAGGATTGGCTCCCCAGGGACAAGGGCTACCTGCAGAGGCCCTGGCTGATGACACCCGTGCGGTGGCCTCAGACTACAGCAGAGTGACGCAATAACGAGGCTCATGCTGCAGCTCACAACTTGGTGGAGCAGACCATCGGGATGCTGAAGATGAGGTTCCAGTGCATGGGTCGGTCTGATGGAGCCTGGCAATACAGTCCGCAGAGGGTTTCACGCATCGTCGTCATCTGTTGTGCCCTTTACAACACCTCACTGCAACAGCAAGAGGAGCTGGCTGAGGAGGAGATGGAGGTCTCCTCAGATGAGGGGGATGCCAACAGGGATAATGGTGAGGGAGTCCTCAAAGGTAACAATGATGGGGATGAGGCCCTCCCACTGGCCAGATGAGGTAGGCGCGCTCAGGAGGCCCTCATAGCTGCTAGATTTGTGGAGGATGATGACGACGTGCAGTGAGGAGACCCCATAGATCATCACATTGCATCTGTGAACTCCAATCTGGCTTATGGCAGCGCACATACCCTCTGTGATAATGCTCTTGTCATGGAGAGTAGGTGGAGGCCTTAATAGTTGCTTTATTGCAGGAGGATGATGACAACATGCAGTGAGGACACTTCATAGATCTTCACATAGCCTCTGAGAATGTGTGACTCCTGTCTCGCCGAGTGCAGCTAGCGCGTGCTCTGTGATCAGTGTCATATCATAGAGACACAGGCATGAAATTTTAGAAGCATCTGATCCTTTGTCTGTCTTCAGCAACTCACTCCTTCAGGAGCTGGAGCACAGCATCACTGGTCACAGATGCTGAAGAGATGGGGACCAGCCCCACCTTAAAAGTGCTGAGAGTACACAGAGAGAGTGATGGAACTCTGTGACACCTGCCCTGAACATGCAGCAACGACAAGCACCATTGAGGTGCAGGCATCAGTAATATGTCCAGGGAGTGAAAAGGGGATTCCGATGAGCCGGACGCTCCTGGAGTCATCTCGATGGACGGCCCCGGAGTGTGCACCTGCTGATCCTCCTCTCTACGGGTGCCTGAGGGCCCCAGGCTGATTCCTTGAGGAGCAGGGGTAGCTGGAGTGAAATTGAGCTGCCTGGCACTGCTCCCAGATACACACTGTTGGACGCCAACTATGGCATCAGCGATGGAGTTCAGCCCATGCAGTAGTGCAGGAAAGACCCTGGACCAAGGTCTCCATGGCAGCCGCCATCCTACCTCGAGTGTGTTGGCATGCTGGCACTGTCACCTCAGAGTGAAGGCAGAGGGACTCCTCCATTGTGCCCTGCAATCTGAGGAGTGCAGCGGACATACCTTCCTGATGTTCCCGAGCTTGCCTTTGCAGCTCCAACAACTGTGACATGACCGAGTCCGGAGGCTCTTCACCTGACTCAGGCTCAGCAAATGTCTGGTCTACAGCAGTCCTCCAGGTGCTGAAAACCAGGGAAGTCCCTACTGCCGCCTGCTGTGGATCAAACAGTGCAATGTGCTCACCAGATTGTGATCCCGAGGCTATTCTATAGCTAGGTCCCACTGAAATGTGTGTGTTTCTTCTCTGGTGGAGGGTGTGGGTGAGCACTGTGGGGGGCTTCAGGGAGGGTGCCTCCAGATCCCTCTTCAGAGGTTTCTTCGCGGCTTGACTGGAGGCCCTGGGTCATGGGCTCCCTCGGCTGTTTCCCGGATGTGCCTGCAAAAGCAAGCAGAGATAATTAGTGTATGGCAGTGGCCTGTGAAAGAGGACACATCACTCACAGCACGGTTGTCTGATGGATGCTGCACTGCTGGATCTTCACTTGGTAGCACCGCCAACCTCACCATCAGCGTCAGACTGGTCCAGGTCATTGCCGGCCAGCTGGATGGCTCTGTTTTCAAAGTCTGTGAGGACCCTGATTTCAGGCGTTCCTCCATCAGCCTGCGATCTCACCCTGTTGTTGTGTGCCAGCTTGTCCTACATGAATAGAGATGGAGAGAGTGTAAGCAGGGCTCCTGCCTGGCCAGATGATAAGTATTCCTGGCCTGTGTGGGTGGTGAGTGTTCCCATGGACAGGATGAGGACAATGAAGCCATGTGTGAGAAGGTGAATGGTGATATCCCTTGAACTGGCAATGAATGAGATCCCTGTGGATGTGTGATGGGTTTGTGAGTGTGCAAGTTGAGAGTGATGGGAAGAGTAACTCACCCTGGTGGAACAGAGGAGATCATTCATCCTCCTGTGGCACTGGGTGGCTATCCTCTTTTGAAGGGTGTTGGTGCTGACCACCATTGACACCGCCTCCCAAGCCTGTGGCCAGACCAGTGGCAGAGGATTTCACCAGGCCTCCACAGCATCCATTGACACATCATTAAACCTGGAGGCTGCACTCTTTTTGCTTTTTGTGGCTATCCTCCCTGCAGCAATCGTGGACTGGAAGAACTGAGATGTGGTGCATGTGGTTAGACTTTAAATATGCCGCCAGACACGATGAAGCGGTGAGGTGATAGCTGGCGGGCGAATGAGAGCCCGACCATCATGGAAATGGTGCGTTTCCCAGGAATGCATAAATAATGCGGTGAGTTTTGGATAATACAGCGTGAAAATCCACCATTGTGGCCGGTGGGTAAACCCGCCCAGTACCGCAATTAGTGTAAATCTGTAATAATTCCGCCCTTGTCTTATAACAGTTCCCAAAAGATTTCTGCTTAACTGGAATCCCAACTACCCACCATTTTGAGGCAACAGTTTGAATAGATTCTTAATCTTTAAAATGTCCAGCAATATTACCACAAGCGTCCACTGTTGCTATAAGGGAAGTATTTCACAGCTTCTCCCTCCCCGTCACTCAACAATGGAATTCTAAGGCTTTTAATAAAACCTTGCTCTCTGGAACAAGCAAACACTTCTCTGGGGGGTGGGGGAGTGGTGCTAGAGGCTGCTTTTTCACAGGTCTGTTTCACACAATCCACCTCTCAAGATCTCACAGGGCCACTCACCTTACAGATTTCCATCTTTCTTTAAATATATTTTCTCCCTTTTGATCTGTAAACCCCATTGTTTCACCCTTGATTTGGAAGTTACTTTATCCAGAATATAATAGTCTTTCATGTTGTCCTTACAGCTAGCATTTTCAAGAAAAATAAACATAATAACTTTGCCTTATTTATGTTGCCAGTTATAAAACATCTTATCATGTTTCTTTGAAAATCCAACAATCTCTCAACTTATCTACAAATGCAAATTCTATTCACACTGTATCTGCTGAGACTTCATCTTAGCTTACCCATCTCCATTTCAATATGCCTGTTTTTTTACATTTAATCCCTTTGTTGCTTCAAACCTTGCAGTCTGACCATCTTTAGTTTAATTAAATTAGTTACAGGCACACACAAACACACAACACAGCCCCCACAAGCTTGCTTTAAAGTATCCCGCAGTGATATTATGAAAAAATAATATTACCTTTACACTATTCATAATTGTAAAATTCCTTTTTCTAATCCCCTCTTTAGTGTGTGTGTGTGTGTGTGTGTGTGTGTGTTTAGTGGAGTGGGAAGTTGCGATCACTCCTCCCCCAGGTTTTGAATGTGAATTAAACTAACCACCTGAGTTAATCATTTAGTGAGTTTGCTGTGGGCTATTAGTAAATTCCATCACACAAACTGGGGGTTTGGAAAAACACGCCACCGCATACTTTAAAAGTAATTATAAAGACCTTCTGCTTACGGAGAGGTGGTGAGGGGAAATACAGACATACGAAATAGGAGTAGAAGTAGGCCATTCGGCCCCTTGAGCCTCCTCCGCCATTCAATAAGATCATGGCTGATATGTTTGTGTTTTGAGTTCCATATTCCCACCTACCCCCAATAATCTTTGATGCCCCTGCCTAACAAGAACCTATCTACCACTACCTTAAAAATATTCAGTGACCCCCACCTCCACTGCCCTCCACTGCAAAGAGTTCCAAAGTTGCACAACCCTCTGAGAGAAAAAATTTCTCTTCCTCTCTGTCCTATAAGAGTGACCCCTAATTTTAAAACAGTGCCCCCTAGTTCTGGATTCACCCAGAAGAGGAAACATCCTTTCCACGTCCATCTTGTCAAGACCATTCAGGATCTTACATACTTCAATCAACTCACCCCTCACTCTTCTAAGCTCCAGTGGAAACAAGCCAGCCTGTCTGTCCAACCTATCCTCATAAGACAACCTGCTCATTCCGGGTGTCAATCTAGTAAACCTTCTCTGAACTGCCCCCAGTGCATTTACATTCTTCCTTAAATAAGGAGACCAAAACTGCACACAATATTCAAGATGTGGTGTCACCAATTCCCTGTATACCTGAAGCATAACATCCTTACTTATACGTTTAATGCCTCTCATAATAAAGGATAGAACTCCATTAGCCTTTTTGATTACATGCTGTTCCTGCATACTAAATTTTTGTGACTCATGCACAAGAACACCTCTGCAGCTTGGAATTCTGCAGTCATTCTCTGTTTAAGTAATACTCTGCTTTTTTATTCTTCCTGCCAAAGCGAACAGCATCATCTTTTCCCACATTATACTCCATCTGCCGGATTTTTGCCCAGTCACTCAAACTATCTATATCCATCTGCAGCCTCTTTATGTCCTTTTCACAACGTACTTTCCTACCTAACTTTGTGTCACCTTCAAATATAGCTACCATGCCTTCGCTCCCCCCACCTAAGTCATTGATATACATTGTAAAAAGTTGAGACCCCAGGACAGACCCCTGCGGGACTTCACTCATCACACCTTGTCAATGAGACAAAGAACCATTTATGTATACTCTCTGTTTTCTGCCAGTTAGCCAATCTTCTATCCATGCTAATATGTTACCCCCTACACCATGAGCTTTTATTTTACACAATAACCTTTGATGTGGTACCTTATCAAATGATTTCTGGAAATGCAAGTACAGTTTGTCTACAGGCTCTCCTTTATCCATCGTGCATGTTACTCCTTCAAAGAACTTTAATAAATTGGTTAAACATGATTTCCCTTTCGTAAAACCATACTGATTCTTCCCGATTACCTTGAACTTTTCTATGTGCCCAGCTATTTAATGATCGACTCTAACACCTTCCCCACAACAGATGACAAGCTAATTGGCAAATAGTTTACTGTTTTCTGCCTCCCTCCCTTCTTGATTAGAGGGGTCATATTTGCTACTTTCCAGTCTGATGGAACTTTTCCAGAATCTAGAGAATTTTGGAAAATTAACACCAACACATCTACTACCTCATTAGCCACCTCTTTTAAGATGCTAGGATGAAGTCCATCAGGACCTGGAGACTTGTCAACCCACAGCTCTATCAGTTTGCTCAGTATTGCTTCCCTAGTGATTATAATTTCACTAAGTTCCTCTATCCCCTCCACTTCCTTTACAGCTATTGCTGGAACGTTTTTCATAATAAGTCTCATTTGCCTGTCCCTCTCCTGCCCATAACACATGCATGTAGTCTGCTGTTATAGCTTTACCAAGTTGGCACCCCAATTTTAGGTACACCCAGTGCTACTCCTGGCACGCTATCTTACACTTGTCATTGAACCAGGGTTTGTCCTTGGCTTGATGGTAATAGTAGAATGAGGAATTTGCCAGGTCATGATTACAGGTTGTGGTGAAATACAATTCCGCTATTACTGTTGGCCCACAATGCTGCATGGATGTCCAGTTTTGACCTATTGATGTGTTCTGAATCAATACCATTTAGCATGGTGGTAGTGCCAGACAGCTGGACTGAGGATGTCCTCAGTGCAAAGATGGGACTTCGTCTCCAGAAGGACTATGTACTGGTCCCTCCTACTAATACTTTCATGGATAGATGCTCCTGCAGCTTGGGTGGATTGGTGAGAACAAAGTCAAGTGGATTTTTCCCTTGTGTTGATTTTCTCACAATCTGCCACAGGCCCAGTTTGTCAGGTATGTCCTTCAGGACTCAGTGCAGTCAGTATTGGTACCACCGAGCCGCTCCTGGCGATGGGCAATTAAATCTCCCACCCAGAGTACAATTGGTGCTCTTGCTAACCCTGATTGCTTTTTCCAAGTGGTGTTCAACATGGAGCAGTAATGATTCAGCAGCTGAGGAGTGCCAGGGCCGCTCCCTCCTGAATGTATACCACTGTGCTGCCACCTCTGGTGGGTCTGCCCTACTGGTGGGACGGGACATAACCAGGGATGGTGATGGTGGTGTCTGGGACATTGTCTGTCAGGTATGATTCAGTGAGCATGACTAGTTCAGGCTGTTGTTTGACTAGTCTGTGGGACTGAGCTCTCTCAATTTTGGCACAAGTCACCAGAGTGAGGACGACTTTGCAGGGTCAGCTGGGCATGTGACTTTGTCATTTTCGGTGCCTAGGTCGATGGCAAGTGGACTGTCCAGTTTGAATCTTATTCAATTTTTCTGCAGCAGTTTGATACACTTAAGTGGCTTGCTAGCTCATGGGGCAGTTAAGAGTCTACCGCATTGCTGTGGGTCTGAGTCACATGTTGGTAAGGACAGCAGATTTCCTTACCTAAAGGGGCAGTTTATGACTATCTGGTTGTTTAATTAATTAGAATGACAATTTTTTTAAAATTCCAGCTGCATCTAAGTAATTAAATTTAAAGTCCCCCAGCTATCCTGGTGGAATTTGAAGTCATATCTCAAGAGAATTAAAACAGGCCTCTGAATTCCTCACCCAGTAACATCACCATTATAACATTTACACTCTGTGCCATATC
The DNA here is from genome assembly GCF_017639515.1 of Carcharodon carcharias. Taxonomy (NCBI): domain Eukaryota; kingdom Metazoa; phylum Chordata; class Chondrichthyes; order Lamniformes; family Lamnidae; genus Carcharodon; species Carcharodon carcharias. The sequence goes on from NC_054470.1 coordinate 17,470,224, forward strand.
TCTCGATAGCCTTACCAAATAAAAATCTGTCAATCACAATCTTAAAGGTATCAACTGACCAGCAAAGAAAAGACTTGCATTGCATGGATGCCATGTAATTAAAATCACTGAGTATCTAGAGTGAAATATTCCAAAGTGAGTTCTGGCATCACTTCAGGCCTACTTCCACATTGTACTAATGCCAGTCATAGTTGTGTCAAACCTGTGCTAAAAAGGTATTCTTGCAGAGTTAACCAGCAGAAATTTTAGTGTGGGCTTCACACTACTTGATTTTCCTCTCGTTTTCTCTCTTCTTGTGAGTCTTGCTGAGTTTGGTTTGTTAGCTGCCTACCATGCTCCAAGAAACCATTCTTCAAGCATGAGCCAAGACAATGAATGAAAGCAGGCTTTTCAACTGCAGATTTTCACAGGTAAACCTGATGCAATCCACAGGGAAGATATTTCAGCATAGCTCACTGAATAGCAACTAGGAGAAGGGACCCTGACAAATATTCCCTTCCCTAAACCAAAAATATTGAGGCAATTGTTGTGCCTCAATTATTGCCGCAGTTAATGTATTACAGGCAAAAATACAAACATGGGAGCTTCTGGCCTATATGTCTCAGTGGTACACTACAAACCGCACTAGATCAATGGCAAATCTCTTCTCTATTAGTCCAGCTAAGAATCTGAGCACATACTAGGTCTTTCTGAAATTGACTTGCATTATAAATAGGGCTTCGCAACTTTATAATGTCAAATGCAGGTTAATTGTAGTACTGTAAATGTACAACACTATCTTTAGATTTAATGGATTTAAAGATTTCATTTAGATTGGCCTTGTCAAAAAAAGGTGTTTTATTTACAGCATCAGTTTTCATCATATTCTTCCCTGGTTATGTACAGATAAAACCAGTTCTGAATGATCTAAATATATACACACACAATGTTATGTTAAGAATCCTATTTACTGAATAGGAAAGTGAATCATTGCAATTCTCCAGGCAGAAGGCAGGTATAGGTCATGCAGAATCAAATGTAAAAGACTAATTAAAATCTGGCAGCTAATGTTTTGCCTCGATTGTCATTGCTATAAGAACATAAGAAACAGGAGCAGAAGTAGGCCATATGGCCCCTCAATTCTGCTCCCCCATTCAATCAAATCATGGCTCACCTGATCTTGGCCTCAACACCACTTTTCTACCTGTTGCCAATAACACTTGACTCACCTATAGTTCAAAAATTGATCGATCTCAGCACTGATTATAATCAGTGATTTAGCCTTGACAGCTAAGGTATAGAATTCCAAAACTTAACAACTCTCCTCCTCATCTCTATCTTAAATGGGATATCCCTAATTCTGAAACTATACCCCAGTTCTAGACACCACAACGAGGGGAAACATCCTCTTAGCATCTACCATTTCAAGCCCTATCAGAATAATATATATTTTAATAAAATCACCACTCATTCTTCTAAAGTCCAATGAGTATAGATCCAAACTTCTCAACCTTGACTCAAAAGCCAACTCATTCATCCCAATGGTGAACCTTCTCTGAACTGCCTCCAATGCAAGTTTAACTCTCCTTAAATAAGAAAGTCAAAACTGTAAATGGTTCTCTAGATGCAGACTCACCAATGCCTTGTACAAGTGTAGCAAGACTTCCCTACTGTTATACTCCATCTCCTTTGCAATAAAAATCAACATTCATTTGCCTCCCTAATTACTTGTTGTACCTGCATGCTGAGTTTTTGTGATTCATATATGAGAACACCCAGATCTCTCTGTACCGTGGGATTCTGTAGTCCCTCTTCATTTAAATAATGTTCTACTTTTCTATCCTTCCCACCAAAGGATGACCTCACATTTTCCCACACTATATTCCATCTGCCAAATTTTTGCCCACTCAATTAAGTTAGCCATATCCCTTTGCAGACTCTCTGAGCTGGACTTTCAATTACTGGTAGGGTCAGGAACGGGTGTGGGAGCAATTTCAAGAGACCCGGTGGGTATCTCTGGATCCTGACGTTTCCAAGATGCATTCCAGTTTTCAAAGTGAGGTAGGAGGGGGGAAGTCAGAAACCTGCTTGCCTCCAATTAAAGCCTGTTAAGCTCCTTAAGAAGTTTGAGTAGCTCCTACCTCTTGGTGACACTTGGTGCCACAGTTTGGGTGCCAGCTCACTGTTGGCCCAATTAGGGCATTTACATTTTAAAATTGCGCCATGTGATCATGGCACATGGTCAGCACCCAAAATTATCCGGGGTTCAGGTTTCAGACCCTGATTTGAAAATCAAGAACTTTGTGTCCTCCTATTACTTCCTTAACAATGGATTCCAGCATTTTCCAATTAGAGATGTTAGACTAACTGACCTATAGTTTCCTGCTTTCTGTCTCCCTCCTTTCTTGAAAAGAGGTGTTACATCTGTGGTTTTCCACTTTGCTGGAACCTTTCAAGAAACTGTGGAATTTTGAAAGATTTTGGTTATTTTGGTATTTGCTCAGTGACTAAGAAATGACTAGAGAGTTGAACATGATGCAATACATTTAGTTCTGTCTGTAGATGTATTTTAGTAATGATCATTGATTGATAATTACAGTTTTGTAAAATCATTTCTCTTTAATTTTCCATGTAGAGAAAAAATATACCCCCACTTCTACTTTGAATCTGCTGAGAATACCATATCTATGTATATTTAAAACAAAAACAGAATTACCTGGAAAAACTCAGCAGGTCTGGCAGCATCGGCAGAGAAGAAAAGAGTTGACCTTTCGAGTCCTCATGACCCTTCAACAGAACTGAGTGAATATTAGGAGAGGGGTGAAATATAAGCTGGTTTTAAGGTGGCGGGTGGGTGGTGGTTATAGGGACAAGCAAGCAGTGATAGGAGCAGATAAACAAAAGATGTCACAGACAAAGGAACAAAGAGGTGTTCAAGGTGGTGATATTATCTAAATGAATGTGCTAATTAAGAATGGATGGCAGGGCACTCAAGGTACAGCTCTAGTGGGGGTGGGGTGGAAAGGCTAGCAGGGCATACAAGATTTAAAAATAATAGAAATAGGTGGGAAAAGAAAAATCTATATAAGTTATTGGAAAAAATAAAAGGAAGGGGGAAGAAACGGAAAGTGGGTGGGGATGGAGGAGGGAGTTCAAGACCTAAAGTTGTTGAATTCAATATTCAGTCTGGAAGGCTGTAAAGTGCCTAGTCGGAAGATGAGGTGCTGTTCCTCTAGTTTGTGTTGGGATTCACTGGAACAATGCAGCAAGCCAAGGACAGACATGTGGGCAAGAGAGCAGGGTGGAGTGTTAAAATGGCAAGCGACAGGGAGGTTTGGGTCTTTCTTGCGGACAGACTACAGGTGTTCTGCAAAGCGGTCACACAGTTTACGTTTGGTCTCTCCAATGTAGAGGAGACCGCATTGGGAGCAACAAATACAGTAGACTAAGTTGGGGGAAATGCAAATGAAATGCTGCTTCACTTAAAAGGAGTGTTTGGGTCCTTGGACGGTGAGGAGAGAGGAAGTGAAGGGGCAGGTGTTGCATCTTTTGCGTGGGCATGGGGAGGTGCCATAGGTGGGGGTTGAGGAGTAGGGGGAGTTGGAGAAGTGGACCAGGGTGTCCCGGAGGGAACGATCCCTATGGAATGCTGCCGGGGGTGTGAAGGGAAGATGTGTTTGATGGTGGCATCATGCTGGAGTTGGCGGAAATGGCGGAGGATGATCCTTTGAATGCGGAGGCTGGTAGGGTGATAAGTGAGGACAAGGGGGACCCTATCATGTTTCTGGGAGGGAGGAGAAGGCATGAGGGCGGATGCGCGGGAGATGGGCCGGACACGGTTGAGGGCCCTGTCAACGACCGTGAGTGGAAAACCTCGGTTAAGGAAGAAGGAGGAAATGTCAGAGGAACTGTTTTTGAAGGTAGCATCATCAGAACAGATCAACGGAGGCGAAGGAACTGAGAGAATGGGATGGAGTCCTTACAGGAAGCAGGCTGTGAGGAGCTGTAGTCGAGATAGTTGTGGGAGTCGGTAGGCTTGTGATGGATATTGGTGGACTGTCTATCACCAGAGATTGAGACAGAGAGGTCAAGGAATGGAAGGGAAGTGTCAGAGATGGACCATGTGAAAATGATGCAGGGGTGGAAATTGGAAACAAAATTAATAAATTTTTCCAAGTCCTGACGAGAGCATGAAGCAGCACTGAAGTAATCATCGATGTACCGGAGAAAGAGTTGTGGGAGGGGGCCGGAGTAAGACTGGAACAAGGAATGGTCCACATACCCCATAAAGAGACAGGCATAGCTGGGGCCCATGCGGGTACCCATAGCCACACCTTTTATTTGGAGGAAGTGAGAGGAGTTGAAGGAGAAATTGTTCAGCGTGAGAACAAGTTCAGCCAGACGGAGGAGAGTAGTGGTGGATGGGGATTGTTCGGGCCTCTGTTCGAGGAAGAAGCTAAGGGCCCTCAGACCATCTTGGTGGGGGATGGAGGTGTAGAGGAATTAGACATCTATGGTGAAGAGGAAGTGGTTGTGGCCAGGGAACTGGAAATTGTTGGTGTGATGTAAGGTGTCAGAGGAATCACAGATGTAGGTGGGAAGGGACTGGACAAGGGGAGAGAGAAGGGAGTCAAGATAACGAGAAATGAGTTCCGTGGGGCAGGAACAGGCTGAGACGATTGATCTACCGGGACAGTTCTGTTTGTGGATTTTGGGTAGGAGGTAAAAGCAGGCCGTCCGAGGTTGGGCGATTATCAGGACTGTCACTGACCTCATCTCTTCTGGAGATCTTCCTCCCACAGCTTCCAACTTGATAGTCACCAAACCACGGACGGCCCGCTTCTACCTCCTACCCAAAATCCACAAACAGGACTGTCCCGGCAGACCGATCATATCAGCCTGTTCCTGCCCCACGGAACTCATTTCTCGTTATCTTGACTCCCTTCTATCCCGCCTTGTCCAGTCCATTCCCACCTACATCCGTGATTCCTCTGACACCTTACGTCACATCAACAATTTCCAGTTCCCTGGCCCCAACCGCTTCCTCTTCACCATGGACGTCCAATCCCTCTACACCTCCATCCCCCACCAGGATGATCTGAGGGCCCTTAGCTTCTTCCTCGAACAGAGGCCCGAACAATCCCCATCCACCACTACTCTCCTCCGTCTGTTCTCACGCTGAACAATTTCTCCTTTAACTCCTCTCACTTCCTCCAAATAAAAGGTGTGGCTATGGGTACCCGCATGGGCCCCAGCTATGCCTTTATGGATATGTGGACCATTCCTTGTTCCAGTCCTACTCCGGCCCCCTCCCACAATTCTTTCTCCAGTACATCGATGATTACTTCAGTGCTGCTTCATGCTCTCGTCGGGACTTGGAAAAATTTATTAATTTTGCTTCCAATCTCCACCCCTCCATCATTTTCACATGGTCCATCTCTGACACTTCCCTTCCCTTCCTTGACCTCTCTGTCTCAATTTCTGGTGGTAGACTGTCCACCAATATCCATTACAAGCCTACCGACTCCCACAGCTACTTCGACTACAGCTCCTCACACCCCGCTTCCTGTAAGGACTCCATCCCATTCCCTCAGTTCCTTCGCCTCCATCACATCTGTTCTGATGATGCTACCTTCAAAAGCAATTCCTCTGACATGTTCTCCTTCTTCCTTAACCGAGGTTTTCCACTCACAGTCGTTGACAGGGCCCTCAACCGTGTCCGGTCCATCTCCCGCGCATCCGCCCTCATGCCTTCTCCTCCCTCCCAGAAACATGATAGGGTCCCCCTTGTCCTCACTTATCACCCCACCAGCCTCCATATTCAAAGGATCATCCTCTGCCAATTCAGCCAACTCCAGCATGATGCCACCACCAAATACATCTTCCCTTCACACCCCCGGCAGCATTCCGTAGGGATCGTTCCCTCCGGGACACCCTGGTCCACTCCTCCATCACCCCCTACTCCTCAACCCCTACCCATGGCACCTCCCCATGCCCACGCAAAAGATGCAACACCTGCCCCTTCACTTCCTCTCTCCTCACCGTCCAAGGACCCAAACACTCCTTTCAAGTGAAGCAGCATTTCATTTGCATTTCCCCCAACTTAGTCTACTGCAATCGTTGCTCCCAATGTGGTCTCCTCTACATTGGAGAGACCAACCATAAACTGGGCGACCGCTTTGCAGAACACCTGCGGTCTGTCCGCAAGAAAGACCCAAACTTCCCTGTCGCTTGCCATTTTAACATTCCACCCTGCACTCTTGCCCACATGTCTGTCCTTGGCTTGCTGCATTGTTCCAGTGAAGCCCAACACAAACTAGAGGAACAGCACCTCATCTTCTGTCTAGGCACTTTACAGCCTTCCGGACTGAATATTGAATTCAACAACTTTAGATCTTGACCTCCCTCCTCCATCCCCACCCCCTTTCTGTTTCTTCCACCTTCCTTTTGGTTTTTCCAATAACTTATATAGATTTTTCTTTTCCCACCTATTTCCAATATTTTTAAATCTTGTATGCCCTGGTAGCCTTTCGACCCCACCCCCACTACAGCTGTACCTTGAGTGCCCTGCCATCCATTCTTAATTAACACATTCATTTAGATAATATCACCACCTTGAACACCTCTTTGTTCCTTTGTCTGTGACATCTTTTGTTTATCTGCTCCTATCACTGCTTGCTTGTCCCTACAACCACCACCCGCACCAAACTTCTCTCCCCCAACACCCCCCCGCACCAACCTTAAGCCAGCTTATATTTCACCCCTCTCCTGATATTCACTCAGTTCTGTTGAAGGGTCATGAGGACTCAAAATGTCAACTCTTTTCTTCTCTGCCGATGCTGCCAGACCTGCTGAGTTTTTCCAGATAATTCTGTTTTTGTTTTGGATTTCCAGCATCCGCAGTTTTTTGTTTTTATCTCTATGTATATTTAGTTCCATACAGAATTACAAAAGTAACCACAATATAGTTGGGTTAGTTTCCCACAAAGAACAAAGCTTGCTTCATAGTTGTTGCCCTCAAGTTCAAGAATCAGCTGAGACCTAAACCCATGGGATGAGGATAGCTGGTTGTAAGTTATTCCTATCCTTCCCACTATAGAGTACTTTGTTCTTATTGTTATAGAAAGCTCTTTTTATGTTTTAGGGGCAAACACAATGTGTAAATCCTAGACTTAATTGTCAGTCTATGTGATGTTAGCTCATCTATTCAACAATGAAGTCATTATTTTGTAGATATCTAGTTCATAATTATTAAGTTTCTGAATATAGCTTTTAGTTTTAGGAGTTTTTAACTGTAGAAAAATGAGGGCATCTGGCGAAGAAATTGGTCAGCATCTCAAGTGAATGCAATTCTAACAAGCCTAAGCTTAATTAACCTGTGTTTATCTTACAAGGTCAGATTTGATAATTGAAAGTAAACTTAAACAATGGATGAGCGATTTCTGGACTTCTGGGTAGATCCAGGATGTCTATTATTATCTCAGTAAAATATGCTAAAAGCTAACAATTCTGGTAAACTCCATTAGCAATATAAATTATTGAGTTACAGGATCAAAGAGTTATGTTTAAGGTAAAATAATTTGCTTGAATTTCTGGTTGAATCATTCCAAAAGAATGCCACATTGCCATGGAGAATGTGATTTAGAGTGGATTTTGGTTAGAAAGTTCTTTTGCTTAACTTATGTGTGTGCACTTGTTGACAGAGCAGACAGTTCAGTTTGGACTTTGTGAGAGAAAAGCAGCTGGAAGATTTCCTCTAGTTTGCAGCTAATGGAAGAAATTTACAGTGGTCTTCATAGAGCCTTGAGCCAGAAAGCAGTTAGCAGAGTTAGCTTGGAAAACTGTGGGCGGAATTTTCTCAAATTTACACTAAATGCGGTACCCGCCGACCACAATGGCAAGTTTTCATGCCATATCATCCCAAACCCACCTCATTATTTATGCACTCCCAGGAAACACACCGTTTCCATGGTGGGTGGGCTCTCTGGACATCATCCTGCCGTCGCATCACACCGGGGCCATGTTTAAAGTCCAGCCACAAGCACAGTGCTCATTACTCCCAGCTCACCACTGCTGCACAGAAGATATGGCCAGCAAAGGAAAAAAGACCGCAGCCCCCCTCTTCGATGATGGGACCCTCAAGCGACTGCTGGATGCCGTGGAGGCCCACACTCTGGCCGCACAATGGGCAGCAATGTGACCAATCCAGCTTGGGAGGCAGTGGCAGCGGTGGTCAGTGCCAACGCCTTTCAGAAGAGGACAGCCACCCAGTGCTGCAAGAGGATGAATGATCTCCTCTGTTCCCCCAGGATAAGTCACCCTTCAAATCACTCTCAACTCACACACTCACAAACCCATCACACATCCACAGGGATCTCACTCACTGCCAGTTCAAGGGACATCCCATTCACTCTCTCACACACACTGTCATTATCCTCATCCTGTCCATGGGACCATTCAGCACCCACACACGCCAGGTATACTTATCATCAGGCCTGGCAGGCGTCTTGCTTCCTCATTCTCCATCTCTATCCATGCAGGACGAGCTGGCACACAACAAGAGGGAGAGGTCACAGACCGGTGGAGGAATGCCTGAAATCAAGGTCCTCATGGACTTTGAAAACAGAGCCACCCAGCTGACTGGCCATGATCTGGACTCTTCCTGTGCTGACGGTGAGGTCAGCGCTGGTCTACCAAGTGAGGATCCATCAGTGCAGCATCCATCAGATAACCATGCTGTGAGTGATGTGTCCTGTTTCACAGGCCACTGCCATGAACTAATTATCTCTCCTTGCTTTCGCAGGCACATCTGCCAAACAGAGTCCATTACCCAGGGCTTCCAATCAAGCCCCCAAGAAATCGCTGGAGAGGGATCAGGAGGCACCCTCCCTGAAGTCCCATCACAGCGCTCACCCACACCCTCCACCAGCGCAGGAGTACATACATCACTGGGATCTAGCTTTAGAGTAGCCTCGGGATCACATTCTGGTGAGGACATCGCGCTGTCTGATCCACAGCAGGCGGCAGCAGGGACTTCCCTGGTGTCCGACACTCGGAGGACTGCTGGAGGCCAGAATGGTGCTGAGTCCGAGTCAGATGATGAGCCTCTAAACTCAGCCATGTCACATATGCTGGAGCTGCAAAGGCAAACTTGGGAACACCAGGAAGGGATGTCCGCTGTACTCCTCAGATTGCAAGGCACGATGGAGGAGTCCATCCACCTTCAGTCTGAGGTGATAGCACCGGCATGGCATCATGCCGAGGTCAGCACTGGTAAGGTGGCACCCGCCATGGAGACCTTGGTCCAGGATGTCACTCCTGCATTGCTGCGCGGGCACAACTCCATCACTGGTGCCATAGTTAGCCTCTAACAGTCTGCACGCGAGAGCGGTGCCGGGAAGCTTGATCTCACTCCAGCTACCCCTGCTCCTCAAGCAGTCAACCTGGGGCCCCCAGGCACCCTTAGGGAGGAGGATGAGCAGGTGTACACTTCAGGCCCACCCACCCAGGTGACTCCGAGAGTGTTCGGCCAATCCCACTCCCCTCTTCCTATGACCTCAGCAGCTCCAGCTCCACAGGCCAAGGAGAGTGCCACTGCCACACGGCATGGCACTGAAAGCAGGCCAGGGCCCTCCAAGTCTCAGCCCTCCAGAGGACGCCCACCACATCACAGACAGAGCGTCACAGTCAGCAGGCTACCTCCACTCTGCTGTGGATGTCTGGGGAACAACAAGACATAGCTGCAGGGTTAGGAAAGTTAAGGAGAATTAGTTGCACAGCCTGGGCAACGGCGTTAATCACTTCTGTTCACTATATTGTTCACTATTGTCAATAACCTCCCAAGAATGTCTTCCTGCCTATGGCTCCTTGTTCTTGCCAGATGTGAAACCTTTCTGCATAAGATAAAGGCAGGTGTCTCAGTCCAGGGCCTCTTCCCTGTGCTCTGTGCAGCCTTCAGACCAAAGTGATGGTCGAGCCTCACACTCCCTGGAAACATTACCGATGCCTGCACCTCGATGGTGCTGGTCATTGCTGCCAGAATGTAGTAGGCAGGCACCATAGAGTTCTCTCATTCTCTCAATGTTCTCTCAATACCTTTAAGGTGGGGCTGGCCACCATCTCTTCAGCATTTGTGACCAGTGATGGTGTGCTCCAGCTCCTGAAGGGCTCAGGTGTTGAAGGCGAACACAGCAGCATATGCGTCAAAAGTTTCATGGCTGCATCTCTGAGATGGCCCTGATCACAGATCACAAGGGAGCTGCCCTCGGCCAGACAGGAGTCAGACATTCTCAGAGATTATGTGAAGATTTATGGAGTGTCCTCACTGCATGTCATCATCATCCTCCTGCAACTGAACGACTATTAGGGCCTCCACTGTATCTCCATGACAGGAGCATTCTCACAGAGGGTATTGACACTGCCATAAGCCAGACTAGAGTCAAATGTACACAACTGCAACGTAAGGATCTATGGGGTCTCCTCACTGCATGTCATCATCATCCTCCACAAATCTAGCAGCTATGACGACCTCCCGAGCGCACCTGCCTCACTTAACCCATGCGAAGGCTTCATCCCCCTCATCATCGCCTCCGAGGACCTCCTCAGCCTCATCCCTGTCGGCGTCTTCCTCATGGGAGGATGTGTGCAGCTCCTCCATCTCCTCCTCAGCCAGCTCCTCCCACCATTGCAGCGCAGGTTGTAAAGGGCGCAGCAGACGATGACAATGCGTGACACCCTCTGCAGACTGTATTGCAGGGCTCCACCAGACTAGTCCAGGCACCGGAACCTCATCTTCAGCATCCGGATGGTCTGCTCCACCAAGTTGCGAGCCGCAACATGAGCCTCATTATAGCATCGCTCTGCTGTTGTCTGAGGCCGCTGCATGGGTGTCATCAGCCACAGCCTCTGCGGGTAGCTGTTGTCCCCAGGGAGACAACCCTGCAGCCTCTCTGGACTCTGGGAGACTGCAGGGATCTACGAGCGACTCAGTATGTAGGCATAGTACACACTCCCTGGAAACCGTGTGCACATCTGCAGGATGCATTTCTGGTGGTTGCACACCAGCTGCACGTTCAGTGAGTGGAAGCGACTATAGTTGATGAAGTCCACTGAGTGTAGTGCTGGAGACCTGAGCACCACATGAGTGCAATCAATCGCACCCTGCACCTGTGGGAATCCTGAGATCAGGGCGAATCCAATGACCCTTGCATCCTGGCTGTCCTGGTCCCGGATGAAATGCACAAAGTTGTGTGCCTTGGAGAACATGGCATCTGTGACCTCATGGATGCATTTGTGGGTGGCGGCTTGTGAAATCCCACAGGGGTCACCTGTGGAGCCCTGAAAGGAGCCACTGGCATGGAAATTGAGCACTGTGGTCACTTTCACAGCCACTGGCAGGGGATGCCCTCCATGTCCCCTTGGCGCCAAGTCCTGCAGTAAGTGGCAGATATGAGCCACCAGCTCCCTAGACATATGCAGTCATCGACAACACTGGTTCTCGGTCTTCTGCACGAATGGCAGGCGGTGTCTATAGATCCTGGATGTCACTAGGTGCCGACCAGCCACGGCTCACTCTCGCTCCTGGGCGGTGTGTGCATGAGCCCCTGCTTCCCCTTCTTCCTGAGGTTGTTGCTCCTGCCTTTGCACAGCCAGGAGCCTCAGTCACTCTCTCCTCCATTTTCTTCACTCTCTGTAGGCCATCAGTCATACACCAGGCTGCATGCTCCTGATGTGGTCCTCCTGCAGCATGAGAGAGAGAGACGTGGTTAGCATGGCTGTACTTAGCACCTTTCCTGGCCCTGTGTGACCGTCCCTTAATGCTTCCTGCAGAGTGCTGGTCACCCCTCAGATGGCCAGAGATGAGTGCGCTGCCTGTCTGTCCTGTCAACCTGCGACATGGGGGACACTGGTCCAACCCAGGATGCTGAGATTGCAAGGGGCTGTGAGCACTTCCAGCAGTGACTGTTACATGGCCAGTGCTGGCGAGGAGATTGTACAACGTGTGCAGCCCAACTGCTCCGCAGTCCAATAAAGTGCTGGCGGACTCGAAGTCTATGCCAGGAGGGGTGGGGGAGCAGGGGCGGGGTAAGGTACAGAGCACTTGCTGGCCCTTTAGTGCCTCTGCATTTCCTGCATGGGCGGGCAGTCTAGGAGCACGACCCCAATCACATCACTGTGGCTGTGCCTGATCTGTCTCAGTTGCAGAGGGATGGTCGGTTTATACAGGTGTCCCTAATGCGTGGCCACTTCCCTCACTTACCCTGCCCCACCGCCTCAATTTCTTGTGTGCAGGGTGCAACGCCAGGGCAGCAGTTGTCCCCCACCCCCGACAACAGTTGCCTCCGAGGGCTGGGCAGCAGTTGCCCCCCAGACACACCCCCCGGCAACAGTCACCTCCATGGCAAGTCAGCACTTCACCCAGGCTCCCTGGTGCCCCTGGAGCCTGCAAAGCAACAGACGACCCTGGCGAGCTCTGCGGAACGATGCTGCTCACTCACCTCCAGTTCCCCCAAAGCGTAGGCCACCAAGTGCATGTTGCCTGCGTGCTGTTGTGAAACACATTGACGCGCTTTCCCAAGAGCCTGGCAGGACGTCCTTTTAATGATATGCTGATGTATCGCAACGAGCTCCCTTTGGCTGGCTGAGTGGACGATCGCAACCTGCCTTCCCGCTGTTGTGAAATGATCGTGCCATATTGTGCATGCACGCTACCTATCACACGCGCTGCCAGCAGGCATTGAACATTCCGCCCTGTGAGAAGGCAGTTGGATTTACCAGCAACCTGAACAACGAGCTGAGGCATCCACAGTCGTGTGGTCGGTAAAAGAAAAGGTGGAGGGTAGCGAAGCTAGTAGCCAATGGAAGGACCCCCATAGAATTCCTGAATGCTGTAGCTCACCTTTTAGATTGGTCCCAGGAAAAGTGAATGAACCTTTGAGATTTTGTAAGATAAGGGAACTCTTGATGGGGGGGAAGCAAAAAGTGGAACTGATCTTATAGCATAAATCTTTGTAAGGTATAGCGTTAGTTAGTGGTGCTTGCTTTGCTTAATTTCTCTTTATTTTTATGTTAAAATTTGTTTTAAAACGTAAAATCCTCTGTCGATTAATGACCAGGTGTTCGGATTTTTTCCTTGAACGCTAATGGTCCCGAACAGGATCATAAAAATTGTAATTGTTCTAGTGTACTGAATTAGGGAAAAAAATAAACATCTAAAATCGAAGGGTCATGAGGACTCGAAACGTCAACTCTTTTCTTCTCCGCCGATGCTGCCAGACCTGCTGAGTTTTTCCAGGTAATTCTGTTTTTGTTTTGGATTTCCAGCATCCGCAGTTTTTTTGTTTTTATCTAAAATCTCTGACCTGATCTCTATTGAGTGACCTTTGCCAAGGTGGCGAAGGCAGTATCCATCCCAACTCAGAGGTCAATTAGTTAACATCCTACTTTATTATAACATGTATTATAATGTCTCATTGTACAGCAGCATGAAAAAGGTTTAATTTAAAATGATTAAGTCTGAGGTTTGACACCTCAACTTCCTCCAAAGCCAGTTTCCCGATCTATACTACTGCTGGGCAGCATCTTGGACTGGACATTTTAGGATGAATTGATTTCAAACATTGTGCATAACAGGGGTATCAGAAAACTCTAGATTCAGCTGAATGTAAACTCTGAACATTATTGCCAATATACTGTTCGGAGGGTTTGGCACAAAACATGTCCTGTTATGGTTAATTACAATGCAATAAAAACATTTGCGTGTTCTTTTGGATAGAATGGTCAGATTTTTCATTCCTGTCCCCAAGGCAGCCAGATAGATCTTAATCCGTTTTTCTTCATGTGCTCTTTGTACAGAAAGATCACTGAAAATTATTCATTCCAGGCCAATCCTGTGATGATTTTTTTAAAAAAAGAAATCAGATTGTTAATATTATTAGTGCAGAATTTTCATAATTGTGACTTTCCTCACTCCAGCATCAGTGTTGTTAAGGAAAGGGAGGGAAGATGGTAAAGGTTTATTTTTGCCTCAGGTGAGGTCAGCATTTTGCATGAGTATTTTGCTCTTTGGTTGCACCAGTGATATATGTTACAGGCTGATCCACATTCACATCAAAGAAAAACATTACTTCAGACCAACCTGCAAGACAATCCAGGGCCACCTGATCCAAAAAGCTTCCATTAGCTGAGTATTAAGAAGAACCCAGTTAGTTATGATGCTTTAAATCCAGCTTGGCTTAAATAGAAGCACTCTTGTTTCTGAGTCAGAAGGTTGTGATCTCAAGTTTCACTCCAGAATTGAGCATAACTGAGGAATTACTACATTGTTGGAGCTGCTATTCTTTGATTTAAACATTAAATTTTACAGGTGGGTTCTTTCAGAGCGGAACAGTACTTGTAGGGACGCTAAGAAATTGCAGACCTGCAACTCTGATTTTCACCCATCCACTTAAATGGAGAGAAGATCAGGTACTACCTGCCAGAATTTCATATTCAACCAAAGCCAACCTGATGGGTCTTGCAGTTCATGTAGATGCTCACAATCTCACAACGCCTTTGAAAAAAAGCAAGGTTTCTTCAGTAAGTGTTGGCAGGCCTTTCTGCTCTGGATACTCTCCTAACCTTGTACTCACCTGACTTTCACACACTAATGTTGCAGCAAAGCTCACTGCTTAGTGGTCAGGGGAACGAGGCCTAGTTGAATTTTTTTCACCTCCATAGTGCTGAAGCCTAGCTTAAACCAGCAAACTCAGCAACTGATCAAGGCCTTCTAGCTCTGTATGATTCAGTGCCAAATTGGTCAGTGCAGTGACCTGCGAACACTTCGGTTAGGCTCCAAAATGTAATGTTAACCCAAGTGCTCATAGATGTGTCATTAAACGTTATCTGGGAACACACACATTTCTTGTTCCTTCAACTTTTGGTCTAACACATCTGAAGTGAGAAAGGAAGGTCAATATTTCTGCAATGAACTAGCATCTATAAGAGTGTTAGATTGAGATTTTGAGAAAAATATTTCAATTTAATTCATACAGTTTTCATACATTTATGTATTTTTTAAAATTTGGATATCTGTGCACAAAACAGTTTGCCTTTCCCTGTGGTATACTGTCATGTCTATGTGCAAAAGCATACCAAGCATGAGTAACTGAGTATATAATGATGCCCCTTAGGTACAGATGAACTCATGCTGCATCCTCACAGTTAGTAAGCTGAATATAGAAGAGTTTAGAATCATATCATGTACTCTGAAGGTATTTCAAGCCTGAATATTGTCCAAGTCTTGCTGCATGCAGGCATGGACTGTTTCATTAGGAGTTACAAATGGCACTGAACATTGTGCTCCTGCAGCAATGTCCTGGAGCTGAGATGTATGACCTCCAACAACCACAGCTTCTTCCTGTGTGCAAGATATAACCTCAACTGGTGGAGAGTTTCCCCACCCCCGATTCCTATTGACTTTAGCTTTAGAATGTCAATGTTTGATGTCGCACTTGGTCAAATGCTGCCTTGCTGTCAAGGACAGTCACTAGCACCTTACCTCTGGAATTCAGCTCTTCTATCAACAGACCCAGGTGATGAGGTCCGGAGCCAAGTGATTGCGTAAGATCCCAAACTCAGCATCAGTGAGCAGGTTATTGGTAAACACGTCACTATTAATGATACCTTCCGTCACTTTGCTGATGATTGAGAGTAGACTGTTAGGGTGGTAATTGGTCGGATTGGATTGTCCTGTTTATTGGGTACAGTACACACCTAAAAGTCAATTTTCCACATTGCCAGGTAGATGCCAGTGTTGTAGCTGTACTGGAACAGCTTGGCTAGATGCATGGCTAGTTCTGGAGCACAAGTCTTCAACACAATGGCAGGAATGTTGTTGGAGCACATGGTTGTTGCTGTATCCAATGCCTTCAATGATTCCTTGATTAATCAAGTGAACCGAATTGGGTAAAGACTGGTTTCTGTGATAGGCCTCGGGAAGATGCCAAGATAGATCATCCACTTGGCCTTCTGACAAATAAATGTTGGTAGACAATTTTGTAGGTAGAAATTAATAAGTATGCAATGTATTGCTCAAGGAAAAGAAAAATAAGCAATCCATCTGCTCGAAAGATGTATTGTAAAAGCTGAAGCTGAAAGAGACCTCAGAGTCTCCGACTCAACATGTATATCGAATTAATAGCACGAATCAAATGTTTAACTGCAGAGTCAGGTCAGTAGGTGACTGAAGATGGGAGGAAATGCCTCAACCTTGTCTCTTGCACTCACATGCTGGATTCTGCCATAATTGAAGATGGGGATATTCATAGAGCCTCGGCCTCTTATTTGTTGTTTGATTGTCCACCACCATTCACAGTGGATATGGCAGGATTTCAGAGCTTTGATCTGATCTGTTGGTTGCAGGATTGCTTGGCTCTACCTACTGCGTGCTTCTTCCACTCTTTAGCTTGCAATAGGTTGTAACGTCAACAGCTTGGTATATCATTTTCAGGTACACCTGTTGCTGCTCCTGACACACTCTCCTACAAGTCTCACTAAACTAGAGTTGTTCAAATGGTTCGATGGTAAAGGTGGAATGAGTGATATGTCGGTCCGTGAGTTTACAGATTGTGGTGAAGTACAATTCTGCTGTTGCTGATTGCCCATAACACCCATGGTTGCCCAGCTTTGAAGTTACATCTATCCTGAATCTATCCCATTTAACACTGCGGTAACACAATGGTATTCTCAGTGTGAAGATGGAACTTCATCTCCACAAGAACTGTGTGGTCTTCAGTCCAACCTATACTGTCATGGACAGATGAATCTCCTCATGAGAACGAGGTCAAGTAGGTTTTTGCTCATATTGGTTTTCTCACTACCTACCACAAGCCCATTCTGCCATATATATCCTTTAGGGCTTTACCAGATTGGTAATGGGGGAGGAGATGGCATAGTGGCATTTTTGCTAGACTAGTAATCCAGAGTAATGCCCTGGAGACCGGGTTCAAATCCAGCCACATCAAATGGTGGAAATTGAATTCAATAAAAATCTGGAATTAAAAGTCTAATGATGACTAAGAAACCATTGTCGATTGTTGTAAGAATCTCATCTGGTTCACTAATGCCCTTCAGGGAAGAAAATCTGCTGTCCTTAACTGGTCCGGCCTCCATGCAACTCCAGGCCCACAGTAATATGATTGACTCTTAAATGCCCTCTGAAATGGCCTAGCAACCACTCAGTTGTAACAAGCTGCTACAAAGTCACAAAAATGAATGAAATCAGATGGATCGACCTAGGCACCAGACACGACAACGGCAAACTGAGCCCTGTCAACCCTGCAAAGTCCTCCTTACTAATGTTGATGAAGGAGTATGGGACTGTAGATTAAGGGTATGATTCAAGGAGTATGACAGTGTGAGGTGTTACTTGAATAGTATGTGGGTCTGCCAACTTTGACACAAGTCCATAGGTGTTCATGAAGAAGGCTTTGCAGAACAGGCTGGACAAGGTGTTCTTGTGTCGTTTCCAGAGTCTGGGTGAATGGTGGGTGGTCTGTCTGGTTTTACTACATTTTTTCTTGCAGCGGTTTGATAAAAACTGAGTGGCTTACTGGGTCTTTTCAGAGGGCTGCTAAGAATCAGCCACACTACTGTGGGCCTGGAGTCACATGTTGGCCAGACCGGGTAACAATGATGGATTTCCTACCCTGAAGGGTATCAATCATCCAGATAGGTTTTTATGACAATCCGATAGTTTCATGGTCACCATTGCCGATGTATGAATATTCCAATATTATTTTGTAATTGGATTTAAATTCCAAGCCTCTGCATTAATAATCCAGTAACATAACCAGTCAGCTACAATCCCCAGTACATATACTATACTACTGTACATATTCATATATATTTATATATATATATATATAAAACACACACAAACACAAAATCATGCCCACAGTTACACACAGACACAAACACACCATACCCACAAAATCACACACATACTTTCCAGGAAAGATCATTGGATGGTGATCAAAAGTGCAATGTTGGCTAAACCTCTCTTTCCTCCCTTCAGATGCTCCTTAAGAATTTTCATTACTGAGCTGGGTAGCTCGAAACTGGAAATTTCCTGTCAGGCCAGATCTGCCTCAGTAAAAAGATGGGTGTTCAGCAGGCCGCAATGTTAGTCACTTGCGGTTTATTTTTATCAAGGAATCAAGTTTCTTCACAGGTGGATGTGGAATAGGGATCAAGCTGGGAGATAAAAACAAAAACAGAATTCCCTGGAAAAACTCAGCAGGTCTGGCAGCATCGGTGGAGAAGAAAAGAGTTGACGTTTCGAGTCCTCATGACCCTTCGACAGAACTAGGTGAATCCCAGGGAGGGTTGAAATATAAGCTGGTTTAAGGTGGTGATGGTGTGGTGGTGGTGTGGGGGCAGGGGGGGGTCGCGGGGTTGGGTGGGGGTAGAGAAGTGGAGGGGGGTGGTGTGGTTGTGGTTGTAAGCTGGGAGACCTTTTAGCTATAACAATCTCCAGGTTCAAAAAGTACTGCCTTTTCTGCTGTTGATATTTTGCAGCTGGGAGGGTCTATGTAAACTGACTGACTAGTTTCGCTCTGGTTCTTGGAATAATAAAGTACTTGGTATCAGGAGCTAGTTTTGGTCACATGACAGCAAATTCCAGTGCCTTCCATTGTCCGCATAATGGGTAGGAGCTAGGATGATTGATACACAAAGGGGGAATGATTAGTAACCCACCAACATATGAGCTATGATTGGCTCACTGGAAGATCTGACTTTTTATTTTATCCTCACGGTTCTGACATGTCTGGCAGTCATTGTTTGTTAAACTTATCACATTGTGCTGGTTAGGATAGCCCTTTTGTACCTGAGAAACCAATTTGCATTTGAGAACTTTCCAAAGGCATTTTCAGACAAGAGTTAATCCTTTATCTGTGCAGAAATTGCAAAAGCCTTGTGACCCTTAGCAGCCACCTTAACAGCCCCTGTGAGTGTCCACTTTCAAGTAAGACAATTCCAGAAATTTATATACTGAGTGTTGTCCATGTTTAAAGTTATGAATAGGACATGACTTCACTGGGCATAGCACTGTCCAGGAACCTCCTCACTCCCAACCTGGCCAGCCATCAGTTTCAACTTGCCACGCACACAGAAACCCACCTACCTTGTCACATTAAAATATCCCCTTAAGTATAGGCCGTGGCATTGAGCTTGAGGTATCACAGCCAAATGTGAGAGTATTGAAATCATTCGGTTCAGCTGCCAATATGACATTCAGTCCAACTATTGTTCAGCTGGAAGGACAGCCAATCAAACTGTTTTAATCAGTCATCTGATATCAATTGTCTTTCAAGGCCTTGGCCTAAATAGCCAAGTGGTTATGGTACTGGGTTTGTAATCCCAAGATCAAGAGTTCAAATCTCACAAGGGCAAAACTATGAAGTATCCCAATAAAAAAGCCTGCGGCCATACTAGTCTGAAAACGCCCGATCTCTTCTGATCTCAGAAGCTAAGCAGACTCAGGCCTGGTTAGTACTTGGATGGGAGACTGCCTGGGAATACCAGGTGCAGTAGGCTTAACGGCTTGGCCTAAATAGCCAAGTGGTATTGGTACTGGGTTTGTAACCCCAAGATCAAGGGTTCAAATCTCACAATGGCAAACTATAAAACAATTTTGGCTTGGCCTAAATAGCCAAGTGGTTATGGTACTGGGTTTGTAACCCCAAGATCAAGAGTTCAAATCTCACAATGGCAAACTATGAAACATGTAACTTCATCTGAAACAGATGGAAACAGGTTTGTACTCGAAAGAGTATCAATTGTCTTTCAAGCGTGATCACTGTTCAAATATAAACCAGATCTGCATTATGCCCAGATTTTGTCACTACGCACAGCTCTGTATAACAGATGGAAGATTCATATAGCCACACACCTTATCCAATTATTGTGATTATTGTAAGACTGTAAGCCTATAACAACAAAAAAACTGCGGATGCTGGAAATCCAAAACAAAAACAGAATTACCTGAAAAACTCAGCAGGTCTGGCAGCATCGGTGGAGAAGAAAAGAAGAAACGTCAACTCTTTTCTTCTCCGCCGATGCTGCCAGACCTGCTGAGTTTTTCCAGGTAATTCTGTTTTTGTTCCCTATAACACTTCATTCTTGTTGAAGGCAGCAGGATATTGTCTTAAGTTAAAATCATTTTGACCTAATCTTCCTGGTGAGTTTGCCACGGTATTACATTGTGTGATTTTACTCTCCATTCTCATGCTTCAGTTGGCAGCTGATAGGGGCCAAACTTTTTCTCTAATAATTACAGTAAAAGAATGTGAATTGTGTTGCTTGTGTTTGAGGATTTGGTTCAGGTGTGCGAACCAGAAATCAACATTTATATTTAAAGAAATGTGAAAATCAGCACTTTGGAGAATATAGGACAATTTAATTTTTTGGGTGTTCACTGATAAATTTGGAAGGATTTTAATCCCAACCCTATTTCTTAGTTTTCATCCTTGCTGTGACTGAATGGGAGTGTTTTGTGTTTTTAAAAAGTGCAACGGCCAGGATTTTTCTATCCAAATCCCTGTTGACTTCAGCGAGACAGGAAGATCCCACCAATGGGAAGGGCTGGAAAATCCTGCCCAATGTATCACCAGTTAATTCATCTCCCTGACAGGACACAGTTTATCGCTGGCAATGTTTCTAAAGCACTATTATGGTTCTCTGGGTAGTGGGGGTAAAATCTGATATGAAAGGGTGCACAAGACAGATGGAATTGCATTGACTGGCCATTATAAAACATCCTCAATATTCAGTTTCATCAAAGTGAATGGAAACTGAATATTGAGTAGAACATATAACAGACGAGCAACGTGATACTGCATGCTTTGTGTCCCTGCTCACATCTAATTTTACTGTCAATGTTTCCCGGGTTCGGATTCAGCCTAGACACCAAACCTCTGAAACACGCAGGCCTGAGGATTTGATATCACTGCTGACTCAGAGCCTGGTGGCAGACTAAATTCCAAATGCTCTTTTGAAGCTGGCTATTTCCCTATTTGCATCCCTTCCCTGAAACTACATGTCACATATGCCTCAAAATGCCCCCCCATCTGTCTTGCCACCATTTTTGTTAGAAACAAATCTGAAACCATTTTTATCCATTCAGTGTGTAGGGCAGGAGCAGATCAACTCAGCCTGTATGCTTAACTTGTGACACCCCTTCATTGTACGATCAGGTATTTAGATTCTGAATTGTTGGTCAGACAAAGAAAATGACCAAGGACAGTTTTGCCTGTTTGTCCCATTATCTTCATGATTTAGTTAATACAATTATAGTTCAGATCTGCTCTCAGTTCCATAATACTGACCTAAGAGGCAAGCCTAGGATTGCTTGTATTTTCCTTCCTGCAAACACAGAAGTCCATGCATTTTGTGACGATCATGCATTTGGATTTGAGAGGAAACTGAATGTGACTTTCACGTGCATGCGGAAGACATCTCCAGTTTCAGTTGTTTCACAAAGGAAGCTTTGCATGGTATTCTGCTGGCACAAAAGTTCACGATAAGATTTGACTGCCAAAACAAACTCCTTACCTGTTACCAGCACATCGCTCTAATGAACCAACCTATTCTCCATTCACATGCTGGCATTGAATCTCTGAGCTAAGAGTAATGTCAAAATATAAAAATCGAGTGCAAGATGTTCCTGATTTTAACATTTTATACTCAACACTTTCAAATGAACAGTAGCAATCAAAAGACAAAAGAAATGAATGTAACTTTTTTTAACTCTGCACACTAAATACAGTCAATCACAACTAATTAAGAGTTGGAGACGCCCCGTAGAAACCAAAATATTTCCTCCCCCTAATTTTCTCAACACCTCTCCTAAATTGGTTGGGTACTATGGATGGTTGTCGCCCTCAGTTATGGAAACTTAGATAGTAGCGGAGATTTTACAGGGCCTGAAAGAACATGCTAGAAAGCAGGGGGATGTAAAATCAGTTGGGCTGGTAGAGGGGTACATGCCCATTGCCTATCAGCCACCCCTGCCATTTTACTAGCAGGAACGAAGGTAGCAAATGGCCAATTCATGGCCACTTAAGGGTCTCATCCCTATGCCATTGGTATTTTACTTGCAGCAGGTGGGCATTTTGACCACGTGGGGAGATTGGCAGACATATCCTCCAGGCTCGGGAGGGGTGCCCCCTTGGTTGGGCACTCTGTGACCCAAAGATGGCCTCTCTGATGGCAAGGGCTATCTGTGCTGAAAGAGATCCCCTCCCACCCCAACACCAGCTCACTCTACCCCCGCACCCAACCCCCACCCCGGTCACTCACTGGAGTCTGCTTGGCTGACCCTGGCAAGCCCCACAAACCTACATGCATTCTGGGGCCTTTGTCCATCTTTGCTGAACCAGGCCTGCTGCAGTCCCAGCAATGGCCACTGCTCCCAATGATACTGCTGGCACTGAAGAGCTACTTGTCACCAATGGGCTGGCAGCTCTTTGGAGGTGGTACATTCTCCTTTTGAAGGGGCAAAAGTCCCAAATGCAAACAATTAGTTGCCTGAGGAAAGTAAAATGCAGTTGGAGCTTCCATGACCAGCAGAGGCAGAGCGCCCCTAACTTTCCAGTCAGTGAACATGCCCTCCTCCGCCCCATTAAATCCCAGCCAGTGGTGGCAAACTATTAGCGGATAGCATCAGAGTATCGGCAGATCTTTAACCTATGTCATCTCACACACATGCCTTCCAGCTGCGGGTTAGCTTGCATCTGTCAAACAAACATAAATTAATGCTTCTATTGTGGAACTCTTCCTCTGACTGCAAGCTGGACCCTGAGCTCCCTGTCCCAGTCTGAGGAGCTCTTTGTTTCCCACCTTAGACCCTGTTCCAATGAAACTCATATCACTCCTGCCATTTAACTACCTCCTGTTTAGCCACTGGACATACCCTTTATCTACTATTTTAACACAGGCACAAGACCACTTATTTTAAATGAGTTAATGCCTCTTCTAAACAGACAAAGGAGTACCATGTGAACACATAGCAAGCTCACCCGGTAATACTGGCATCAGTCAATTGCTTTAAGCTGTGTGGCTGGTCAGTTCAACAGTAATGATGCTGGAGCTTCAATGCCTTATACAGCCAGTATTTATTTTCCTCCTAGCTTTAAAACTATGCAGGTTATTGAAGGGAATATTTCTAATACAATAATATGTGCGAGGAACTTCTTTGTTACGAAGACCGAGGCCTTCTGATCAGCTGCTTCTGCCGTTGACCCGTCAACATGTCCAAACTCCCTTTCCTCTCCCTTGAACATGTTGTCACCTCCCAAATCCGAGCCTTCCTGAAGCTCCATGCTGGAACCCCTGCAATCAGGTTTCTGCTCCTATCACAGTACGAAAACAGCTCTTATCTAAGATAAAATTACATCCTATGCGACTGTGACAAAAGTAAACAATCCCTTCTCATTTTTCTCGACCTGTCTGCAGGTTTTGACATGGTCCAACACACCATCCTCCTCCATTGCTTCTCCCAGTCATCCAGCTGGGGTGAACTGTTCTCACCTGGATCCATTCATAACTATAGCCAAGAAATCACTTGCAATGACTTTTCCTCTTGCTCCCACACTGATACCTCTGGGTGTCCCCCATGGATCTTTCACTGATCCTTTCCTGTTTCTCAACTCCATATTGTCCCTCGGCAATATCATTCGAAGCCACACTGTTAGTTTTTACATGTACACTGATGGTGCCCAGCTCTATCTCATTGCCACCTTCTCGATTCCTCCATTGTTACTAAATTATCAGTCTGCTTATCTGACATCCAGTACTGAATGAGCAGAAGTGGATGAGGGCTTGGTGGCATAGTGAGAATGTCTCTGACGGGTAATCCAGAGGCACAGGTGAATGGTCTGGAGACATGGGTTCAAATCCTGCCACGGCGACTGGTGGAGTTGAAACTTAATCAATAAATCTTGATTTAAAAGCTAGTCTCCCAATAATGGTGCCCATGAAATTATTGGTGGTGGTTAAATAAACAGTTCACTGAAGGAGGGGCTCCACAAATATCTCCAGCCTCAATGATGGAGGAGCCCAGCACATCAGTGCAAAAGTGAAACATTTGCAACGCTCTTCAGCCAGAAGTGCCGAGAGGATGATCCATCTTGGCCTCCTCCTGAGGTCCCCAGAAACACAGGTGCCAGTCTTTAGCCAATTCCATTCACTGCACAGCTGAAGGAAGTGGATAGAGTAAAGGTTATGAGCCTGACAACATTCCAGCAATAGTGCTGAAGACTTGTGCTGCAGAACTAGCCACACCCCTCGCCAAGCTAGTCCAGTACTATAACACTGGCACAAAAACAGAATTACCTGGAAAAACTCAGCAGGTCTGGCAGCATCGGCGGAGAAGAAAAGAGTTGACGTTTCGAGTCCTCATGACCCTTCGACAGAACTTGAGTTCGAAGAAAGAGTTGAAATATAAGTTGGTTTAATGTGTGTGTGTGGGGGGGCGGAGAGATAGAGAGAGAGAGAGGTGGAGGGGGGGTGGTGTGGTTGTAGGGACAAACAAGCAGTGATAGAAGCAGATCATCAAAAGATGTCAACGACAATAGTACAATAGAACACATAGGTGTTAAAGTTAAAGTTGGTGATATTATCTAAACGAATGTGCTAATTAAGAATGGATGGTAGGGCACTCAAGGTATAGCTCTAGTGGGGGTGTTTTTTTATATAATGGAAATAGGTGGGAGAAGGAAAATCTTTATAATTTATTGGAAAAAAAAGGAAGGGGGAAACAGAAAGGGGGTGGGGGATGGGGGAGGGAGCTCAAGACCTAAAGTTGTTGAATTCAATATTCAGTCCGGAAGGCTGTAAATTGCCTAGTCGGAAGATGAGGTGTTGTTCCTCCAGTTTGCGTAGGGCTTCACTGGAACAATGCAGCAAGCCAAGGACAGACATGTGGGCAAGAGAGCAGGGTGGAGTGTTAAGATGGCAAGCGACAGGGAGGTTTGGGTCATTCTTGCGGACAGACCGCAGGTGTTCTGCAAAGCGGTCGCCCAGTTTACGTTTGGTCTCTCCAATGTAGAGGAGACCACATTGGGAGCAACAAATGCAGTAGACTAAGTTGGGGGAAATGCAAGTGAAATGCTGCTTCACTTGAAAGGAGTGTTAGGGTCCTTGGACAGTGAGGAGAGAGGAAGTGAAGGGGCAGGTGTTGCATCTTTTGCGTGGGCATGGGGTGGTGCCATAGGAGGGGGTTGAGGAGTAGGGGGTGATGGAGGAGTGGACCAGGGTGTCCCGGAGGGAGCGATTCCTACGGAATGCCGATAAGGGGGGTGAAGGGAAGATGTGTTTGGTGGTGGCATCGTGCTGGAGTTGGCGGAAATGGCAGAGGATGATCCTTTGAATGCGGAGGCTGGTGGGTTGATAAGTGAGGACAAGGGGGACCCTATCATGTTTCTGGGAGGGAGGAGAAGGCATGAGGGCGGATGCGTGGGAGATGGGCCGGACACGGTTGAGGGCCCTGTCAACCACCGTGGGTGGAAAACCTCGGTTAAGGAAGAAGGAGGACATGTCAGAGGAACTGTTTTTGAAGGTAGCATCATCGGAACAAATGCGACGGAGGCGAAGGAACTGAGAGAATGGGATGGAGTCCTTACAGGAAGCGGGGTGTGAGGAGCTGTAGTCGAGATAGCTGTGGGAGTCGGTGGGTTTGTAATGGATATTGGTGGACAGTCTATCACCAGAGATTGAGACAGAGAGGTCAAAGAAGGGAAGGGAAGCGTCAGAGATGGACCACGTGAAAATGATGGAGGGGTGGAGATTGGAAGCAAAATTAATAAATTTTTCCAAGTCCCGACGAGAGCATGAAGCGGCACCGAAGTAATCATCGATGTACCGGAGAAAGAGTTGTGGAAGGCGGCCGGAGTAGGACTGCAACAAGGAATGTTCCACATACCCCATAAAGAGACAGGCATAGCTGGGGCCCATGCGGGTATGAGCCCCAGCTATGCCTGCCTCTTTATGGGGTATGTGGAACATTCCTTGTTCCAGTCTTACTCCGGCCCCCTTCCACAACTCTTTCTCCGGTACATCGATGATTACTTCGGTGCCGCTTCATGCTCTCGTCGGGACTTGGAAAAATTTATTAATTTTGCTTCCAATCTCCACCCCTCCATCATTTTCACGTGGTCCATCTCTGACGCTTCCCTTCCCTTCCTTGACCTCTCTGTCTCAATCTCTGGTGATAGACTGTCCACCAATATCCATTACAAACCCACCGACTCCCACAGCTATCTCGACTACAGCTCCTCACACCCCGCTTCCTGTAAGGACTCCATCCCATTCTCTCAGTTCCTTCGCCTCCGTCGCATCTGTTCCAATGATGCTACCTTCAAAAACAGTTCCTCTGACATGTCCTCCTTCTTCCTTAACCAAGGTTTTCCACCCACGGTGGTTGACAGGGCCCTCAACCGTGTCCGGCCCATCTCCCGCGCACCCGCCCTCACGCCTTCTCCTCCCTCCCAGAAACATGATAGGGTCCCCCTTGTCCTCACTTATCACCCCACCAGCCTCCACATTCAAAGGATCATCCTCCTCCATTTCCGCCAACTCCAGCATGATGCCACCACCAAACACATCTTCCCTTCACCCCCCTTATCGGCATTCCGTAGGAATCGCTCCCTCCGGGACACCCTGGTCCACTCCTCCATCACCCCCTACTCCTCAACACCATCCTATGGCACCACCCCATGCCCACGCAAAAGATGCAACACCTGCCCCTTCCTTTCCTCTCTCCTCACCGTCCAAGGACCCTAACACTCCTTTCAAGTGAAGCAGCATTTCACTTGCATTTCCCCCAACTTAGTCTACTGCATTTGTTGCTCCCAATGTGGTCTCCTCTACACTGGAGAGACTAAACGTAAACTGGGCGACCGCTTTGCAGAACACCTGCGGTCTGTCCGCAAGAATGACCCAAACCTCCCTGTTGCTTGCCATTTTAACACTCCACCCTGCTCTCTTGCCCACATGTCTGTCCTTGGCTTGCTGCATTGTTCCAGTGAAGCCCTACGCAAACTGGAGGAACAACACCTCATCTTCCGACTAGGCACTTTACAGCCTTCCGGACTTAATATTGAATTCAACAATTTTAGGTCGTGAGCTCCCTCCCCCATCCCCCACCCCCTTTCTGTTTCCCCCTTCCTTTTTTTTCCAATAAATTATAAAGATTTTCCTTTTCCCACCTATTTCCATTATTTAAAAAAAACACCCCCACTAGAGCTATACCTTGCGTGCCCTACCATCCATTCTTAATTAGCACATTCGTTTAGATAATATCACCAACTTTAACTTTAACACCTATGTGTTCTTTTGTACTATTGTCGTTGACATCTTTTGATGATCTGTTTCTATCACAGCTTGTTTTTCCCTACAACCACACCCCCCCTCCACCTCTCTCTATCTCTCCACCCCCCACACACACCTTAAACCAACTTATATTTCAACTCTTTCTTGGACTCGAACTCAAGTTCTGTCGAAGGGTCATGAGGACTCAAAACGTCAACTCTTTTCTTCTCCGCCGATGCTGCCAGACCTGCTGAGTTTTTCCAGGTAATTCTGTTTTTGTTTTGGATTTCCAGCATCCGCAGTTTTTTTGTTTTTATCACTATAACACTGGCATCTACCAGGCAATGTGGAAAATTGGCCAGGTATATCCTGTCCACAAAATGCAGGACAAATCCAATCTAACCAATTAACACCCCATCAGTCTATCTCTCGATCATCAGTAAAGTGGTGGAAGGTGTGTCAGCGACAGTGCTATTAAGTGGCACTTACTCAGCAATAATCTAATCAATGACACCAAATTTCTGTTCCACCAGGATCACTCAACTCCTGACCTCATTACAGCCTTGGTCCAAACATGGACAAAAAAGAGTGAAGAGATGAGGTGAAAGTGACTGTCCTTGACATCAAAGTAGCATTTGACCGAGGGTGAAATCAACGAATCCTAGCAAAACTAGAGTAAATGGGAATCAGGGGGAAAACTTTCCACCAGTTGGCGTCACACCTCACACAAAGGAAGATGGTTGTGGTTATTCGAGGCCAACTATCTCAGCTCCAGGACATCACTGCAGGAGTTCCTCAGGGTAGTGTCCTCAGCCCAGTCATCTTCAGCTGCTTCATCAGTGACCTTCCTTCCATCATAAAATTGAAATGGGGATGTTCGCTGATGATTGCACAACGTTCAGTACCATTCATGGCTCCTCAGATACTGAAGCAGTGCATGTCCATATGCAGCAAGACCTGGACAACATTCAGGTTCCAGCTGATATGTGGGAAGTGACATTTGTGCAACACAAGTGCCAATCAATGGCCATCTGCAACAAGAGAGAATCGAACCATTTTCCCTTCACGTTCAGCTACATTACCATCGCTGAATCCTCCATCAACAACATCCTGAGGGTTACCATTGACCAGAAGCTTAATTGTACCAGCTATATAAATATTGTGGCTACAACAGCAGGTTAGAGGCCGGGAATTCTGCAGTGAGTAACTCGCCTCCTGATTCCCAAATCTTGTTCATCATCCTCAAGGCATAGATCAGGAGTGTGATGGGATACTCTCCAATTGCCTGAATGAGTACAGCTCCCACAAGAAGCTTGGGATCATCCAGGGCAAAGCAGCCTACTTGATTGGCACCCCATCAAGCACCTTCAACATTTACTCCTTCCACCACTGATGCACAGTGGCAGCAATGTATACCACATACAAGATGCACTGCAGCAACTTACCTAGGCTCCTTTGACAGCACTTTCCAAACCTGTGACCACTACCATCTAGAAGGCAAAGGGCAGCAGATACATGGGAACACCACCACATGGACGTTCCCCTCCAAGCCACACACAATCCTGACTTGAAACTATATCACCGCTCATTCACTGTCACTGAGTCAAAATCCTGGAATTCCCTTCCGAACAGCAATGTGGGTGTTCCTACAACACATGGGCTGCAGCGGTTCAAGAACGTGGCTCACCACCACCTTCTCAAGGGCAATTAGGAATGGGTAATAAATGCTGGCCCTGCCAGCAATGCCCACATCCCATGAAATAATTTTTAAAAAGTGGGAAAATTGAAGCTATTGTATTTTTTCCTGCTCCAAACTCTGTATATTCTAGTCACTGACTCAATCCCTTCCCCTGGCAACAGTCTGAGACTAAAGCTGACTGTTCGCAATCTTCGTACCTATTTGGACCCAAGATGAGTGACCACACATTTGCACATCACTAAGACTGCCTATTTTCACCTCATAACCTCACCCGACTTTGCCCCTGTCTCAGCTCGTTTGCTGCTGAACCCCTCAATCATGCTATTGTTACCTCAAGACTTGAGGATTCCAGCACATTCCAGGCTGGTCTCCCACATTCTACCCCCCGTAAACTTGGGGTCATCCAAAACTCTGCTGACCATGTCTTAACTCACACCAAGTCCCTTCAACCATCATTGCTGTGCTCATTGACTTACTTGGCTTCCAGTCAAGCAATGTCTTGATTTTAAAATTTTCATCCTTATTTTCCAAATCCTTTCATGGCCTAACTTCTCCTGAGCTCCATAATTTCCTCCAGTCCCACAGCTTTTCAAGATAGCTGTGCTCATCTAATTCAGGCCTCTTGAACAACCCTAATATTAATCACTCCACCATAGGTGGCCATGCCTTCAGTTGCCTAGGCCCTAAGCTCTGGAATTCCCTCCCTAAATCTCTTTGCCTCTGTACCTCACTTTCCCACTTTAACACGGTTCCTAAAACATACCCCTCTGACCAAGCTTTTGGTCATGTGACTCGGTCTGATATTTTGTTTTCAAATGCTCCTTTGAAGTGACTTACCTTAAATTTTATTACATTAAAGTGCTACATAAATACAAGTTTTGTTGTTTTGATTTGAGCTGGCCGAATTGTCTGACCCTGTTGATATCAGGACACATGGTGGGTGGGGGGTTGGAGGACAATATGGCAAGGAGGCCAAAAATCGGTTTTATACCAGTTTGCGATTGTCCGCTCCACCCATCAATGGTGGGCTACGCTTCCTACCGCCGGAAGTCAGGGATGTCATTCTAATACATTTGCATCGAATTATAAGCCATTCTTGCTGGAATCAAACGCCCACGTCAAATTTACTACCCATGTTGGCATGACTTCAGAATGGCATGCTTCACGGCTTCCTTTAAAAGTCATGCACTTGGTGACCTAAACTTCGAGGGGAACTCGGAGGTGAGTGCACACTGGTGGAGACACTCACAGCCCTTTGCAATGTCTTTATTAAGGTTTGCACCAGTATCCATCATAGTTCAGGTTAACAATACAGCCTTGCAGTACGGGTTCGGAGAATGCTGCGTCTGCTGCCAATCGGTCAAGTGGAGTGGGGCAGAGGTGGGTGGGGTTTCGGAGACCATTGAGCGCACTACACACTGGCCATCCATGTGGTGGCCAGTACTTTCCTGAATGCGTGAAGCGGCCTTTAGGCTTAACCAAGAGAGGTTCTTAGACACATTAGCGAATGCACGCATCTTTCTCTTTGATCCTGCAGGAGGAGAACATCAGGATCATGGAGTCTGGTGATTTGGCGCTATGCCTCATGGCTTACAGGATCAGAGAAGTAGAAGAAGAGAGCGGCGAAGGTGCCTGGGTCAGCAAAGGGAGGAGCATCTCCCTCAAGATGAAGGGGCAGCAGGGCCTGCTGCACATGCAACTGAATGTCCACAGTGAACCGTGGCTCATGGGTGCCTCACTAGACTCAGGGTCTATAGATGCCGTCCATCATTCCTGCAGATGACTGAGAGCCAGTGTCCCAGAAGACTGCACATGTCTAGGAATTGGTCAGTCACATATGCCACCTGCTGCAGGATTTGGCGCCACAGGGACATGGAGGGCATCCACCGCCAGTGCCTGTGAAAGTGACCGCTGTGCTCAATTTCTATGCCAGTGGCTCTTTCCAGGGCTCCACAGGTGAGTGGGATCTCACAAGCCTCCAGGCACAAGTGTATCCAGGAGATCATGGACACCATCTTCACAAAGGCACTGAAATTTGTGCATTTCACCCGGGATCAGAAAAGCCAGGCAGCAAGAACGCTGGAATTTGTGCAGATTTCAGGTTTTCCACAGGTGCAGGGTGCCATTGACTACACTTAGATATCCGTGGCAACAAGTAGTCAACAAGGGCATCCACTTGCTGAATGTGCAGCTGGTGTGCAACCACCATAAATGCATCCTGCCGGTCTGTGCACGGTCACCAGGGAGCATCCATGACTCATACAGCCTCAGCAGGGTCTCAGATCCCTGACATCTTCCAGGGTCCACAGAGGCTGCAGGGATGTCTCATCCGGGACAAGGGCTACCCGCAGAGGATGTGGCTGGTGACACCTGTGTGCTGGCCTCGGACCGCAGCATAACAAGGCTCATGCCGGGACCTGGATTTTGGTGGAGTAAACGATAGGCATTTTGAAAATGAGATTCCGGTGCTTCGAAGAGTCTGGTGGAGCGCTGCAATACCGTCTCCAGAGGGTGTTGCACATTATCGCTCGCTGCGCACTCCACAACCTGGCACTGCAACAGGGGCAAGACCTGGCTGAGGAGGAGATGGAGGAGCTGCACGTCTCCTCTGATGAGGAGGACATCAAAGGGGATGATGATGTTAAGGCCCTCGAAAATGAGGATGCCGACAATGAGGGCATTGCACTGGCCAGATGAGGCAGGCGTGCTCTGGAGGCCCTCATAGCTGCAAGATTCATGAAGGATGATGAGGAGCTGCAGTGAGGACAGTCCTGATATCCTCACCTTACATCTGTGAATGTTTGACTCCTGTGTGGCTGGTATCAGTGCACAAACCCTCAATGCTCAGGCTCATGTCATGAAGACACAGGGAAGGCCTGAATAGTCATGAGCTTCCAGAAGAATGATGGCAACATGTAGTGAGGACACTCCATTGATCTTCAGATAGCCTCTGAGAATGTCCGACACCTGTTTAACTGAGGGCAGCTCGCTTGCACTCTGTGATCAGGGTCATATCATGGAGATGTAGCTGTGAAACTTTAAATGCACCAGATCCTTTGTCAGCCTTCAGCACCTGATCGTTCAGGAACACAGTGTCACTGGTCACAGACACTGAGGAGATGGGGGCAGCCAGACCCACCTTAAAGGTGCTGAGAGCACACAGAGAGAATGACAGAACTCTGTGATGCCTGCCCACGACATTCTAGCAGCAATGACAAGCACCATTGAGATGCAGGCATCAGTAATGTGACCAGTGAGTGTGAGGCTGGACCATCACTTTGGTCTGAAGGTTACACAGAGCACAGGGAAGAGGCCCTGGACTGAGACACCTGCCTTTATCTTGTACAGAAAGGTTTCACATCTGACTGACACTGACACTGCTCATCAGAACAAGGAACCATAGGCAGGGAGACATTCTTGGGAGTTTATTTACAGTAGTGAACATTATGTACAAGTGATTAATGCCCGTTAGTGCAACTATATCTTCTTAACTTTCCTAATCCTGCCACTACATCTTGGTGCTCCCCAGACATCCACAGCAGAGGTGGAGGCAGCCTGCTGACAGCTACACCCTGCCTGTGATGACTTTGAAGGACATCCTCTGGAGGGCTGAGAACTGGAGGCCTCTACCTGTTTTCAGGATCCTGCTGGGTGGATGGCCCTGGGGTGTGCACCTGCTGATCGTCCTCCCTATGGGTGCCCAAGGGCCCCTGGCTGAAACCTTGAGGAGAAGGGGAAGCTGGAATGAGAACAAGCTGCCTGGCACCCCGTTCGCGTTGACACTGTTGGAGGCCAGCTATGGCATCAGCAATGGAGTTCAGTCCGCGCAGCCATGTAGGAGCGATATCCTGGACAAAGGTCTCCATGGCAGCTGCCCTCCTACCACCATTGAGTTTAATGCATTGGCATGCCAGCGCCACCACCTCATAATGAAGGCGGATGGACTCCTCCATCTTGTCTTGCAATCTGAGGAGTGCAGCAGACATCCCTTCCTGATGTTCCTGAGCTTGCCCTTGTAGCTCCAGCAACTGAGGTATGACCTCACCTGACTCAGACTCGGCATACTTCTGGCCTCCAGCAGTCCTCCAAGTGCAGGACACCTGGGAGGCCCTTGCCGCCACCTGCTGCGGATCAGACAGTATGATGTGCTCACCAGATTGTGATCCCGAGGCTGCTCTAGAACTAGGTCCCATTGAGGTGGGTGTCTCTGCACTGGAGGAGGGTGTGG
The DNA here is from genome assembly GCF_017639515.1 of Carcharodon carcharias. NCBI lineage: Eukaryota > Metazoa > Chordata > Chondrichthyes > Lamniformes > Lamnidae > Carcharodon > Carcharodon carcharias. Next base: position 17,503,481 of record NC_054470.1, read on the forward strand.
GCGAGCGCTGTGACGGGTCTTCAATGACGGTGTCATCAGATTCTTCTTCCGAGATACCTGCAGGGCTTGAGTCGAGGGCCTGGGTCATGAATTCCGTCAGCTGTTTCCTAGATCTACCTGCAAAAGCAAGGAGAGGTAATTAGTGCATGGCAGGGGACTGCGGAAAAGCTGCCATTATGGCAGTTGTGTAAAACCTCCTTTCTCCCACCTGTCACTGCACTTGTTACAAATCTAGGAGCATTCCGCCCAATGGAATATTAGACGTTAGTTTCATCGGCTGGTGTAATGCCCTGGATTTGTTTTAAAAAGGCTAGAAGTGCAAAGACATTGTGTGTTAAAATGGCTGCAAAAGTAACCTGACCTACAAATTGGCCAAGTTTCTAGAAGCCACTGAAAGTGGGCTAGCAGGGGATATGTCTAGGAAGTTTCCTGATAGACTCATCACCTGCCATTGTCTGAATTCTCTGAAAAACATAAGAACAATAGGCCACCAAGAGCTCCTTTGTTAATATGTATTGTCCTCCACTGTGTGCCAATAGCCGGTGTCACATGATCAGAACCCCACTTGTGCAAAGCTATGATTATAAGCTTGTTTGTTTTGTTCCAGCAAAAAGAGTCTGCAGAATAGACCAGTAACATCCAGAAGAAGACTGCAAAATGTAACATCACCTCTCTCTCTCTTTCCCTGCTATTCTACAGTTTGGAACCCTATCTCTGTTACATTTTGGAATACATCACCGAGATAGATTGAATTTCGATTGAAAGGAACTTCAAATGACATAGCATTCACTTTTGAAAAAGATGGATTACAGTTTAAAAAAGACTGTTTCCAGAAAAACAAACAGCTTACATCAACTATAACAATCCTGGAATTTCAAGACCACCAAAGGAACATGGAATGCATATTTCTTTACTTTCATATGGACTTGAACTCTTATCAATTCCACCTCCTCCACCCTGTAACTTGTTCTGCTTTGCATGCTAGTTTGTGTGTGTGTGTGTGTGTGTGTGTGTGTGTGTGTTTGTGACTCATTGGATTTGAGATGTGTTTTTACCTTTTACTGTGAACAAGACTAGCCATATAAATACTGTGACTACAAGAGCAGGTCAGAGGCTAGGAATATCCTGCGTCAAGTAACTCACCTGCTGATTCCCCAAACCTGTCCACCATCTAGAAGGCACAAGTCAGGAGTGTGTTGGAATATTCTCCACTTGCCTGGATGAGTACAGCTCCAACAACCCTCAAGAAGGTTGACATCATCCAGGAGAAAGCAGCCCACTTGATTGGCACCCTGTCCACAAATATTCAATCCCTCCATCACTGACATACATGGTAACAGTGTGTACCTTCTACAAGATGCACTGCAAGACTCCTTAGACAGCACCTTCCAAACCCATGACCACTACAACCTAGAAGGGCAAGGGCAGCAGACACATGGGAACACCACTATCTGCAAGTTCCCCTCCAAGCCTCTCACCATCTGACTTGGGAATATATCAATGTCCTTCACTGACACTGGGTCAAAATCCTGGAACTCCCTCCCTAACAGCACTGTTGGCGTACCTACACCACATGGGTTGCAGAGGTTCAAGAAGGCACCACCTTCTCAAGGGCAATAAATGCTGACCCAGACAGCAGTGCCCACATTCCATCAATGGATATAAAAAAAGAATGTCTTAGAATTCTACCTGAGTGAGTTTTTAACAATAAAAATAACTTGTTCCATGTTAACTCAAGAGATCTGGCTGGATTATTTCTTCATTTCGCTGTACATGTTGTCAAGTACATAGTGAATTGAAAACTCTCAACCTTTTTCAAAAATTCAAATTCTGTTATAGCCAACCTCAGGAGTGGAAAAGGGAGGAAGTTATTTACCCCTCCAGACTCTTAAAGTTCACAGTAAAACTTGAGTCCTCACCAAAAATCACATTTCTAAACCTATCTCATTTACAAGATATTTCCAATTTTGCATCCAAGATCAGTGGGGCCTTTGTTTATAGATACACATTAAAGCTGAAAGGCTTCACAGAAACCTACATCGAAAATGAAGTGCTGGAATCAGGTTTGCGTGTTCCAGCATCTTGCCAGAGATTGAAGGCGTTTTACTTGAATATCTTATGCAGTTTAAGGAAGAATCTTGTTACTGCCACCAGCATGCTTCACGGATTGTTGATATTCCAGGTCATGAGGTGTGACTTCCTCCTTTCTGCCTTATCCTCAAATTCTTCCCCATTTACAATGCTCTCTCTTTATTGGTCAATGGCTGCTCCTAATGATTTTGAATTCCAGCCCACAGGGAATTAGTAATGCTGTTTTATTGAATTTTGAAGAATATTTTATGTATATTCCCTACAAAGGTTAATTTGTTTCTTGAACGCTGATATTTGGTGTCAGGTAAGTTTTTGAAAGCTTCATATACTATGCCACATAATCGAGTGGCAGCACGTAGTCAGCCAAAATGATGGTAAATTTTAAATCCAAACAGTCTGATCCTTAAAAAAAGCCTCGGCAGGAGTATGGGTGAGTAAACTTTTTTCTAATTAAAAAGGAAGGGAAATACTGTTCCTTTAAGTGAAATTAAATCTTTCAAATTCAATTATCTGCAGTATTTTGCATTACGTGAAAAAGGCTTGATCTATTTAGGGTTGAACGAAAATGGGTTGTACTGTACGAAAGCAGAAATTTCTTAAAAATAAGCTGGACTACAAAGGTTAATTTTTGGCACGAGGCCAAGTTTAATTACAAACTTTCAAACCACAAATAGAGGACTGTGGTGAAGAGCAGCTTTAAGCACTAACCGTCAGCACTGACCACAACTGGCTGTTTGAGATTGGTGGAAGCTGCAATCAGATCCATTTACAGTAACTGCCACCATCTGACAGATACTGCCAGCACACATGGTTTTTGTATCTTCTAATAAATATAGACCACAATTTCTGATGAGCTTTTTTTCAAATAAATATTTCTCCTGGATTGTTTTGATTTATTCATGTTACTGAACCATTGGATTTCTGAAACTCAACCATCATGAAAAGCCACGCAAATAAGGTTATGTAACCAAATTCTTCAATCACTGCTAAATTTAGGTTAAAGTTCATTTCCGTACAATGGAAAGTTATTAAACTTGAATAAATATGGTCATTAAAAGGAGGTAATTCATTTCTAAAAGTTACAACTATTAAATGCAGGTTTAGATTTGCACTTCATTGGTATAGCACAATAAGCTATCTGTGTGCTAATAACAGTTGATCCTGGTTATTGCAAGCAATGCTAAAAAGGTCGACAGGGTCAACTGCACTTGACTAATCAATAGTTTTCAAACATATTGACGCTTGGAGTACAAGTGAAAGTTTCCAAAAGGTCAAGAAGGTCAGGATGAAAAAGGTGGCTTTTTCTGAAGCCTGTGTTAACGCTTATAAAATGTCACATATCCCTAGTGTTTACCCCAGTCGCACAACTGGTAAAGCCTGACACCAAATTTCAGCGTTCAAACACAGAGCAACAAACAATGGGTAATTGTTCCATTTTGTGGAATGTTATTAGTCTGCGCCGCTTAAGATGTATGACATCTAACAAAATGTTAAGAGTTGATGCACTAGTATTCTTCAGGAGAAACCTACTGCTATTCTGTTGGGACTATTCATGAACATCTTGGGTGGGAGAAGTGAACTTTGCGATACATTATCATTACAAAAAAAAAGGTGAAAGCTGGAGGAACATGGCATGATTTTAAAGCAATTACAATTCCTTTTCTTGCCAGGATGTAGCAATAAATTACAAATCTGCCACTTGGAAGATCATATTACCTCAGCATTTGCCAGGGAGGTACATTTTATAGACTGTGACTTGCATGCAGTTTCAAATACTGTATTAAATTCTCCTCAGTGTGTTTGTTATTAATCTTCAGTGAAACTGACACACACAGTCTGATGATGTTCAGCAAGGAGAAATGCTAAATAGTTAATAATAACATACTAATGATTGCTTCCTATAATAAGGTTTTATCAAGCCTCTGCCAATTTCATAGCTAGCTTAATCAAGATCAGAGTGTGTATTTGGGGTGAAGGTGATTATCCTGATTATTCTGTTAGTAAAAATCTTGTTATCATTTAAGGAGGTTGCCATCCAATTATAGTTACTTCCACTAAGCTTTTTTTTAGAAATATGTCACACAGTAGAAAAAATGCAATAAAAGAATTTCAAGTAATCACCAAATTTTAAATGCAGTACTTTAATTCCCAGACAATGACGCTGTTCATGTATTTGTAAGATAACCCTTAAAGGGCCGTATCAATATCTGGCAAGATCTTTTTCCATGTCGCAAATACAGTCAGGTTTGTTGATGAGCCAGTGATATTATCACATTATAAGTTATATTTGGTGCTGGAATTTTTTTTTTAAATAGAACCTCAGAATCACAGGGAGTAGCAAGACCTCCATGGATTAGATTGTTTGGATCATTAGGTCATAATGGTTAGACTCACCCCATTTTGGTAGCAATCATGTATTTCAAACTCTGCCGGCCTGTTTTTCTCTGTGGAGCAATTCCTTCCCTTGTAAATGGATTCATTTGGGTCATTTGTAGTTTGTTTTTCATTTGCTGTGGGTCAATGCAATCCAATCCTTCACTTTTCTATAAGGGAAGCATACTCTTAAAGCTTGATTTATTTTTTAAAAAGTTATCTCCAGATCTGCCATTTTCAATTTCCACCAGAAACAGAGAGAAAATGGAGGAGCAGCTCGAGAGGAAGAAGGGGGCGAATGCATTCTATCATTTTTACCTTCCTCTCCTAAACATTCATTCCATTTTATTGACTTAATCCTTCAGAGCACTCAATATCTTGCCTATACTTCTGAGTTTAGTATCCTGCTCCCAAACACCTCTGGCAATATTGAGCTTGAGCTGCCTTCTTAGGAACTCCTTGAAGAGGTCCACACTCAAAACACTAATTTTGTACTGACCTGCTGAGTTCCTCCAGCAATTCCTGTTTTTGTTTCAGATTTCCAGCGCCTGCAGTATTTTGCTTCTGGTTCAGTTAATCTCCTGGGTTTTGTTAAGACTTGTTGCACTGTTGATTACAGCCTGAACTTAAACCTACTAGATTTATTAAGGCATCTGGTCTTATCGAATCCAGCAGGTTTATGTTCAGGCTGCATGTGGCTGTAGGAGGCCCATGTGTCAGGAATTAGAAGCCGGGCTAGTTCAGGACTTGCATCGTATAAAAATAGCGAATGTTATTGTTAATTGGATTAAATCCTGCTGTGAATAGCTTGTACTTAGGTTTGTTATTGTTGCTATATTGTGTGATTGTGCTGTACTAATGAAATGTTGATCTGTTTTAATGTCACTTTTTGTTGTTTGTATTTGTGCTTGCTTTTTCCGTTCACAAATAATTCAATATAGCAAATGTTTATTTTAATAAAAGCTGAGACAAAGCAGAACACTTGCAATTGATGGCATCAAATGAGACCAGATGCAGATTTAAGTTGAGTTAAATCAGTTAAATGAATGGATCTGCAGATGTTTTTTTGACGTGGACAAGGACAAGGTAAGACTTGCAGTTATATGGAGCCTTTTATGACCTCAGGACTTCCCACAGTGCTTTACAACGAATGATTTTTTTTTTTGAAATCCAATCACTGTTGTATTGCAGGAAACGCAGCAGCCAATTTGTGCAGAGCAAACTCCCCCAAACAACAATGAGATAAATAAGCAGAATTTCTTTAGGTATGTTTACACATATGCAGGTTAACAGATCAAGAAAAAGACCTCAAGGGCAGTAGTTGTTCGCTTGTTAAATAACGCAATCTGGGATAAATGCAAGGAAGGCAGGGTTTTGTTATGTTGCTGGTTCTATTGAATAGAAAATACTTGGAGGATTTCTCCTTAGGCAGTCCCTCAGGATCGAAGGTGACTTGTTTCCACTCTAGTTTGATGGGTTCTGAGATGACTGATAAGGCCAATGCATGATCTGCAGACTCTGCCACATGTAGAGCAGGTGGTACTTGAGGGTTAGGTAGATCAGTTGCTGGAAGGTTTGTGTGCTCTCTCTTGGCATCTCAACTTTGCCTCTGTGTCTTCCCAACAAAGTCTCATGATGTGTTTAGCGCCTTCCATATGCATCTTCTCCATTTTGGTTGTTCACAAGCCCAGGATGTCCATGAGTCAGTGGAAATGTTTCACCTCTTCAGGGATGCTTTGAAGACATCCCTAAAGCGTTTCCATTGTCCTCCTGAAGTCTCCTGCCATGACTGAGTTCCAAGTATTGCAGTTGTTTCGGAAGTCTGGTGTCAGGCATACCAACGACACGTCCCACAAAACGGAGCTTCAGTGATTAGCGCCTCGATTCTGGGCATGTTGGCTTCAGAGAGGATGTAGTTATTGGACTGCCTTTCTTGCCACTCTTGGTTCTTTAGTACTTTTGGGAGGATTTCTGTATCTTCCTCCATGAAAACAGACCCAGGGTGAAATTTTCCCCTCCAGCCTGCGGCAGGTTTCTGGTGGGCGGAGCAGGAAATTTGGAGAGAGGCCAAAAATTGGAAACCCAGCAGCGGGAAACAGTTTGTAACTTTCCCCTCAACACATTCATGGTGGGCTGATGGAGGGTAGGGTTTCCTGCTGATCCATGGCGGAACCCCATTCGCATGCATTACCAGGACATGAATGCTCATTAAAAACACCATTCACCGGAACCAGGTAGCCCCCCCCCCCAATCTAGCAACACGTCAGTGGAAAATTAGACAGGTCTGAAACACGCTTGGAAATAAGTGGCATGCAGCTGTTAACCCTCACTTCGCTCCTGAATTCAAGGTGAATGCAAGACTGAAAGGCTACCTGCAAAAGTGCTGTTCCAGGTTCTCACCAAAGATGGTGAGACGCTACACTGGTGGGGTTGTAGGCTTGCTCTCCTCACTGGCTCCCTCCGTTATCCGGGAGTGTGTTATCTGGGGGCTCAGGCAGGGCAACAAACCAAACAGAGACCAGCATAGTGACCGATTTTGGGGGGGGGGGGAGGTGGGGGGTGGTGGTTAAGAGTGCCAGAGTGAAATCAGTCCTGGGGCTTTGCGGACCATGCTACAGGGCTATGCATGGCACACAACATCGTCGCCCTGCTTCAGGGAAGGGCAAGAGCTGTGTGTTCAACTGGGATAAGGCACAGCTTGGTATGCAGGGCATGGTCATGGTCTTAATGTTGCTGGCCATGGTCTTGTCTGGGTTGATACTGGACTGCAGATGGGATGGTAAGCGTTAGGGGAGGCATCTGCAGCCTATAAAGGGGGAAAAGGTAATACAAAAAGGGGTATTCAAAAATTTCCTGGGGAGGGTTCTCCTCTGTACGTGACTGTGCACACAACCTCAAGATGAGGAGGGGTGAGGTCCACAGTGGGCATGGGGGCATCAACAGTTATGGGTTCAGGTGCAGGTTTGGAATATCAAGTGCAATTACTATGGTATCCGGTAGGATATGTTGGGGGAGGTTGAAGAATAATTGGAGGGAGCTCCACCTGATTGTTGAGACAGTAACACTCGCAGAGAGAGAGTCGAAGCTCGTCTCATAATAAAATCTCAACGCCACCATATTGGCAACACAAAGTAATGGTACAGCAACAAATTGAAAGTGGAAAAGAATCTGGATGGGAGGGTTTGAGTCAGTATGGGAGGACTCTGGGGCCCATTTCAGCAGACAGGCTTAACCTGCTGGCACACAAAACATTAAAATGGAGTCAGAGCTGAGAGAGAAGTGGAAGGTCTCCTTGATAAGGTTCCATTGGAGCCACTGCCTTTTTTTAATGCTTTAAAGAGAGACTGAAGGAGTCATTGGTCTCACAATGCCGTCCCCCATTTGAGCTTCAACAGAGAGGTATGTGAGAATGTTAATGAGAGCAAGCATCTGGAAAACGCAACTGGTGTATATGTGCCAGATCATCAATGAAAGCCTGTAATGTGCTTCATCCAATTGGCATCAAGTCATTGCTGAAATGCAAGTTAAGGTTGATCAGCATAAAAGATAATAGATTGCAGGAGTTCATACGAAATAGAAACAGGAGTAGGCCATCGCTGATCTGTTTGTGTTTTGAATGCCACAATCACATCTACCCCTGATAACACTTGATCCCCTTGCCCAAGGAGAATCTACCTCTGTCTTAAAAATATTCAATGACCCCGCCTCCTCCACCGCCTTTTAGGGCAGAGTTCCAAAGTGGCACAACCGTTTGGGGGGGAAAAGAATTCCCCTTATCTCTGTCCTAAAAGGGCAATTGCTAATTTTAAAACAGTGCCCTGTAGTTCTGGACTCACCCACAAAAGGAAACATCCTTTCCACATCCACCTTGCAAGACCATTCATGATCATCATTAGACTTTTAATTCCAGATTTTTTTTGCTGAATCCAAACTCCTCCATGGTAGGATTCAAACCCAAATCCACAGAACATTACCCTGGCTGTCGGGATTACTAGTCAGCTGTCAATACCGCTACACCACCACCTCCACTTTACACTCAATTCCTTTCACAGGATACCATTCCATTAGCCTTCCTAGTTACTTGCTGTACCTGCATACTAACTTTTTGTGACTCATTCACAAGAACACCTCGATCCCTCTGCACTTTGGAATTCTGTAACCATCCTCCCTTTAAGTAATACGCTGCTTTTTTTTATTCTTCCTGCCAAAGTGAACAACTTCACATTTTTCCACATTATACTCGATCTGTCAGATTTTTTCCCACTCACTTAACCTGTCTACCTCCATCTGTAACCTCCTTGTGTCCTCTTCACAACATACCTTCCTACGTATCTTTGTGTCATCTGCAAATTTAGCTACCATGCCTTCGCTCTCCTCATCTAAGTCATTGATGTAAATTGTATAACTTTGAAGCCCCAGCACAGACCCCTGTGGGACTCCACGCATCACATCCTGCCAAAGAAAAAGACCCATTTATGTATGCTCTCTGTTTCCTGCCAGCCAGCCAATCTTCCATCCATGCTAATATGAGGTAATCATGAGGTTTTATTTTCTGCAATAACCTTTGATGCGGCACCTTATCAAATGTATTCTGGAAATCCAAGTACAGTACGTCTACAGGCTCTCCTTTATCCACAGTGCATGTTACTCCTTCAAAGAACTCCAATAAATAAGTTAAACGTGATTTCGCTTTCACAAAACCGTGCTGACTCTTCCCAATTGCCTTGAGTTTTTCTAAGTGCCAGCTATAACCTCCTTAATGATTGATTCCAATGTTCCTTTAGTATGGTCACACATTTCATATTTTCGCCAAAGCTCTCACAAGTTCTGTGGGATTGTGAAGTAAAGTGTCAGGGCCTGAGCACCTAGGTATCTGATTGTGTGTCTCAGCTACAAGGCTGCATCAGTGAAAGGCTATTAGTGCAGCTCTGGGGCATTACGTTGGGCAGGAGTTTTCACTTGGCGTGTGGGCACATGTCTGACCCGCTCAAGAGTGAAATAGTACATGATGATGTCGGGCGAGCGTCCCAACATCATCATGTACTCGCGCGATATTTCAGTTGGCAGTGTGCCTGCTGAAAATTAAGGGGCCTACTACAGGCCATTAACATTGCAATTGTTGGAGATTTTTTGTTACCTGTCCAACATTACCAATCGGCTTGGTGACCTTTGCCTTTTTGAGGAAGCCTCATCCAAGGCCGGGATGATATTAATTTTTAAAAAAATGTTTGGACAGGATTTTCATCATCCATATGTGCAGCATTCGGCCTTGCACCTTCAAACCTCATGTTTCACCCAGCCCTGTTCATTGGAAAGATCAGTGGCGAGCCCTCCATTGGTGCCCTCTGAGAAGTGATAGTCCCCTCAACAGTGCAGATGCTGCGCCAAAAGGCTTGATGCAGTGGTGGCCACCTTTATGAGAAGCTTATTGCGCACCCTGAGATGTGTGCATGGTTGGAGAGAGTATCATGGATGCAGGCCTTGTGCTTTGGCACTACCAATGAAGGCAGCCTTCTCATTTTGAAAGACAATTATAGCTAACCCTCCAAGGCTAGTGAGGATGTCGAACTCCATGCTGTCTTGTGAGGAGCTTGGTCGCGAGTACATTTTGCAGACACCTCAGTAAAGAGTTTCACACATATCACTAACTTAACACAAAGGGTAGAGTAACTATCATAGCCAGAATTTTCTGGCTAACGTGCGGATGGCGTAGCCCACAGGTCAGCGCGTAACATGATGCCCGCTGACGTCGTGCGAGCGTGCTGACATCAGCACGCACCATCGCGATATTGTGGTGGGCGGGCATGCTGAGCAGCAGGATACTCGGCCACCATTAATTGAAGGGCTCGTTAAGCCCCTAAACTTGCCAATTGTGTACGATTTTGAGGGGCCCTTGCGAACTTTGGGTATCCACCCTCATCCACTTCCGCTGAGACCAGGCAAACCAGACACAGTGAGCCAGAGGCTTCGCGGCCATTGCTGGCTTCCCCCGTGTCCAGGGTGCTATAGACTGTACACATATGACCATCAAGGCGCCAGCAGGTGAGCTCAGTGCCTTCGTCAACAGGAAGGGCTTCCACTCTATGAACGGGCAGATGGTGTGTGATCACAGAATGCAGATTCTGCAAGTCTGTGCAAGGTACCCAGGCAGCTCCCACGATGCCTACATCCTCAGACACTCCCAGGTGCCGGGGCTCTTCAGTGCTCCAGCCCGCCTGGATGCCCACCTCTTGCAGGAGGACAGCAAGGCATGCATCAGAAAATCATGGGGCGCAGTGGCCCCCACCACTGGCCTCTCCTGCAGCCTGCACCACCCCCCCCCTCCTCCTGCTCTTGCTGCTGTCCACTCGGACCTCCCTCCCTCACTCCCCGAGTGGCCATGGTGCACTGCCTCAAGCAGGCTGCCTGGCCACTCTTTATGCAGGCTGCTGGCTCCCCATTGGAACCCCCGCGACTATTTTCCTGTTCTCCACGGGAGTCACTAACCCGCTGGGTGGGCCTTCATTGGCCCGAACGCGGAAAATGGCGGCACGGCCCGTTTCTCCAGCGGCAATCGACCGGCCATCCACCGCCGAGTCGGTCAGGCCCGCCCGACTGACAAACGGAAAATTCTGGCCCATGAGTCAGCTGCACACCACGTCAACGTGAGGCTCAGAAACGGAGGCAAACACTGAGTGGGAGCATGGCTCACCCTCACGATAAGAGGGCGTATCATGATGCTTTCAAATTGCTACACCATTCTCATGCGAGTGTATTTACGAAGGTGTAGGTTATTTACAATGATTGAACACTGTGACCCAGAAGTGATTTCAAAGCTTCCCAATTTTTCTAACGTTATCACAATGTCTGGGTGCATCCCCAACATCCACACCAGAGGTATAGCTAACTGCTCCGCCCTGTTGTCTTTGATGACTTTGGCAGCCGTCCTCTAGAGAGCCGGGAGCTAGAGGGCCCCAGGCTGCTTTGGGTGCCCTTCTGTGGAGCAACCACATCCTCCTCGGTCTGTTCAGCTGGAGGTGATGGATTCCCAGGCAGAGGGGGATTGGAGGGGACTGGACACTCTTGGGGTCACCGGTGCAGATGGCCCCACGGTGTCCACCCACTAGTCTTCCTCCCTGTGGATGTCCAGGAGCCCCTGCCTAAGTCCCTGAGGAGAAGGAGCACATGAAGGTGCCCCACATCCCTCTCACCTAGCCACTGATGGGTCCCACTAATGCCTATAGTGATGGAGTGCAGGTCTGAGTGCAAATCCAGCAGGATCTGCTGGACCAAGGTCTCCAAGGCAGTTGCCACCCTTCTCTTGGAGGCCAAGGGGCTTACATTTCAGAGCCACGACATGAAACAGAATGCGAACAGACTCCTCCATCCTTCACTCTGGTCTGCCGGCTGCGTCTTGGAACTCTACTTGGTTTCCCGCTTTCTGTCGTTGCATTTCCAGCATGTTTGACGTGCTCGTATTCAGAGGCGCATCATCAGACTCAGCCTGATCTCCAGCAGCCCTCTGAGTGCCAGAGATCTGGGCTGTCACTGCCTCCGACTGCTGCGGAGACGTGTCTGTGAGGTGTTCTCCAGAACGTGACCCCGAGCCTGCTCGATAACTAGGACTCACCAAGGTGCTGTGTCTCTGAGCTAGTGGAGGGTGGAGGTGAATGCAGTGACGGGTCTTCTTCAATATGGCTCCTCAGCTTCCTCATCTGAGGTGGACTGTGGGCTGGGGCTTATTTTGGGTATCAATGTGTGTGTGTGTGGACCTGACGGTGCCAGTAAGAGACAGCAGATAGATTTAGTTCATGAACAGACTGAATACAATATTGCAAGTCACTCACTGAGAATGTCAGGGTGTGATCAACTCATGGAGGACTCATCCGTACTGGCTTGCTGGGAGAAGCCAAACTCGCCTTCCCCACAGAGGATGTCCATGTCCTGCCCTGCCAACTCAGACACATCCTCCTTGAATTTTGTGAGCTCCACAATATCTGACCTCCCTCCTCCAGTCTGGGATCTTGTGGGCATCTTGTGGGATGTTGTGAGCAAGCTTGGCTTAGATGAAGACAAATCGATGGAATGTGACGAGAAGAGAGGGATGAGAGGTGTGCATGCCTGCTGTGTGTGCTGAGCCCTCCCTAGCAAGGAGTGAGGATGGAGTTTGTGCAGCATGATAGATGAAACGCTGGTGATGTTAAAGTGCACATGAGACAATCAGCGCTGATGCATCTCCTCCTAATATTGGGTGAGACACCCGAGTAGTGCAACCCTTTGAATTGGGCTGGAGAGAGTAAGGATACATTTAAATATGATGCCTGGACCTTTGACCACATTAGGTGATGGCGGGGTGGGCGAATCAGTTCCTGGCCCGCTACGTGATTCAGAGAGAAACTCGCCTGTACATAATTACTAAGCAAAGGAGCACGAAAAGGGTGCAATTTCCAGCGGAAAACACACCACAAAATACACCTGCCACCACACTTAGGGCAGAATTTTCCCCTCATCGGGCAGGCAAGCGCCCAGCCCAAATGGGAGTAAAGTAGTGCACGATGGTGTCGGGAGAGCGTCCTGACATCAGCGTGCACCCTTGCAATATTTTGCTCGCGGAGCGCGCAGGAGGTGGCAGTGCACCTACTGACATTAGAGGCCTATTAAGACCCTTAATCAATTAATTAAATCAAATTTTTTGCTGCCCATCCAACCGTTCGATTGGCAGGCGGGCAAAGAAGCCGAGCTGCCTTTGCATTTTTTGGGAAACCTCATCCACAGGTGGGATGAGGTTTTGACCAGCCATTAAAACAAATAAGAACTTTTAAAACTAATTTTTAACATGTCCCTGCTCATGTGACAGAGTCAGATGAGGGGACCCATGTTTTCCTTATTTTTTAATTCTTTATTTGTAATGTTAAAAAGCTTCAGCTCCCTGAGGCAGCTTTATGCCTTCAGGGAGCTTTTACTGAGCGCATGCCTGCACATGCACACACTTCAGCACTAATGCTCCTCCAACTCCCACCCCAGAAGCACTGAGGCTCTGGGAGCGCCTTTCATGTTGGCCGGTCGTTAATTGGCCAGCCAGCCTGAAATCGCAGTTGGGCCCCGATCGCGGGCGGTAGTTGGTTTTGTAGCTGCTCCCGGGCCCACCCGCCATGACTGCCCAAAGAGGTTAGAATCCTGCCCTTAGTCTCCGGTAGAGAAAATTCCACCCAAACCATTTGTTTAGTTTCTCTGCCATTTCCTTTCTCCCCGTTATAAATTCTCCCGTCTCTGCCTGTAATGGACCCGCATTTCTGTTTGCTTATCTTTTACCTTTTATATATGTATAGAAGCTTTTACAGTTGGTTTTCATGCTTCTCGTCAGTTTACACTCATATTCTATTTTCGCTTTCTTTTTCAGTGTTTTGGCCTTCATTTGCTGAATTCTGAAATGCTCCCAATCCTCAGAACTTTTTTTTAGCCACTTTGTAAGCCTCTTCCTTTGATCTAATGCAATCTTTAACTTCACTTGTTAGCCATGGTTGTATCACTTTTCTTGTTGGGTTTTTATGCCTCAAGGGAGTGCATATTTGTTGTAAATCATGCATTAATTCCTTAAATGCTAGCCATTTCCTGTCTACCATCATACCTTTTAATGTAGTTCCCCAATCTACCACAGCCAACTTGCTCCTCATAACTTTGTAGCTTCCTTTGTTTAGATACAACAGCCTAATTTTGGATTGATTGCATAATTTTCAAACTTAATGTAAAATTCCACCATATTATGATCACTCTTCCCTAAAGGCTCCTTTACAACAAGATTATTAATCAGCTCTTTCTCATTATACAATACTCAATCTAAAATAGCCCATTCCCTAATTGTTTCCTCAACATACTGTTTTAGAAAATCATCTCATATACATTCCAGGAATTCAACCTCCGCAGCATTATTGCTAGTTAAGTTTACCTAGCCTATATGTAGATTGAAGTTCCCCCATGATGAACTGTATCATGGAACATACAAACATATGAAGTAAAGTTTGGGGAAAGACCATCTAGTTTGCCAAGCCCACCACTCCTTTCAAACAGGATACTATTATATACACCAGTGACCTACATCATCTAGCCATGCAATTTCCTAGAAAAGTCAAAAGAAATAGGAAAAATACCTGAGGTCAATTTAGAAAAGATTCTGGGAGATTCTTCTCTAACTCTCCACAATAATAAAGAATGTTCCAACAAACCCTTATATAAGCAGTTGTATTGTAATATTGTGCAAAGGATAGAAATACATCACCTGTTCTATTTCCTGCTGCTAACCTGGTAGAGCAGTAACATTGATTCAGGGCAGCTTGCCCAGTATATCAGTTAGTGTAAAAACCTATCATTGAGATGCCAACATCTCTTGTACACATACAGTACATTGCAATAAGGGAAAATAAGTCACCAAGACCCAAAGCTAAGCTCCTCCAATGCTCCGTACATAAAAGCAGACAAAGTTATGGTTAAGGTCATGGTTATGGCCCTGATCAGTAAGCAACATCCGGGAAGCACAATTGGCCTGACTAGGAATCGGGGGGGGTGTGGGTGGTGTGGAATTTACAAAATCAGCTAATGTCCCACTGAATTTCCGTCACAGAGGCTTTTGTGTTAGAAAACTGCCTCTGGTGAGAAACTAACTAATTGAAGTTCAGATTTTCACAGGGGTGAGGCCTGAATCGGAATGGAGATGGATTTCTTGCCCAATTAGAATCAGTGGAGACGAAAACGGAGGTAGGTCAGAAAAAGTGTGGGGCTCACTTCGATAACCCATGGCAGCCAACACTGAGGCTGATCGTTGTACGAAGGGTAAAATCTGCTAAATGTGCCAAAGCCTTCCTAAGCACCATAGGGAAGCAAGCTGTCAAAGGGGAGCCAGAAGCCTGGCACCCAGATCCGGGCTGTCCCTCACTTCATCAAGGCCAACCTAGATCTAATGTTGCATATTGTGTGGGAGAGGAGAGTCCTCCTTCTAGATGGTGGCAGGAGGCAGCCTTGTCATGAAGCAGGGGCACCTCTCTGTTAAGCGTCATCCCCCTACAATTCCTCAAACATAAGATCATAACAATTAGTAGCAGGAGTAGGCTACTTCAAGCCTGCTCCGCCATTCAATAATATCATGACTGGCCTGATTTTAACCTCATATTCCTCCCTAACCCTGAAACTTTTCACCCTTTCCTTATCAAGAACCTGTGTACCTTTTGCCCCCAATAAGCCGGCCCCTTCCAAGGTCTCAAGGTCCACAACTGTCTGGAAGGATATGGTATGGAAAAGACAACAAACCACCATAATGACAGAGACTTTTTCAGGAAGGTATTGCAGGGCACCACCCAACTGGTGCTGGCTCCGGAATAGCCTCTTCAGAAGCCATTTGGAAGGGTCGCCAGTACCTGTGGAACCACAACAACCAGCGCCATCAGGAAATGAGCACAGGAAAGATACAGCTTTATCCTGAAAAAGCGTTAATAATAAATAAAGAATGTCACTATTTTTTTGTTGTTGTGGATTCTCCCAGAGCAGCCAAAACTCCTTTGAGTGCAGCTTTGCTTTGTGCAAGTTTCTGAATGATTTCCTCCAACAATGACCTAGACCCTAGAAATTACTCTGCCAGAGCCAGGACACACAGTGGATGTAAATTAGGTGCACTTTCTTACATCAAAGCAATTAGTCTGAGTGAAAGAAGGACTTCAGGACAGTTTGCAAGAGGCAGTTTGCTTAATTAAACCCAGCCACCAATTATCAAATATTTCTTAGACATTAATGGGCCCTCTGTATGTGTAATTAAATTTTTATTGTGTTGAATTTGCATGGATTAAACCACAATCTGTTCAGTTAGGGGGTTAGTTAATATTCAGTGCAAAGCTACAGCTGTCCTCAATCTCAGTAGGGAGGCCAGGGGAAAAAGAGAGGCACTAGAATAAGGTGAAGTAATAGGATCACTATTCATTTTGTTCACCCAGTTGACATTCTTCACAGTCCTTAAAATTATAGTGAAGTGTGGAGAAAGCACAATACAGAATAGCAGGTAGCAAAAGCCAGTCCCTCCCCTGAACCAACCCACAAAAAAGAGAAGACGAGTAATTGTGAAATCTTCAACAAAGGTCAAGGGTGTGAGAAAAATGCTGTGAACCCATGTGCATTGGTGCCAATCACACTTTGCTTTCTAATCACATGATCAACACATCCTCACTTAGAAACACCAGGACTCTCAATAAACATTGTTTTCTATAATAGAGTAATGCGATCGTAAGTGCAGTTGTGCCTAAGTCATCCTTATAGTCACTTATGAAAATATTTAATATTTTGGACCTACTTAGACTAAAACTAATTCTATTTTAGTTCCATTTCATTTTCCTTCCTCCTATCCTAAATGTCATTACCTAGAGCGGGAGAGTTCCAGAAGCTACAAATACATTGCCCAAACCCTCACTAAATGCCAGGGATGAGTGAATGGTTGCAGACTAATCTTGGAGCATAATCCTCTCTTCACTTAAAAATTAACCTGCTTTTGTCTCATTTTTCAATCCCAGTGCAGCTACAGAGTAATTTCTCTAACAGCTATTCTCTCACCCAAAATATGCCTTCTGCTCACCCATACACACTCATATCTACTCATCCTCCCTTCCCTTTGGTAACACCACTTTATTGTAGGAAAAAATTGACCAGCTGATCGATAGTTAGAGTGCAATGAAGGCATTACTGTGACAGACAAGTCGTCTTATTTGAAATCACAATGATCACAATAGTCAGAATGCTCTTTACCTATTACCAGTCACCACCCACTATAAAGGAGTACAGATTACCGATGCACTTAACCATCTCAGTGTTACAAGAGCTCTCATGAATCCTGCTAAAGTGTACCCAGAGAAAAAAAAACAGCTCTAACGTCCCTGCTGACATTTTGACTAACGAGTCAGATAAGATAAGAATGCAAGCAAAAGAGTATGCAGCAGATTTCAGCTCATTAAAATGCTATGTCCACTTAGAGTGCTTTAAATATTGGCTCACATTTCATTTCTTTTATCAATACGTTACAAACTGCAAATGAAGAAAAATAGTTGTGTCAAAGTACAAGTACCCATTATCTCTTCAGCAAATACATTTTGATGAGTCTTCATTTAAAATATATATATGTATATATATATATATATATATATGCCATGCTAATTGTTTTTAAACCACCTAAGGAAGCTTGGAACAGACAAGCTGTCGACAAAAACCACTGAAGAAATATGGCAGTTCCCAGAGAGGGATTGGCTCCATGGTGATGCAGACTGTTTGAGTTAGCCTATGCTTGATTGATTATACTTGCAGCTATGACCTATTTCATTTAGTCACTTAGAATCTTTTTCCCAGTTTTTCAGTTTGACTGAAGTTAGCGTTGACTGCTGAGCATGCCTATTAAGGGCAACAAACAAATAAATCACAGCATATTGCAAAATGTAAGCACAATAATTCTTCCTGTGTGTGTAATTTTATTGCCCCTTTCACAATGGTGAATGTCATACATTTTTTCTCATCTCCATGCAGAACTGCAATTATCCAATAATATCCATGAAAGGGAAATTTGCAGTTAAACTGTGAAGCGATATACATTTGAAGTATTAGAAGGAAAGGGTAGTTTGGGATGGAGGAGGGTAGTTATGGCAAGCAGACACAGGGAAAAGGTGGAGAGCCAACACCAGTCCCCTGGGGTTTTCAGTAATCAGCAGACAAATGGTCTACATTCACAGCATGCATTCATTCTGCAACAAGAGCCTGCCAACAAGAGCCTGTCTGTGTGTATATGTGTTATGTGCAAAAGCTTGCATTTCACCATTCAGCTGCCTGGGAATAAAGAGCTGATGACAAACAGTGCTCTGAGCCTCTGACATTTCTGTTTGATCTGGTTAGATCCAAGCATTACTCAGATGCTGCACAACGAACAAATTGTGGATTTCTGACAATGATGTCATGAGCTCAACTTGTGAAGATCATACATGTCATTTTAAGAAGCCTAGTAATTCATGAAATGGCCAACTAGCTTTACTGTAAAGCACCTCAAATATCCTGGGATTCTTCCTTTCTCAAAAAAAAAATCCTGTTTAGCTGCTATTAGGATGTAGATTTCCATACTTAAAAGGTTGATTGTACACATTTTTAAAAGAACAAGATTAAAAGTAGGATGATGTTTCTTTAAAAAAAATTGTAATGAATGCATTATTCACATTTTCCAGAAACAATTGTGCTGTTTCATTTCTTTGCTAAAACAAGTCAGGACCATATTTAATGCTGATTTGCTTCTTTTATGAATGGAACAATATGGCTGCAGATCAACCAAAACATAATTTCCAATTGAGTTTACAGGAAGTATGAACATATTTCTTTTGTAAACGCCATCACACTGCCGTGTGACTAACCACACATTTTGCAACAGAAATTAAAATATCACAGATGGCTTCTGTATATTTGTTTTCCAGAACTGAAAGCTACAATTCAGTTTTCTATTAAGAATTATCTTGATGTTGCTGTTCTTAGTAAGGAAGGTTTACAGGATTTGAAATCGCTTACTAATGAATAATTAAGCATGCTGTTAACATGAGAAAATAACATTTTGACTCTTATTTGTGAGTATATTCAGCAGCCAGTACAGTCTGAGTCATGCAGATCAACAAGGTCCCAACATTTGATTACTGGTCCCTTCTGAATTAACTGATCCCAGCTGGGCAGCATTACCGACACTGCAATTGGTTTCAATATATACCAGGGTTTAGGAGGTGAAAAATCAGTCGGGTTCTTGCTTCCTTTGGTGACCTCAAACTTGAAAGTGTTTACGAGTAGACATAGGGTGAGGGCATGAGTGATTGTTCACACACCTCTGGATAGATGATGACACTTTGTTTTGTGGGAGAGCTGAACTAATGCTTTACGGTGCAATTTTCAAAAGATCTCTTTTTAGCAAAAATGATATTCAGTAATGATTAACATTTAGTATGCTTGCTTACTTCAAGTAACATTTAATTTTCCCCAGGGATGGTGTTGGAATCTGGCATCTGCAAGTTCTGATGAAGTGATTTAAAGTAGAAATGAAACTGGGGACAAGAGTACAAGGTCATTATGGAGAGACCAATATTTCGTTCCACAGACAGCCAAGGCAGAAGTACAGCTTGCAGAATTAGTTTCACAACCCTAGGCATCGATCAGTGGCGCATCACGGCTTTTTTCTGGAGGTACTCGCAGTTTTGAACTGTGAGTCATCATGGCAACTTTTTCAGGCAGCAGCAACCACACATGTTTTGCACAGCCAGGTCCTTATTGGAAAAGCCAGGCTTTTACACAGCCTGAACAGCGATTTAATTCCTCTATATATTTTATTTGTATTTTTTGTTTTGCTCCCAATATTAGAAAAGGATGCGGATGTCGCCAAGATATTGGGCTGGATTTGAACTTCCTAGAAGAAGTGAGGTAGGACTCGGTGGGGAACCTTATGCTGTAAGTCAGGGTTTCCTCACATGCTGCTGAGTTTTAACTCCAGAAACTGCATGCAATGCCACTGCCGACTCGTACCAGCTATTGGAGTTAATGCTACAAAGAAATGATAAAAAAACATTTATATATATCTGTACCGCATGAGAGGAAGGTAGCACTCTTCATGATTGTAGTACATCATAATGTGCTTCACAGCTAATGAAACACTTTCAGAGTACTTTGTAATATGGAGAAACACAGCAGGCAACTTTTGCAGAGCAATGTTTGGCAATCAGCAATGAGATATGTGGCAAGATAATCTGCTTTAGAGATGTTGGGTGAAGGCTAAATGTTGGTTAGGAAAGTAGAACTCCCTTGATCTTTGAATAATGCCATAGGGTTTTTTTGCGGACAATGAGATGGCAGTTAGGACTTTGGTTTAATGACTCATCCAAAAGGCAGGACTTCCAACAAGTAAAAGATATAAAGGACCATTCAACCTCATAAAATTGGTGCAGTGGTCACTATTGACTACAGCATAGAGCAAAAGCACCTGAAGGAAAGTACAGTCTGGGAGAACAGAGCAGGGGCCAGACCAAAGAACAAACCACTACAAGGACTACATTTACAAAAGCATAGTTGTTTTCTGGCCATGGCAAAGAGCCATTGCAAGATGATGCTCAGGCTCCTTCACACCACTACTAAGTTCTGCTGGTGAAGGTGGCAGCATCGTTTTCTTTTTACTTTTTTTAGCCTTCAATAAAAAATAAAGACAGATTTAGTGAGCAGGGGCCTTTAAATTTATTGCCGTGACTGACTTCCTGTTCGTGGCCCAACACCTCTGTCCCGATCTAGACTCCTGATTGGGCATGGAACCCTGCTTTACACCTCTGATTGGCTGCCTTCCCACCCGACGGCTACTAATTGGCCACCCGTGCTTGATTTCTGATCTGAGAGACAGGTGCAGGAGTGAACAGACCATTCACTTTCCATCCCATCTCCCTAACCCCGTCGAAAAATGTAAAATCCAGTCCAACTATTCACCATTCGTGGCTTTAGGATGTAAGTCAGTCATCATCAAAGATAACCATTTTGGACAATTGGATCCCCTACCCCGAAGTCAGACACATTTAAAACAAACATTGGATTTAAATAAGTGTACCCTTTGTATGCACATTTTTTCTGGTGTATTTACTGCTCTTTTTAATATCTTTATTTGTTTCAGTTCTCCTGAAGCCTCTAACCTTAACTCTCTTCATCTGTGAGGTATTCTCAGCAGCATGAGATCCATCACTTACTGCATCTCTATGTTTTCACTTCCTCTGCATCATATCTGCATCAATGCCAGGATAGCTCTTTGCTTTAATCACAAGAGGTTTGGCGCTTTGAGTATGGCATCACTTTTGTAGCACCACACTGACAAGAATAGTCGCTGACAGGTAAGGCAGCCTTTGCTTCTGCACGTGCACTATTGAAGGAACAGCATTTGCTCACAAGACCCCAATCTGAGTATAAACACTCATGAACTCCATAAATCTCCCCTCATGGTTGCTTTTATATGTTCTCTAAGTTGCAATTGGCCATGAATATTTGGGTTAAAACCTATTCACATTTGTTTGGAGGCCAGTGACTGCCCAAAAATTATGCATACGATCTAACATTTTGGCACCAAATGTCTTTGGTCCTTCCATCACATTCCCAAATCTCCAACAGGATTGTGGCAGAAGGGCCACGAATTAGGCCAGGACCCTTCCACAGTGATGCTAATGTTCTGAATACACAATCAGCAGGGACCCTTCCCATTGCCAGCATATGTAAAGCCACGTAACACACAAGCTTTATCTATAGTGTTACCAAAAATATCATTCTGAATGTTAATAAATGCTTGAATCCAAGCTATTGATGAGGGAAATTATGAAATGGATAAAACGTGGTACTTGGTGTAAGGTTTCCGTTCATAGACTTCCACCGGGGAATTTTCACAGTAGGTGCACAATGAATGTAGCCGATAGTCACATTAATTTTGAAAGTTCAACAGATTTTCCTTAAATGAATCCTTAGAAAACATGGAGATTAAGGTTTGTGGAAGATTGTTCCGGTCCTTAATTTTTCTTAAGAAAATAGAGTTAGCAAAGGAAGCACATTGGGGTATATACACTTGGAGCGTGTACACTTGGAGCTATTGGCTATGAACCCTTTGAGCTCAGTCACTTTTAAACTTAATGCACTGCTTAGAAATATTTAATTGCTCATTTAAAATGTTATAAATGCATGTCAACCCATGGGCTTTTCTTCAGTTCTGGAGACTATGCCAGCCTAGCAATGTGACCAACTGAGAGACACTAGAATCTCATGAGTAATTGTTTGTTATGAAACAAGCTGCCTAGCATTGAACATTCTCAAGGAGGGTAATGGTTTTAGTAGTATATGGCTCCCAAGCACAATACTGTATTCTGAGTGTGGTCCAATGAACGTCTGGTACAGGATTTCCTTTACTGCAGTTGAAGGGTTCTGGAAGTTCTGTTTCATAAACCCAAAGCATTTTGGATTCGTTCGCGGCTGCATATTGACTTTGCACATTCCACTTTAAATTATTTTGCATGTGGATTCCTAATTAATGGCATTCTTTAGTAACTTCAAGGAGGAATCATGCATTGTGTGATTGGGTACTGCTGGGCATTGCGTATTGCTGATTCACATGATGTTACATTTCTCTACGTTGAATTTCATTCTCCATCTATTGGCCCATCTGATGAGATTCTTTAGATCTTCCTGAAAGATGTTGGTGTGTATTGGTCATGCGCTTCCAGTTACTCTACACCACCTGATTCACCTTGCTCTGTAAAAATGAGGTAGAAGGCACCTTATGCAGCAGGTGATACACTGGTGGCCATCCCATATTTTGTCAGACCTCAGTGTGGACAACATTGCAAAAGGCATGAGCCAGCCCGCAACAGACAGACATCGGCCCTTCACATCCAACAAGCACATCACACAATACAGCAGCATGCAGAACACCAAATGAGTTGCAAATCAACCCCTTACATTATTAAACAGTTGTGCAGCAGAGGTAGAACACATCATGGAGGGGGGTTTGTACAGTACCTATCCACTCCCATTCACTTGCACTCCTTCAACAATATTCCACACAATTGATAGGGCAACTCTTATTTCATAACTTCTTGTTAACTACATTCCATGGAAGAATGTGTCACTCTTCATATGCCATGGCCATCTGTTATGTGCAACATTTCCTTATCAATTTCCTATAAAACAACAGTGGCTACGCTTCAAAAAAAAAACTTAACTGGCTGTAAAGTGCTTTAAAATGTCGGCTATTTGTGAAAACTGCTTTATAAATGTAAGTCTTTCTTTAAAAATAAAAACAATACAGGTTAAGATAGTGAAATTTGAAACATGCATTTATTTCTGAGTCAGTGAAAACTAGTCAATTCCCATCCATATATGTCCATCATATTCATAGCTTTTCTTTGGTGACACTATATAATAACACTACAGCCTTCCCTCCCCTTGCCATATAATCTTACAAGAATCCTAATCTTTATCTGGTGTCTAACATTTTGCTGCAGGTTATATCTGCTATCATAATAATGAACTGTCCAGCTATGCCTTTTTTTTTCTGTAAAATGGCTATCAATTATGTTCTTCATGTCCTGGTTTGTAAATTGGGCTTTTAAAATTTGGCAGGCAGCCATCAATACAAAGTTTGACACTCTTCTGCATAATCCACAGCTGCCTGAATGAAAATTACAGCATTTATACAAATTAACAGCCAATTTAGGTGATTATGAAGTGTGAAACTAACATTATTACAAGCGAGTTCTGATTGGCTGGCTTTCTGCCTTGCCCGCTAACAAATTCTGTCAGGGAAATCATTGTCTGCCTCCATTTTTATAGGCAGACCTTTAAATCAAGAAAGGAAACAACAAATGAAAGCCTTTCTGCCTAAAAGAATAAAAGTGCAGTGGCTTCAACAGACTTCAATTAAATGCTGGGTGCGCATCACTTTTTTCGGTTGACTTTGTGTAGCCGAAAGAAAACCAGCCAATTGGAACATACCTCTAATAAAGCTCCTTTCACACCTCTCAGGCAGCTAAACAGGCATTTGACTGATATAAATAAAAATTTCTCCAGTCCAGCAACATTCTTGAGTACTGGTTCCACAAAGAATGTGGAAAATGCTGATTTGTTCACTAAGGTTCAGTGCTCGTGGAAACAAAGTCGCAGGATGAAAAGATATCATGTTCTTCCAGTTAAAAGAATGCTGCTCTTTGCAAAAATGATACAGTGCATTTGTCAATCATAGAAAACTCCAATGCAGGTCCAGTGATGCACCTGTATTACAGCAGTAAATGTCTTAGGGTAGAAATTGGTACATCCTGTGCCCATTAGTGGGGTGTAAAACATGTGCAAAGCTAGTGAGTTTAGCATTGGGACATCCCGCACCCATCTGAAGTGTCACTTTTGGGTAGACAAGCAAGGCAAAGGAGTACACAACAAATGGCAGGAAACTGAGAAACATAGAGGAACAGAGGGACCTTGGATTGCACGTCCACAGATCCTAGAAGTTGGCAGTTAGGAGGCTGGATTTTACAGCGCCCCTACCGGACTTGTTTTCAGCAGGTGCCATGTATAATATAATGGGTGGGTAGCCCACCACCTTCCTGCCCACCCCCGACGCAGTCCGCATACTACAGGGAGTGGGTAAAGTGCCCATTCAGCCGCCCTCCCTTAGGTGTATTGGGGCCCTTAACAGCCAAATTAATGCCACTTACAGGTGTCAATACACCTCTGCTGCCATAAGTGGAAGGCGGGTGAGAGTGGAAAGGCCATTTTTTTCACCAAAGTTGGTGAAAGGGCAGGCAGGAAGGTTCTGAATCCTTTTGGGGGGGGGGTACTGTATCCTTTGCCTGGCCTCCAATAACTGCCACCTCTGCCCCACTTCACACCCTCTCTAGGGTGCCTGATCCCTCCCATCCAAAAGGCCCAGGACTTACTTATGTCGAGGCCCTGTTGATCACCTTTGTGAGACTGCTTGTAGTCCCAGCCGTGCCCACTATTAACTACCCTCTGAGAGAAGAAATTCCTCTCTATCTCTGTTTTAAATGGGCAACCCCTTATTCTGAGATTGTGCCCTCTGGTCCTAGACTCTCCCACAAGGAGAAACAACCTCTCAGCATCTACCATGTCAAGCCCGCTAAAAATCTTGTATGTTTCAATAAAGCTGCCTCTCATTCTAAACTTCAATGAGTACAGGGCCCAACTCAACCTCTCATAAGAAAATACCCCCATACTCATAATCAACTTAGTGAACCTTCTCTGGACTGCCTCCAATGACAGTATATCTTTCCTTAGATAAGGGGATCAAAACTTTTCAATGTATTCTAGGTGTCGGCTAACTGGTGTCATGTGTAGTTTTAGCAAAACTTCCCTATTTTTATATTCCATTCCACTTGGAATAAAAGCCAACACTCCATTTGCCGTCCCTATTATCTGTTGAACTTGTATGTTAGCTTTTTGGGATTCATGAACAAGGACTCCCAAATCCCCCTGTGCTGCAGCCTTCTGCAGTCTTTCTCCATTTAAATAATATTCAGCTTCTTTATTCTCCCTGCCAAAGTGCATGACCTCGTATCTTCCCACTTTATGTTCTATCTGCCACTTTTTTGCCCACTCACTTAACCTGAGTGTATCCCTCTGTAGACTCCTGTGTCATCCTCACCACTTGCCTTCCCACCTATTTTTGTATCATCTGCAAATTTGGCGATAGTGCATTCATTTTCCTCGTCCAAGTCATTAATATATATTGTAAATAATTGAGGCCCCAGCACTGATCCCTAGTTACAGCTTGCCATCCTGAAAATGCCCCCCTTATCCCAACTCTCTGTCTTCTATTAGTTAGCCAATCCTCTATCCGTGCTAATATACTACCCCCAACACCATGGACTCTTATCTTATTAAGTAGCCTAACGTGCAGTAGCTTATCAAATGCCTTTTGGACCAAATACAATACATCTACTGAGTCCCCTTTATCTATCCTGCTAGATACCTCCTCAAAGAATTCTAAGAAATTTGTCAGGCATGATTTCCCCTTCATGAAGCCATGTTGACTCTGCTTGATTAGATTACGTAATTCTAACTGCTCTGCTATTACATCCTTTATAATAGACTCCAACATTTTCCCAATGATGGATGTTAAGCTAACTGGCCTATGGTTCCCTGTATCTTGTCGCCCTCCCTTTTTGA
Source organism: Carcharodon carcharias (assembly GCF_017639515.1). NCBI lineage: Eukaryota > Metazoa > Chordata > Chondrichthyes > Lamniformes > Lamnidae > Carcharodon > Carcharodon carcharias. The sequence goes on from NC_054470.1 coordinate 17,529,656, forward strand.
ATAAGGATGTTCCATTGGCAGTTTTCCAATCTTCTGGGACTTTTCCAGAATTTGAGGATTCTTGGAAGATTACTACCAGTGCATCCACTATCTCTGTAGCTACTTCCTTTAATATCCTAGGATGCAACCCATCAGATCCAGAAGACTTTTCGGCCTTTAGCCCCATTAGCTTCCCTAGTACTTTTTCTCTAGCGATAGTTAATGTAAGTATTTCTTCCCCCTCTTTTGCCCCTTGATTATTCAGTATTGGAATTGGGTCACAAGCCAGGGACTCTCATGAGTCAGCGGGGAGGTTTGAATCTTCAGGGATGCTTTAAGGACATCGCCAAAGTATTTCCCTGTCCTCCTGGGAGTTTCCTGCTGCAACTGCATTCCAAGTGGCAGAGTTGCTTCAGGAGTCTGGTGTCAGGTATACAAATGACATGTCCAGTCCAGCGCAGCTGGTTTTGAGTTATTAGAGCCTAATGCTGGGCAAGGTGGCTTAGGAGAGGACACTGCTATTGGATCACCTTTCTTGCCACTGGACTTGGAGGATTTTGCGAAGATACCACTGGTGGTACTTCTCCAGTGCTCTGAGGTGCCTGCTGTAGGTTATCCAAGTCTCCTCCATAGGCAAGATGAGCAGGATGCTCCGTTGATTCCAAAGTTACTGCAATTACTCGCCCCCAACCCCCAAACCACCCCCCCCCCGCCACCCCACCCCACCCCCAGCCCCCACCCCCTGCCCCCAGCTCAAGCGGGTTCTAAGGTAACATGCAAGAGGAAAACAAATCTCTGGAGAAAATGTTCTAATGTAAATATCCCTGTTTGTACAGAAATGGGAAATATATCCCTTCTGTACAGAGCAGACTTGAGAATTCAGCATTGGACAATCATTGCAGCTTAATGTAAGCTAGCAATAATGCAGGATTTCAATGAACTGCCCTGAGGTTCACCTTGTCCTAAAGTGGAAACTTGAAAAACATGTAAATGCTTCCAATTCCTGCCTGGATTAAAATCCCATGAAGATTGATATTTTCCTCTTTTCAAAATAAATTCCATCAGCTCCCACCCAAAAGAAAAACAGTGAGAAACTGGTTCTACCTAGCGGTGCTGCAGGTTTATATCGATTCTCTGGAGACAGACACACATTGAAATCATTGAGGACGCCCGTGGTGCTGTCTGGCTCCAGGAAATCGATGTAAATCCACAGCGCTGCTAGGGTAGAACGGGTTTCTTCCCCAAAATCCCACTAACATCTTGCTCTCTTTCCCCTAACCCCAAAAAACATCCCACTTGGATTAGCTTCTGTCCCATCGCCATCCTGGAATCACCCACATTAACACAGAGCCCCAGCCCCAAAAAGAGGAGGGCGGAACTGCCCCAGAATCAGCACCAATTTCCTAGCACCATTTGTGGCTTTAGCACCCGGTTTCACTCTGTGGGGATTGCAGGGGGCAGAGACTGAGGGACCCCTACACACCCAGTTAAAAACAAACACAAACTGGTGTCAAAATGCTGGCAAACATTGCTCGTCCTTGAATCCAATTAAACTTTTTGGGTATTTTCTCACACCATTAAAACGAGGACACCCATTCGAGGAATCAATCAAACACCTCCCAACCCAGCAGGAGCAGGAAAGTGAGGAGGTAGGCCCAGGTCTGGATGGACAGAGGGCCCCGGTCCAGATTGCCCCCTCTGGCTACATCTTGGTGTTGGGATAGGCACCTTATTCTCTTCCCAATGCCATTGATCAGAATAAGCCATTTCATAATTCCGATAAATCAAAATCATGTTATATAGTAAAAAAAGATCCTGGATTGCTTTCAATAGTCAATGGGAGATAGATACTGATTCCCGAAGACTTCGGGCCAATCCAGGGTGGATTGTCGCCAGACTTTTAAATATTTATTTTTAAAACCAACACTCCCCCAAGAGTCAGGAGGAGCAGGGTGCTCCTTCGATTCCACGGTCACTGCAAAAACTCACCCCCCTACCCGTAACCGCCACCTTGGCCCTCACCGCTGCTGCCCATCCTATCCCTCCTCCTGAAATGTAACTTTGGTCCGCCGACAGAGACACAAAAAGCCCAACATTCTTCGTCTTCAATGCTTGGGCAGCCTACGGATATGAGGCAGGTGCCAGCAGCTCACACATAAAATGCTAATGAGGCCCAAGGCTCAATTTGTGACAGGCCTCGGGCCTCCCGCTGGAACATTGATGCAAACATTTTTGGCTGGACACCCGTCTGGAGTCACCAGTGGTGGGATTTCTGTTCACTGACTAAACTCAGAGGAAGCCTGACCCATTTTAATGGGCCGGAGGTTATTAAACATACAGTTTGGGTTGTCAACCCTGGCTAGACCCTGGGAGATGTCAATGGAAGTGACATCATGGAAAGCCAGCAGCAGGTGAGAGGGGGTTCTAAGGTAGCACGGGAGAGGAAAGCAAATCCCTGGAAAAGTTTTCAATTGTGAGCATCCCTGTTTGTACAGAGGTGGTAAATATGTGCCTTTTATACAGAGCAGATTTGAGAATTCAACATTGTCCAATCATTGCAGCTTAGTGTAAGCTAGCAATAATGCAGGATTTCAATGAACTGCCCTGAGGTTCACCTTGTCCTAAAGTAGGAACTTGAAAAACATGTAAATGCTTCCAATTCCTGCCTGGATTAAAATTTCACAAAGATTGACATTTTCCTCCCCCCAAAATACTGCCATTCGCCTAAGTTCAGTGGTGCTGAATTTCTTTTTGAAGAAGTTAGGCATTGAAAAGTTATTTAAAGGTGCTCCGTGAACACAATTGTCCTTTTTTAAAGACCTAATCTGTGGAAAACTCACCACTTGTATATCAGTGGGGTTTGAATTATAAATATTGACCGCATTGAGCCAGAAAATACTTCTGAATTGTGCTGGAAATGGTAGCATATCAATTCAGGGCCACATAAGGTCTAAATCAATGTTTCCTAAAGGGAAAAATTACACTCTGTGATAATGTAGCCATATTATCTGCTGTTGTCACTTCCTGTTTCCTGCCATCTCCTTGGGTTGAATGCCAATATAAATTTTCCATTCTATTGTTGCATTTGTTGTCTTTACAAAAGAACAACCTCCCTTGCACGCTATGTCAAACTTCCTATATCAAATGTAATGATATGCACTAATATATACAACATAGAAGCGTTTAGTAAATTTGTGGGACACTGAATAAACTAACAAGAAATGATACTGTAATTGTTGTCACATAATATACATGTTTATTTTCTTGTAGACATTTGGATCAGGAAAACTCCTCCTCCATAAGGTATTATGCCCTAAGGGACATTTGGCAACCATGGACTTCCATTGGATTGGTCCATCATTATGCTTGACAAAGTACTGCAGTGGTTTGCCATTGCCTTCTGCAGTAGGGCTGGCCAGGAAATTCTCCCACTCTTACTGCCTGCTATCAGGCACATTGGAAGGGCTTGCAGGCTGGTAACTGACCTGTTTTGTCATGTTATGATGTACTTTTTGTAGCATTCAAGTCTTGAACCCTGAGGCCTAGAGGTAGGGATGCTACCACTGCACCACAAGACCTCCCCCATCAAAAAGCTACATTGGCAGAATTATAGAAAGCAAATCAATTATTCTTCTTGTGTATTTCACAGCTATGGTGGTACGTGGAATATATTTTTACTGCTGACATGTTTCCCTTTTAGGCACAGGGATTGAGAATATTTCTTCATATTCCCTCAGTAATTGGGACCAGCACAGACTCACATCTTAGCAGGTACCATTTTTTCTTAATTTTCTCATGGGTTCCATTGCAACATTCTTTGTGTGTGAACTTTGACAACTAATATTGGCAGGTAATTCAGTCCAACGGCATCACACTGGGATAGTTCCCATCCTCAGCTGTCATCAACACAAGAATCAGGAAATGAACCCTGGATGATATTTTTCCTTTCCAACTGGAAACAATATTGAATTGTTACATGGAACAATTGGTCAAGAATCCCAAATGAGTAAATTTCCATTTGGACATGATATTGAATAACAGCTAGAAGATGGTAAAGCAGATCAGAGTCAAAGTACACATTAGCAACAATCTCCACAATGTAATGGAATTTGAAGTCAGGCTTATGATGGAAAAAGGAGAGCATAGATCCACACTCGGTGCCATGCGTCACCATATATACACATTCAACCTCTCTCTCCAGCAGCACTAACTCACCCTATCTCAAAGCTGTCCTTGTCCCCAGTTTCATTTTATTCTTCATCTCATCCGATGCCTTAACAAGAAACTTTGTCTCTTCCTTTCAGGTGTTACTGAAACGCAAGTTCCAACAATTTATTGATACCAACGCCCATCCGGCACCTTCCAACCCTTCTCGTCCCTCTGAACCCATCCCTTCTTCTAATCCCAGCCCGTGCCGTGTTTTCACCATATTCTCTGACCTCCCCTCTGATGCTGAACGTCCTATACTCAACAAAGGACACAGCTTCATCCCCTTACACCCTCACCTCAATGAATTTTGGGCTCAGCAAGATGCTGAACTCTTCTTCTGTCGCCTTTGTCTCTGTGCTCATTTCTTTGGGCAGGAGTCCTCACCCCTGTTCAATGGATCCTTTCACCCACCTCCAGTATTCTTCTTCTACCTGGACCCCTCCCTCTGGCCTCTTACCTGCTCTTGATCTTTTCATTGAGAATTGCCAGCGTGACATTGGCTGTTTTAATTTCTGTGCTCCTCTCACCCGCTCTAACCTGTCTCCTTCTGAACTTGCCGCACTCTGTTCTCTCAGGTCCAACTCTGACTTTGTTATGAAACCTGCTGACAAGGGTGGTGCTGTTATTGTCTGGGGTACTGACCTCTACCTTGCAGAGGCTGAGCGCCAACTCGCAGACACTTCCTCCTACCTCCCCCTGGATTATGACCCCACCACTCAACTTCAAGTCATTGTTTCCAGGACTGTCACTGGCTTCATCTCCTCTGGAGATCTTCCCTCTACAGCTTCCAATCTCATAGTCACTCAGCCCTGCACAGCCCGGTTATATCTTCTCCCCAAAATCTACAATCAGGACTGTCCCAGTAGACCAATCGTGTCAGCCTGTTCCTGCCCCACAGAACTCACTTCTTCCTATCTTGACTCCATTCTCTCTCCCCTTGTCCAGTCTCTTCCTACATGCATACCAACAATTTCCAGTTTCCTGGCCCTAACCACCTCCTATTCACCAAGGACCGAATCCCTCTACACATCCATCCCTCACCAGGACAATCTAAGGGTTTTCCGCTTCTTCCTTGAACAGAGGCCTGAACAGTTCCCATCCACCACCACTCTCCTCCATTTGGCTGAACCTGTTCTCTCACTGAACAATTTGTCCTTTAACTTGTCTCACTTCCTCCAAATAAAAGGTATGGCTATGGGTACCCGCAGGGGCCCCAATTATGCCTTTCTTTTTATGGGGTACTACTCAGGCCCCATCCTACAACTCTTTTTTCAGTACATCGATGACTGCATCGAAGCCACTTCATGTTCTCATCTGGACCTAGAAAAATGTATCGATTTTGTTTCCAATTTCCATCCCTCTATCACCTTCTTATGGTCCATCTTCAACACTTCCCTTCCCTTCCTTGATCTCTCCATTTCTGGTGATATACTGTCTACCAATGTTTATTACAAGCCCACTGACTCCCACAGCTACCTCGACTACTACAGCTCCTCACACCCCGCTTCCTGTAAGGACTCCATCCCATTCTCCCAGTTCCTTCACCTCCATCACATCTGCTGAAATGAAGCCACCTTCCAAAACTACGCTTCTCCTTTTACTTTAACTGAGGGCTCCCACCACTGTGGTTGACAGGACCCTCATTTCCCACACCTCTGCCCTCACCCTTCCACCCCTTCTCAGAACAATGATAGGGTGCCCCTTGTCCTCACTTCTCACCCCAACCAGCCTCCACAATCAAAGGATCATCCTCTGTCATTTCCACCAACTCCAGCATGATGCCATCACCAAACTCATCTTCACCTCACCCTTTATCAGCATTCCGCAGGGACCTTTGCCTCTGTGACACCCTGGTCCACTCCTCCATCACCCCTAACTCTTCATCCCCTTCCCACTGTACCTTCCCATGCAATTGCAGAAGGTGCAACACCTGCCCCTTTACCTCCTCCTTCCTCACCGTCAAGGCCCCAAACACTCCTTTCAGGTGAAGCAGTGATTCACTTGCATCTCCTTCAATTTGATCTACTGTATTCGCTGCTCCCAATGTGGTCTCCTCTAATTGGGGAGACTAAATGCAAACTGGGTGACCACATTGCAGAACACCTTCGGTCTGTCCGCAAGCATGACCCAGACCTTCCTGTCACTTGCCATTTCAACACTCCACCCTGCTCTCATGCCCACATGTCTGTCCTTGGCCTGCTGCAATGTTCCAGTGAAGCTCAACGCAAACTGGAGGAACAGCACCTCACCTTCTGATTAGGCACTTGACAGCCTTCCGGACTTAACACTGAGTTCAACAACTTCACACCATGAACACTCTCCTCCATCTTTACCCCTTTTTTAATCCAATTATTTATTTTTATTTTTATTTGCTATTTATTTATTTTTATTTATTCAGTTTTTTTATTATTTTTCCCCAATCCCCTCCTATCCCCCACCCCACACCCTCCACAGGGCTATCTGTCACTGGTTTCTATGTTGTGCTTTCACAGAGTGCTGTCCCTTGTTCTGCTATTAACACATTCTGCTCTTACCTTTATGCCACTATCAGCACCTTCTTTAGTCTTTACCACTCTCTCTAACACTCCTTTGTCCTGTGTCCATTACATCTTTGTCAATCTCTCCTGAGCTCCCATCTATCCCTGACCCTCTATTTTGCTCCACATGTTCCACCCCCTCTTAAACAGTATAAAACCCATCACATTTCTTCCTCTCTTTAGCTCTGAAGAAGAGTCATTATGTTTCCAAAATGTTAACTCTGTTTCTCTCTCCACAGATGCTGCCAGGCCGATTGAGTTTTTCCAGCATTCCTTGTTTTTATTTCAAATTTCCAGCATTCTCAGTATTTTGCTTTCATAAAAGAATTCTATGACTCTCCAGGTTACTTGCATAAGTTTGGCAGAAGTGTGCTTGACAGGCCAAGATCCAGTTCCTGTCAAGCAAGTAACACAATGTCCTGAACTTAGACATATGTCACCAATCCTTCATCATCATCCTGTTAACTTCCATTGTGGAAACAGCACCCACACAAGGATTACAGTGGTTTAAGGAAAAGCTTCTCATGGCAACTAGAGATGGGCAATAATTGCAGATTTGCCAGTCATCCATATCCAGTGAACAAATTTTAAAGTGAGTAGCATCAGTAAGGATCTTGTTATGTAGATCTAAAGGGGTAAACCATAAATCTTTGGAGGTGATAATGAATATGTTCCAGGCACAGATACAGCCATTGTTGGAATACTGTGTACAATTATGGTGATTGTACTACAGCAGGGATAGCCAAGTAGAAAAGGGCATCCAAACCTATATATTTATGCATCTGGGCTATGAGAATAGGCTAAAGAGCTTTGGATTTATTTTGGAGAAAGTTCACAGAATCACAGAATCACACTGTGCAGAAGAGGCCCTTCGGCCCATCGAGTCTGCCCCGACATGTGAGAAACACGTGTTATTGAAGTTATTGAAATATTCAAAATTATTGAGCTGTCAGTCTTGATTCAGTGATATCACTCTCGTCTTTAAGTCAGGACATTCTGGATTCAAGCCAAACTCCAAACACTTGAGTACAAAACCTAGGTTGACAATGCAGTACTGAGAAAGGGCTGCATTATTAGAGGCGCCATCTCATGGATATTAAACTAAGAATCCATCTGTGCTCCCGGGTGGATGTATAAAAGCCCATATGGCAGTATTCAAAGAAGAGCAGGTGTGTTTCACCTGATGTCATAACCAACATTTATTCCTCAGCCACCATGATTAAAGCAAATTGACTAGTCATTATCTTATTGCTGTTTTTGTGACCTTGCTGTACACAAAATGGTTGTCGTGTCTTCCTACAGTGTAACAGTGACTGCATTCCAAAATAGTTAATTGCCTTTGAAGCAATAGGACATAGCTTAACATCATGAAATGCACTATATAAATGCAAGTTCTGCCTGTCAGGGAACAGGTAAATTGAACTCAGGAATGATGGCTGACTGGTAATGTTACTGAAGAATTATTCCAGATGTCCAGGTTAATACTCTAGGGACATGAGTTCAAACTCCAGCATGGTAGCTGGTGGGATTTAAATTCAATTAATTAATAAATATGGAATTAAAAGCTAGTATCAGTAATGGTGACCATGAAACTATTGGATTGTTGTAAAAAGCCACCTGGTTCATTAAAGTTCTTTAGGGGAGGAAACGTGCTGTCCTAACCTGGTCCGGCCTACATGTGATTCCAGACCCACAGCCATGTTGTTGACTCCTAACTGTCCACTGAAATGCCCGAGCAAGCAACTCAGTTCTACCAACAGTTACAGAAAAGTCAAAAAGGATAAAAATGAGACATCGGCCTTGGCATAGGAAATCACAATGGCACACCCAGCCCTATTGACCGTGGGAAGTCTTGTTCACGGACGTCTTGGGCTTGTTCCAACATTGGGACAGCTGTCTCACAGACTAGTCAAGTAACAGCCTGAAATATTCATACTCACGGAATCATACCTTGCAGAGAATATCTCTGACGCCACTATCACCTTTCCTGGGTATATCCTGTCCCACTAACAGGACAGACCCAGCAGAGGTGGCAGCACAGGGGTATACAGTTGGGAGGGAGTTGCCCTGGAATCCTCAAAATCAACTCCCAACCCCATGAAGTCTCATGGCATCAGGTCAAATATGGGTCAGGAAACCTCCCAATGAATCGCACCTACCGCACCCACTTAGTTGAAGAATCAGTATTCATCATGTTGAACACAAGACTTGGAAGACGCGCTGAGGATGGGAAGGGATGCGGAATGTACCTGGGTGGGGCCTTCAATGTCCATCACTGCCTTGGTAGTATTATTACTGAACAAGCTGGCTGAATCCTGAAGGACATGTTTCCCTGTGGCAGGTGGTGAGGGAGCTAACAGGAGGGAAAAACCTACTGCATCTCACCCTTACCATCTACCTGTCAAAGATGCATCTGGCCACAACAGTATTGGCAGGAATGAACACTGTTCAGTCCTTGTGAAGACGAGGGCCCTTCTTCACACTGAGGATATCCTCTACCATGCTGTGTGGCACAGAGCAGATTCAGAATGGATCTAGCAGCTCAAAATTAGGCATTATGAGCCATCAGCAGCAGCAACAAAATTGTATTCAACCACAATCTATAACCTCAGGCCTGGCATATCCTCCACTCTGCCATTACCATCAAGCCGGGGGATGAATCCTGGTTCAATGAAGAGTGTGTGAGGGTATGCCAGGCATATCTAACAATGAGGTGTCAACCTAGTGAAGCTACAACACAGGAATACTTACATGCTAAACAATGGAAACAGCATGCAATAGACAGAATTAAGTGTTCTCACAACCAAGGGAACAGATCTAAGCTCCGCAGTTCTGCCATGTACAATCATGAATGCTGGTGGATAATTAAACATTAATATCCACATCCTCAATGATGGGGGAGCCAAGCACATCAGTGCAAAAGAGAAAGCTGATGCACTTGCAGCCATCTTCAGCCAGAGGTGCTGAGTGGATGACCCATCTCAGCCTCCTCCTCAGGTCCTCAACAAACCAGATGCCAGTCTTCAGCTAATTCAATTCACTCCACATGATATCAAGTAAAGGCTGAATACTGCAAAGGCTATGGGCCTTGACAACATTCTGACAGTAGTACTGAAGACTTGGGCCTGAATTTTTGTTAAGACAGAGAAGGTCACTGTCTTAGCCAAAATGGCACTAGAGAGCTGCGAGTCGCACCTTGAACCCAGCATCCACCATTTTCGCCAGAGGAGTGACGGGCTGGTTGGGGGGTGGGGAGGATGCGGTGAATGGAGACAGGTGGTACTTGGCACATCCATGGTTCACAGAGGCAGCTGCATGTGTTAAAGTGTAGCTGACTTCAAACAGAACCAATTTTCACCAATGGGATGATCAAAACATGACTTGTGGACTTTATGCTTTTCAGGAGAATACCTGAAGCTGCCAGAGTTATCTGGAGAGGTAGGGTGCCCTTTTGCATGTGTCCAGGGACACCTTTGGGAGAAATAATGTGCACTTTTGGAGATGTCAAGAGTCCTTTAGGATTGTTTAAAATGAACATGAATTTGCGTAAAAAGTGGATTACCTCACTGGAACTGTAAAGCTGTCAAGGGAACTGTCAAACTGTCAAGGCAGTAAAATCTTCTGGCCTTTAAATTTAAAAAAAACAAGCAGTCTGCAGTTTAAAAAATAATAAGTGCTTGCTATTTCACTCTGTCTCTTGTCACAAGCCTGAGGGTTATAATTATAGGATTTGTGCTGCATGACTAATTCTACAACATATTTTTAACATAGTAGGATGCCTATCAGTTCAGGTCGATTGACAGTTCCAAGTGATTATAACATCTTTGATGTGGATCTATGAACAAACTTCTTGTTTTTATAAGGGATTAAGCAGTTGAATGAATGTTTATCTGTATAAGGAATTAATCATTTGAAGGAATATAAATGTAGTGAATGGGTTTTTATGATTTTTTTAAAAGTAGTAAAGCCTGCAATTGATACTTAGAACTTTATTTCATCTTAACCTGGGTCCTGAGGTCTGCTCATGGTAGATGCTGGGTGAGTTGGCATGGAGGGTGTAAGAGCAAAGGATGGTGAGTGTGGGGGCTGTGTTGGCATGAGGTGGCATAGCAGCTTAAACGGCCATGGGGGGGGGGTGAGTAGAAGAGCATAGGTTGGCATGGAAGGTATGAAGGGCCATAGGGGATAGGTGAGGAGGCATGGGATGGATTGGGCTGGCATGGACGGGGCATGGGGACTGTGCGGGTGAGGGCTAGAGAGCTGTTTTTGTTGTTTTTTTAACACTTCAGACAAAGCCCTGAAGCGCTGAAGCGGGCCTTTCACACAGTGCACCTCTGCATGCGGCAGCCCCTGTGGCTGCTTCCCAACACTTTCCGGGAGCGGCAGACCTGACTTCCCACCTGCCCCATTTCCCAGAATGAAAAACCGATTGTCCGGGGCAATTTCTCCTGAGTTGGGTTTGTGGAGCGGGAATTCTGCTGAAGGGTCATGAGGACTCGAAACGTCAACTCTTTTCTTCTCCGCCGATGCTGCCAGACCTGCTGAGTTTTTTCCAGGTAATCCTGTTTTTGTTTGGGAATTCTCCTGACTCTGTGCGCCCGACTCGGGAGTGAAAATTTAGGCCTTGAGCCCCAGAACTATCCACACCCTTGGCCAAACTGTCTCAGTACATCCACATCATAGTAAAGTGGTTATGGTACTGGGTTTGTAACCCCAAGATCAAGAGTTCAAATCTCCCAATGACAAACTATGAAATAATGTAACTTCATCTGAAACAGATGGAAACAGGCTTGTACTCAAAAGAGTTACATCCACATCACTGGCATCTACACGATAGTTTGGAAAATTGCCCAGGTATATCCTGTCCACAAAAAGCAGGACAAATTCAAACCAGTCAATTACCACATAAGAGCCTCAATAAGCACCACCTGTAAATTGCAGACAGATCAGGGGTAGGTGGGATGCAGCAGGAAGACTATCTTTTAATTTTCATTTTATGTCCCCCCCCCCCAAAACAAACCCACTGCCAACGGCCCATACAAATTCTGCTCATACAACCTATAGCACAGAAACAAGCCACAATACAGAGAGGAAATTGAAAAAGTATTAAAAAAAGGCCAAAGTGAGAGCATGACAAAAGATTAGTGGATAACCTAATGGGGAAATGAGAAATCTTTTATAAACATATGAAAAGGACAAATATAGTTAAAAGAATGATAGGACAAGGGTCACTAAGACCACTCATTTCAATCTCTGTAACATTGCCCATCTCTGCCTGTCTCATCTCATCTGCTTCTGAAGCCCTCAGCCATGCCTTTCTTACTACTAGGCCTGAATACTCTCAGGGGCTCCTGGCCCAGCTCCCACATTCTACCCTCTGTAAACCTGGGATCATTGAAAACTCTGCTGTCCATGTTCTAATTTGAATCAAGTTCCAACACTGAGCTACATTAGCTCCCGATCGAACAATACTTTGATTTGAAAAATTCTCATAATTGTTTTCATACCTCTCCATGGCCTCGCCACGCCCTATTCCTGTAATCTCATTCAACCCCATATTTGCAATCCTGTAATTCTGGCCTCTTGAGCATCTCTGATGGGTGATTATTTCTTTAGTTACCAATGTCCTCAACTTTGGAATTCCCTCCTTATAAATCTTTATCTCTATTTCCTCCTTTAAGGTGCTTCTTAAAATCTACCTCTCTGTCAAATTTTTTGATCATCTGTCCTAATATGTGGCTTGGTGTCAAATTTTGTTTAAATGTTCCCGTGAAGAGCTTTGGGACATTCATTATGTTAAAGGAGCAATATAAATACAGGTTGCTGTTGTTGTAAATCATTCACAGCATGATAAGAAGGTTCAAACTGCTGAAAGGCAAATTCTGAAAGGGAAATTTCTCTTCATACAAAGAATGCTCAGGGTTGGATTTATGGGCAACGCACGTACAAATGAATGATCTAAGATGGGCCAAACAACCTTCGTCATCCATATTATCTTGTGATCTTGTTCAGAAAAACAGTTATTGTAAAGTTAGTCTTACTAATAATGATAAATACGCTGATGAATCAACAGTGAGGGCTGCTCAGCACTCTGTCAACAGGAACTTCATACTTCAAGCAAACTGGAGGAAGAAATTTCTGATGACATGTAACAACACGCAAAAGAACGAGCTGAAACTGAAACACACAAGTCATGGCACAACAACAAACAGCCATTAAAGATGAACCAGCAGTGGACTAGCCCCGTGTGATCTCCTCACAGCAGGTGGCTGACGAATATATATGAAACGAGCCTTATTATCTTGGGGCTAAAGGTCCTTAAAATCAATTTGTGCTGCACTGTACAAAGGTCATTACCAGGCTATGAATTTCTCTGCCTAGTTTAAATGCATTTAGATTAAATGGCCTGGTTGATAAATATGATTGGTAAGAAAAACTGAACGAGCACAGTATATTGTACATTTAATTGTTTCACAGACTCCTCTGTTTTTTTTCCCCTCTCATTTAAATAGATTCAATGGTTCCGGTATTTACAGGGAGGAGGGGAAGGTGCAGGGGAGGCCAGAAAGGGCTGAAGAACCCAACAAGGCCAGGGATACGAATGTCATGCTGAACTCAAATGCAGCAATGTATTTATAATCTCTTTTTCTCCCCTTTTCTGCCTGGTAGCCAGCCAAATTAATGGCCTGGCCAGCTGGCAGATGGCAAAGCTAATGGCAGGAGACCTCAGCAAGGCATCCTGATAGTTAGACACCACAAAACCCAATGCCATAAAAATGTACGCGGACGTTTGGGGTCATGTTCCCCATATTTTTCATTTTTTAACTCCTCCTGACCCTGTCCCACCCGTCACGGAGGGTTAATAACGAGGTCCAGTACGTTTGCCGAAATCCTGTTTAGCTTTTCAAACACGGAACCTCATCATTAGGAGGAACAGTTTACAACTCTCTGTTTGCTATTTGCAGAAATGCAAGTGTCATAATCAATCTTGCTCTCAGTTTGTAAAACAATGTAAAGTTATATAAAATGTTGCTTTTTAAAATGCAATTGAAGAAGAGCACTTGCTGCGTTGCCAAAATGAGCATTTAGACGTGGGTGAATTAAGGGACCATCCCTTGCAACTGCCACATTTTATGAGAATATTTCACAGAGAAAAGCAACAGCAACATGCAAAGTTCCCGGGTAGCAAAATCAGCCAATTTTGCTCGTTCTACAGAAGCCCTTGCTTCTGCTCCAAATGCCTATCCACTTTAAAGGCATGTGAGGGACAATGGGAATACATTCTCATTCACCTGTTGTCTAGTTTTATTTCAAAGGCACTACATGGTACATTAGCAGTTATGAATGGCTTGCTTTCACATCTATCACTGTGTCTGAATGGCAAGCAAATGGGACACAGTTTGTGAAACAATGTATATTTATATGTAACATAGCTTATTGAAATGCAATTGAAGAAGAGCACTTGCTGCGTTGCAAAACTTGAGCTAGAGGTTTGAATATTTAATATTTTAGTTGTTTTTATTACTTTTCAGTTTTCTTTCTATTTTCCACTGAGCTACATGTCAGCTGTGAATTGTTTACTAGAACTCTTGCTTCTGAGTCAGAAGATTGTAGGTTCAAACATGACTCCAGAAACTCGAAGTCGAGGTGCCGTTTTCAGATGAGACTTTAATCCAAGGCCCGGGGCAGAATCGTCCCAGGTTTGCACTAAGTAAGGTAGCGGGCGGAGGAGCGGCAGCAGCTGGACACCCCCTGGGTCATCCACTCAGGAATCTCAGAGGCTGTCCTCTTCCTCCCCGTCCCCTTTGCCTGTGAGCCCCTCAACCTCGTCCTCTGTCACCAATGAAGAAGCAACTGGCCAGCAAGTGATTCTGGAGGGAGAGGTGTGCGTGCGGCAGATGTTATGACCCCCAGCTGAGGTTACCCCTGGACAAACCTGATCCCAGGTTGGAACACAGCTTGATAGATCCTAATTTTTATTCGTTTGTTTAGATACGTAGAGAGTAGCTATTGAACAGAGTCACAGGAGTCAGCTGATGAATTTTTAACAAAAGAATAAAACATTTATTCAACAAAAAATTATGAACTATATTACAATTCTCCTACACCCACAACCATACCTTTACAGATATATACAGATTTGTAAAGATAACACAAGTTACAAAAGCTAACTTATACTGTAAAGGCCACAATAAGTACACAGTCCATGTACCAATAGGCACCCTGTGGTCAGACACACCACACCCTAAAACCAAGTGACAGGTGCTATGGATCTCTCCGCAACAGACCCCAGATGTTTGTCACACTTGTCTCATAGAATTCCTTCTTTCACACAAGGGTTTTCAATCTCCACTCTCAAAGAACTCGCTTTGGAATTTTCTCCCAAACTGATGCTTTCTCTCAGACGCCTTCTGCAAGTGTTCACCTCTAGGGTTTTGAATTCTTCTTCCGATGTTCATCTCCCCTGGGTCACCATGTGCATTCAAACTGTCTTCCATGCACTCTCTCTCACCAACTCAGCCATCAATAGAACAGCACTGCATCACTTGCCCATATAAAAGAGTTACAGGCCTTCAGTTGTCTCTTTGGACATTCTTGCTTCTTGCAAGCTGTTCTCGCTTTAAATCTGCTCTCTGCAGCTTCTGTGTCTTTAAATCTGAAGCTTGGAGCCTTTCTGCCTCCCCCTCTTGACTTCATTATCAGGACCATTTCCAGGTTCCTGTCCTTCCTTTGTCTAGAAGGTTTTCTTGGGGCTTTCCAGTGTTCCATTCCCCTGAATTTTGGGGGTTTTTCTTAGCTTGGGCCTGACTATCTGTCCCTCTGGCTTCAGTCTCTCTCTGGCTGCTACTAACTTTAGATGGAGGTGGTTATCTGCCCCCTCTAGGCTGCTCCTGCTGGCAGCTATCTTCAAAGCCTGCTGAACTCCAACAAGTCCAAAACAAACTGCTGTTTCTAGCTTTTGTGTGTGTGTCCGTGGGAAGGGCCTGCCTCTCTGGACCCCTGTTGCTAGGCAACAGCCCAATTCTTCCTGTTTGTTTACCTTAGCTGCAATAGTTGTAAAAAACCTCATTAGAAATGCAGGCACCTTTTTAAAGTGAAACTAAAACTCCATTTGACCTTTCTTAACACACAGATACAGAAATACAAATCAAACTTAAACTTTAAAGCTAAAACACATTCCTAACACCTACAAATACCAATATAGCTGCCTTAAACTGTCTCTATTTCCTAACACGACCTTTTGGAGCCTTGTGCAGACGATCTGCCACGCACATGGAGCCTTCACGCATCATACTCACCTCAATAGCCTGAGCATTTTCAATGTTGCCTGCTGGGGTTCACTTTCAGTTGTCCATCTGAGCTGACCTGCATCTCCACCCACCCACTGATCACACTCCCATGCAGCACCTGAGCTTACCCACCACGACTGTCATTTCAATTTTGATTTAGGCAGCATGGTCTGGATTCACTTTTTTGTCAGCTCTCTTCTCTTTTCCCCTCCTCCAGTCACCCATTTTCTTTCCCCCATCACTGTTGACCCACCCCCCCCTCCCCCACCCCCTGGCGTCACCTTCCACCTCCCCTTTGTGACCCACCAGCCACAATCCTTTTCCTTCGGGGTTGTCTAGGTGAACATGTACATGCCCTTCCTTCCCACCCCATCG
This sequence comes from Carcharodon carcharias, assembly GCF_017639515.1. NCBI lineage: Eukaryota > Metazoa > Chordata > Chondrichthyes > Lamniformes > Lamnidae > Carcharodon > Carcharodon carcharias. Next base: position 17,546,046 of record NC_054470.1, read on the forward strand.
ACATTCACCTGCCCAACCTCCTCCTTCCCACCTCCAGGATCCGTGACTATCTCTGAGTCTTCACTGACCACCCTTACCGTCCCTTCTATCACTACAGTCAAACCCTTACCCTCCCACCCTACCAACTCACTCTGCCCTCAGTCATTTTCACCATTCCCTTGTTCCACACCCACCCTCAGTTTGCTCCCCAGGAGGCAGTCATGGACTCATCAGAGCCCTCCCTTGCACATTCAACTGGATTTCTCCCCCTCTGGACCCCTTCCACGCTTGAAACCCACTCCCTCCCTTGGCACCATTTCCCCCCTTAGAACGCCTGACCACCCTTTCCCCCAAGACACCCCTGCCCTTGGTCCTATCCCCCCTGCCCTCGGACTCCACTCCTGCTTAGTCCTTCCCCTACCCTGACTTCTTCAGACACTCTCAATGCTTCCCCCATCCATATTTCTTTCTCCATCCTTACTCCCTCCCCTCTCTGCACTCCTTCCTCCCCATGGACTCCTTTCCCTCTCTACACTCCCTCTTCCCTATGGATTCCCTTCCCTCTCCACTTTCCTCTGCCCTCCCCCCATAGTCCTTCCCTCACACCTTCCACCCACTTTACCACTAAATCTCCAGTTGCTGTCTTCCCACCTGTTATTATCCCCCCTCCCCTCGTACTCCCTCCCTCCTCCCAACCTCCCCCCCGACACCATCATTCCCCCCTCCCAAACTCACCCCGTCCTGACACCCTTTTCCCTCCAGTCGATCCTAGACCTTCCTCTTCCACCGCCCAGTATATCTTCCTCTCCCAAACACAGCTGGACCTTCCTCTCCACCCACTTGACCACCAACCATTGTGAGCAGACCCTCAATGGTGACTTTCTGAATTCGGTGGGCTGCTTCACAGCAGAGCCATGTCCATGAGAGTCCACCCAGCAAGCCATGGACGTTTCTCCAGGATCCTGTTGGTGTCGGGCTCCAGCATCTTCTGCTCCTCGGATGTCCGCGTTGTGAGCAAGTCCCTGGCAGTAAGTCCCGACTTCTGCACATCACAGTTGTCAAGATGTGCCCTGCACCAGCGTGCAATCATGATCCTGTGGGGCGGGGATGGAGTGGGGTTGGGGGGGGTGGGGGGGGGTGTGCGGCTAGCGGCAGTCCAGAGGGCTGACCTAATAATGATATGCAGATGCAATACAATGAGGATCCTGACATCCGATGGTGGTGAACATGGCCTTCCTTCAGCGGGCTGAGCAGACGCTCACAAACTGGCTTCACAACTTGACAGTGAATGTGGTACCATTACTCAAGAAGGGTAGCAGGGATAAACCAGGTAATTACAGGCCAGTGAGTCTCAAATCAGTGATAGGGAAACTATTGGAAAACATTCTGAGGGACAGGATTAAACTCCACTCTGAGAGGCAGGGATTAATCAGGGATAGCCAGCATGGCTTTGTCAGGGAGAGATCATGTCTAACAAATTTGATTGAATTTTTCGAGGCGGTGACTAGTTGTGTAGATGAGGATAGTGCAATTGATGTAGTCTACATGGACTTCAGTAAGGCTGAAGTGATGGGAGAATGATCAAGAAGGTAACAGCCAATGGGATCCAGGGCAATTTGGCAAATTGGATCCAAAATTGGCTTAGTGGCAAGAGGCACAGGGTGATGGGCAAAGGTTATTTTTGCGATTGGAAGCCTGTGACAGGTGGTATACCACAGGGATTGGCGCTGGGACCCTTGCTGTTTGTGGTATACATTAATGACTTAGACGTGAATATAGGAGGTATGATCGGTAAGTTCGCAGATGACATGAAAATTTGTGGTGTCGTAAATGGTGAGGAGGAAAGCCTCAGGTTACAGGACAATATAGATGGGCTGGTAAGATGGGCAGAGCAGTGGCAAATGAAATTTAATCCTGAGAAGTGTGAGGTGATGCATTTTGAGCAGGGGGAGGGGTGGGTGTGGGGGGCAAATACAGCAAAGGAATATGCAATGAATGGTAGGACCCTAGGAAGTACAGAGGATCAGAAGGACCTTGATGTACATGTCCATAGATCCCAGAAGGCAGCAGCACAGGTAGTTAAGGTAGTTAAGAAGGTATATGGGATATACTTGCCTTCATTAGCTGAGGCATAGAATATAAGAGCAGGAAGGTTATGTTGGAGCTGTATAAAATGCTAGTTAGGCCACAGATGGAGTACTGTGTGCAGTTCTGGTTGCCACATTACAGGAAGGATGTGATTGCGTTGGAAAGGGTGCAGAGGAGATTCATCAGGATGTTGCCTGGGCTGGAGAGTTTCAGCTATGAAGAGAGAATGGATAGGCTAGGGTTGTTTTCCTTAGAGCAGAGAAGGCTGTGGGGGGACCTGATAGACTTATACAAAATTATGAGGGGCACTGATAGGGTAGGTAGGAAGAAATATTTCCCCTCAGCAGAGGTGTCAATAACCAGGGGGCATAAAGTTAAGGTAAGGGGCAGGAGGTTTAGAGGGGATTTGAGGAAAAATTTTTCACCCAGAGGGTGGTTGGAATCTGGAACTCACTGCCTGAGGGGGTTGTAGAGGAATGAACCCTCGCAACATTTAAGAAGTATTTGGATAAGTACCTGAAACGCCATCGCATACTGGGCTACTACAGGACAAGTGCTGGAAAATGGGATTAGAATAGATAGGTGCTTGGTGGCCGGCAAATACACGATGGGCCGAAGGGCCTGTTTCTGTGCTGTATAACTCTATGACTATGACTCTGTGACATTGTGAAACCGATTTTTGGCCTTCTTGCCATATTGTCCACTCATGCTGTTGAGCACGCCAGACGCCAGCGGGCACAGACAATTCCGCCTCCAATCTCCCTTCTCAGATGCATGTAAAAGATCTGAAGGCCCTATTTTGAAGAAGGATAGCGGAGTTGTCCCTGGTGTCCTGGCCAATATTTATCCCTCATTCAACATCAATAAACAAAGAGATTACCTGATCATTATCACATAGGCATTTGTGGGAGATTGCTTTGCATAAATTGGCTGCTAGGTTTCCTAACTACACTGGCAAAGTACTTGATTGTCTGTGAAGTGCTTTGGAATGTCCTGAGGTCATAAAAGGCCATAAAAATGCAAGTCTTTTCTTCGTTTTTGGGTATTGGCCGTTCTTTGATATTTTAGCTAAGTGGTCATTCTCTACGTGTAAACCTGGACAATCACAAGTTGAGAATTTTATTCCTGCATTCGACAGCCTACGATCATCATCAACATTGACATTCTTGTCCCACTTTACACACTGCCCTGGGCCCTGGTTGTATCAATGGATAGTGATCAGGAATGGAACTCTGACTAAATTTTTGGCTAAACCCATTGATATCGAGTTGTCACTACTGCACCTAAGACTATCCCCGCTGAATTCGTGGACATTTGATTTTGTTTCCCTTTGAATGAGCTGTTCTACACATCCAAATAAAAGAAAATGAGGTTTTGAAGTAATTCTTTCCAGTTTCCTGTATCGGGGAGCACAAAATAACCATTTCATACTTTTTTTTTTAAAACTCGTTTAAACAGATTCTGTGTCTGCACAATTGAACCAATCTAAAATAGTTATGCTTCTCTGCACAAGCAATACATTGGATCATTTCAGTCCCATCTGCTGCAACAGATTATAAACTAAAATGTGCAGCTCTGGAATAAATGCTGAAAAACAAACATCACATTTTTTGAATTGACTGTTTAAGTAAACGGAGGGCCTCTGTGAATTGTATAATTTTATGACTATTTTATTATCATTTTCTGCAGCTGTTCAAACACTAAAGAATGATATAATAAGTGATACAGTACACAAGTGTACAGAAATACAGGAAACAGAAGTATTTCCACAAAGCCCTTTAGGTTCCTTCCCCCATTCTTGAAGACTGATCTGTGCATTACATTTGCACCTTTAAGAGATTAGGTTAGTGGATGCATATACTGTGCATATAATCATGCAACCTCTGTTCCAACTCCAACAATAGCAACTTAAATTCCTATGGCGCTACTCACATACAGTGACATCTTGCAGTGTCTTACAAGACAAGGGGATGACAGTGGACATCAAAGCAGAAGGGAAAGTGAATGTTTAGGGTGTGAAGGTGAAGGCATGATTCAAGAGGAGGGCATTGAGGAGCTCTCTGAAACCATGCCCAAAATAGCAAGCCACAGGGATATAGAGAATGAGTCCCTGCGAGTATAGTAAATGAAGAAGTGAAACAAGAGATACCTCAGTTTCAAACAAGCAAAGAATGCACTCTACAATACATGGCTGGAGGAAACCAGAAAGAAAAATGTGGTAAGGTCGTGAAGGGATTTTAATGTAAAGACAAAGACAAGTTGCTAAAGCGTCTTAAGTTCTTGGAGTTCACAAAGACAGTGATTGGAGTGCAGGACTTTCTGCAAGTGTTTCTAAATGAGTTGTAATTTGTGAAGAGCGAAGTCCTTAAAAGAACAAAAGCAAAAATTCAACAGGGATCGTTCCCTCCGGGACACCCTGATCCACTCCTCCATCACCCCCTACACCTCAACCACCTCCCACAGCACCTTCCCATGCAACCGCAGAAGGAGCAACACCTGCCCCTTTACTTCCCCTCTCCTCACCATCCAAGGGCCCAAACACTCCCTTCAAGTGAAGCAGCATTCACTTGCACTTCCCTCAATTGGAATACTGCATTCGCTGTTCCCAATGCGGTTTCCTCTACATTGGAGAGACCAAACGCAGACTGGGTGACTGCTGTGCGGAACATCTTCGTTCTGTCTACAAGCATGACCCAGACTTCCCTGTCGCTTGCCATTTCAACACTCCACCCTGCTCTCTTGCCCACATGTCTGTCCTTGGTCTGCTGCATTGCTCCAGTGAAGCCCAATGCAAACTGGAGGAACAGCACCTCATCTTCCGACTAGGCACTTTACAGCCTTCTGGACTGAATATTGAGTTCAACAATTTTCGATCATGAACTCTCTCCTCCATCCCCATCCCCTTCCCGATCCCTCTTTTTTTCCCAATAATTTATATAGATTTTTCTTTTCCCACCTATTTCCATTATTTTTAAATGTATTTCCATCTATTGTTTTATCTCTACCTTTTAGCCTATTTTGATTCCTTCACCCCACCCCCACTAGGGCTATCTGTACCTTGCTTGTCCTGCTTTCTACCCTTAATTAGCACATTCCTTAGATAATATCACCGCCTTCAACACCTCTTTGTCCTTTTGTCTATGACATCTTTTGGCTATCACCACCTATCACTGGCCCTCCATCCAGCTCTACTTGTCCCACCACCCACCCCCCCCACCACCTTAATCCAGCTAATATTTCACCTCTCTTCTATTTTTACCTAGTTCTGTTGAAGAGTCATATGGACTCGAAACGTTAACTGTGTTCCTCTCCTCAGATGCTGCCAGACCTGCTGAGTTTTTCCAGGTATTTTTATTTTTATTTTTCTTTAAAAGAACATCTGGATTGAGCCTCAAGCTAACAAAGATTCAGGTGAGGATTTTAACAGCAGTGCAGAACAGGCAGGGAATTTTGTGATAGTGGCCACATCTTCATCAAGGACTGCAGCAGCTGAAGAAGGTCCACTCCTACCTTCCCGGAGAAGCTAGGCCAAAATCTCCCACATCCCAAGGACAGACTTAGAAAGATTGGAAGAAAGTGATCTTGTTAACAGAGAAAATGTGGAGTATGCAGTTCACCCATGTTCATCACCATGGGTCATAGGCTGAGGTGGCAGTTAGGCAGTTGATGGAGTGTTCAAATGCACTCTGGTCACATTTGCGTTTGGACTACAAATGACTCAATGTAACCTGTGCTGTTAGGTGCAACCCCAAGAATGAGGGACAGAAAGAAAACATTTTTGAAACGAAGGGACTGACCCTAATAACAGTGTTGTGGCAGCTGCTTCAAATCAAAAACAACTGTAGTAATTGATGCCCCCACAGTCACTGCTCTTCTGTTCAGTGGAGATCTGTTCAGTCACTGCTCTTCTGTTCAGTGGAGATCTGTTCAGTCACTGCTCTTCTGTTCAGTGGAGATCTGTTCAGTCACTGCTCTTCTGTTCAGTGGAGATCTGTTCAGTCACTGCTCTTCTGTTCAGTGGAGATCTGTTCAGTCACTGCTCTTCTGTTCAGTGGAGATCTGTTCAGTCACTGCTCTTCTGTTCAGTGGAGATCACTGGACTGAAGGGAGACAAATAGATGGAACTAAATGGATGCAGGGGAAAAGCTTCAGAAAGCAGATTCTAGAAATATAATTGACTCAGTCAAAATGTAACTCCTGGAAGTTGTTATCTCAAGTGCACGCGGCCCGCAGTCAGCTTGATCATCCATCGCTATACCCGATAAAATAACCTGAAAAAGTCCCAGCCCTAATAACCTACCTGCAGCTTTGTCCAAGTTGAAAAGGTGTCATTGAACCAAAGTGGAAAGGCAAACTTGAACACAGGTGCAACTGTGGGACTGGCTGGCAGCATTGGGCCTGTTGACTGATACTGGACCACATCACCCCACAAATTTCCAGGCTAAAATACATGATAGACTCCATCCAATACTGCACCAGCCCTTCACCAAGCCACAAGAAAAAGAGTTTACCCACCAAATTGGACCTTCCATTCTCAAACTTGAGGCAACCTCTTCGCCGTTGCCGGAAAAAGAAAATGAGGCACCTCATTTCTGAGGGACGAGTCAGGCTGGAATTTTTCCGCCCTGTTGGCGTCAGGTGTCATGGCAGGTGGGGAGGGGACAATATGGCAAGAAGGCCAAAAATCGGTTTCACATCCGATGGCGTCCACCAAACCTGCTGGTGGCCGGCGTGAACACGCTTTGCATCCCGCTAATGGGATGCAAAATGAGACCCATGCGGAATTGCCCCCCATGCTAGATTTACTGGCCCAGGACACATCTGGATAAGTGTGACGTGCAGAAGTCGGGACTTACTGTTAGGGCCTTGCTCAGCTCACAGGCATTCGAGGGGCAGAAGGTGTTGGAGCCCCACAGCTACCGGACCCTGGAGGAGCACATGCATTGCATGCTGGGTGGATTCTCATGCACATGTCTCCACCGCAAAGCAGCTCACGGAAGGTGGGAGGTCTCCATTGTTGTCTGCAGTCTGCTTCAGGACATCATTGTCTTGGCCGTGGTCAGCTCTGGACGATTGGCAAGGCCGGGGAGAGCAAGCTTTAGGTTTGACTTGGAGAGGAAGATGTATCAGGAAGGGTGAGCTGAGCTGCTAATTGGGGTGGGGGGGAGGGATGGATGCAGTGGGAGAACTCGCGAAGCCTGTAACTGAAGCTGAAAAACAACATTAATCATTATTCAGTGGATGTGAATATATTTTCAGATTATCAAGTCACAAAATATGTTCACCCATGTAGCCACTTGTGATCCGAATTTCTTAACTGTTCTAGTCCTACCACTTCTTCTAGGTGCTGCCCTGACATCTGCAGCAGGGGTGGAAACAGCCTGTGCAATGGTTGGCCCGGTTGCCTCTGATGACTTTGGCATGGTTCCTCTGGAGGGCTGAAGGCCCTGGTTTGCTCTGGCTGTCCTCTTGTGGGCCAACTGCTCCCTCTGCAGTGACAGAGGACAAGGCTGAGTGGGTGAAAGGCAAAGGGGATTCAGAGAGAGAGGACAGCCTCTAAGATTCCTGAATGGATGACCCAGGGGTGTCCAGTTGCCACTCCTCCTCCCTTCAGGTGTCAGAGAGCCCCTGCCTGACTACTTGAGGGGAAGGAGCACCTGGAGGGATGTCGAAGTGCCACGTTTTCCTCTTGCAAATCCACTGCAAGAACTCACCCATGGCTATCATGATGGAGTGCAGGTCTGCACAAATCTCCGGGTCCTGCTGGACCAGGGTTTCCATGGCGTCCATCATCCTTCTCATGAAGACATCCATACCTGCTCAAGTGGGCATCGCTTCATCAGAGAGCAGGCAGGCGCACTCCGAGACCTCATGTGCCTATTTGTTGAGGGATTTCAACAGCTCTGCATGATCTTCCCCCGCCTTCTGCTGACTCTCCAGGATGAGCTGGAAGGCCAAATCCAGAGGCTCATCATCTGGCTCGGACGTCACAGATGCAGCTTCTCCACTAGTCCTCTGAGTTCTGGGTAGCTCAGCTGAACCTGCCTCCTCCTTCCAAGGACGCGTGTCCATGTGATGACCACCAGATTGTGAACCCAAGCTTGATCTAGATCTAGGTCCCACCGAGGTGTGTGTCTCTGCCCTGGTGCAGGGTGTGGGTGAGCACTGTGATGGATCTTCCAGGCTGCTTATGTCTAGCTCTTCAATGGAGGAGGTACCTTTTTGACTGGAGGTGAGGACGTGGATGGAGCTGAGGGACTGGCTGGCTGAGGGCATTGGTTGCTTGGCAGAGCTCCCTGTGAACCAAATTGAAGATAGTTAGTGCATGGCAGCAGAGTCAAAAGCAGTTGCATTGAGGGAGGGATGATGTGGTGCAGGATCCTCATGTGGGAGTTAGCCGCTGTCTTCACCATTGCCACAGGCATGGTCAACACTCTCACCAGTCAGCACGATGGCTTGTTCCTCAAAGTGAGTGAGGGGCCTAATGTGGGCCACTCCATCCCCGGTCTGGGGCCTCTCCCTACTGATGTGAGCTGGCTTCTCCTGTATGAAAACAGATGGAGAGGGTGTGAGCAGGACACATGGCACTGCGTGGAATGTCTGTGCGGTGAGCGGAGCCACGGATGGGATGAGGACGCGAGCTCCAGAGGATATGAGACTGAGGGAAGAGGTGAGGATGTGTGTGAGAGTTAGTGGTGTTGTCCCCTGAGGTGTGAGGTCTCTGTGGATGTGTGACGGTTTTGAGTGTGTGAGTTGAGGGTGATGAGGTGGTTGCCCTACCCCGGCGGAACAGATGAGAGCATTCATCCTCCTCCTGCACCGGATAGCTGTCCTCCTTTGTTCTCTGGTGGTGCTGACCACCGCTGCTACCACCTTCCATGACAGATTGGTGACTCTGGTCGACCTCCTGTGGCCAGAGCAGGGGCAGACGACATTGCGGTGGACTTCCAGCAGGTGCCCCAGAGAGGTTTCACTGAATTTGGTGGCTGTCGTCTTCTTTGCTTTGGGGGCCACCAATCGCCTGGTCTGAAGACATGAAGTAGGATTTTCTAAAAGCAAAAAAACTGCGGATGTTGGAAATCCAAAACAAAAACAAAAATAGCTGGAAAAACTCAGCAGGTCTGACAGCATCTGCGGAGAGGAACACAGTTAACGTTTCGAGTCTGTATGACCCTTCAACAGAACTAAGGAAAAATAGAAAAGGGGTGAAATATAAGCTGGTTTAAGGGGGGTGGTGGGGGGGTGACAGGTAGAGCTGGATAGAGGGCCAGTGATAGGTGGCGATAACCAAAAGATGTCACAGACAAAAAGACAAAGAGGTGTTGAAGGTGGTGATATTATCTAAGGAATGTGATGATAAAGATACAGATAGCCCTAGTGGGGGTGGGGGTGGGGGGAAGGAATCAAAATAGACTAAAAGGTAGAGATAAAACAATGGATGGAAATACATTTAAAAATAATGGAAATAGGTGGGAAAAGAAAAATCTATATAAATATTTGGAAAAAAGGGGGATCAGAAAGGGGGTGGGGATGGAGGAGAGAGTTCATGATCGAAAATTGTTGAACTCAATATTCAGTCCGGAAGGCTGTAAAGTGCCTAGTCGGAAGATGAGGTGCTGTTCCTCCAGTTTGCGTTGAGCTTCACTGGAACATTGCAGCAAGCCAAGGACAGACATGTGGGCAAGAGAGCAGGGTGGTGTGTTGAAATTGCAAGCGACAGGGAAGTCTGGGTCATGCTTGTGGACAGACCGAAGGTGTACCGCAAAGCGGTCACCCAGTCTGCATTTGGTCCCTCCAATGTAGAGGAAACCGCACTGGGAGCAACGAATGCAGTAGACTAAATTGAGGGAAATGCAAATGAAATGCTGCTTCACTTGAAGGGAGTGTTTGGGCCCTTGGATGATGAGGAGGGGGGAAGTAAAGGGGCAGGTGTTGCACCTTCTGCGGTTGCATGGGAAGGTGCCGTGGGAAGGGGTTGAGGTGTAGGGAGTGATGGAGGAGTGGACAGGGTGTCCCGGAGGGAACGATCCCTGTAGAATGCCGCCGGGGAGGGGGGTGAAAGGAAGATGTGTTTGGTGGTGGCATCATGCTGATCCTTTGAATGCGGAGGCTGGTGGGGTGATAAGTGAGGACAAGGGGGACCCTATCGTGGTTCTGGGAGGGAGAGGAAGGTGTGAGGGTGGATACGCGGGAGATTGGCCGGTCACGGTTGAGAGCCCTGTCAACCACCATGAACAGAAAACCTCGGTCAAGGAAAAAGGAAGACATGTCAGAGGAACCGTTTTTGAAAGTGGCATCATCAGAACCTTTGCGAAGGAACTGAGAGAATGGGATGGAGTCCTTACAGGAAGCGGGGTGTGAGGAGCTGTAGTCGAGGTAGCTGTGGGAGTCGGTAGTTTTGTAATGAATATTGGTGGACAGTCTATGACTAGAAATTGAGACAGAGAGGTCAAGGAAGGGAAGGGAAGTGTCAGAGATGGACCTTGTGAAAATGATGGAGGGGTGGAAATTGGAAGCAAAATTAATCAATTTTTCCAGGTCCAGACTAGACCATGAAGCAGCACTGAAGTAATCATCGATGTACCGGAGAAAGAGTTGTGGGAGGGGGCCGGAGTAGGACTGGAACAAGAAATGTTCCACATACCCCATAAAGAGACAGGCATAGCTGGGGCCCATGCGGGTACCCATAGCCACACCTTTTATTTGGAGGAAGTGAGAGGAGTTTAAAGAGAAATTGTTCAGTGTGAGAACAAGTTCAGCCAGACGGAGGAGAGTAGTGGTGGATGGGGATTGTTCGGGCCTCTGTTCGAGGAAGAAACGGAGAAAGATCAGACCATCCTGGTGGGGGATGGAGGTGTAGAGGGATTGGATGTCCATGGTGAAGAGGAGGTGGTTGGGGCCAGGGAACTGGAAATTGTTGATATGATATAGGGTGTCAGAGGAATCACGGATGTAGGTGGGAAGGGACTGGACAAGGGGAGAGAGAATGGAGTCAAAATAGCAAGAAATGAGTTCCTTGGCGCAGGAACAGGCTGACACGATCGGTCTGCCGGGACAGTCCTGTTTGTGGATTTTGGGTAGGAGGTAGAAGGGGGCCATCTGAGGTTGGGAGACTATGAAGTTGGAAGCTGTGAAAGCAAGATCTCCAGAGGAAATGAGGTCAGTAACAGTGCTGGAAACAATGGCTTGATGTTCAGTGGTGGGGTCATGGTCCAGGGGGAGGTAGGAGGAAGTGTCTTTAAGTTGACGCTCAGCCTCTGCGAGGTAGAAGTCAGTGCGCCAGACAACAACAGCACCACCCTTGTCAGCAGGTTTGATGACAATGTCAGGATTGGACCTGAGAGAACGGAGTGCAGCAAGTTCAGAGAGAGACAAGTTAGAGTGGGTGAAAAGAGCAGAGAAATTGAGACAACTGATGTCACACCAACAGTTGTCAATGAAAAGACCAAGAGAATGTAAGAATCCAGAGGGAAGAGTCCAGGTAGAGGGAGAATATTGGAGATGGGTAAAAGGATCCGTTGAACGGGGAGAGGACTCCTGCCCAAAGAAGTGAGTCCGGAGACGAAGACGGAGGAAGAAGAGTTCAGCATCATGCCGAGCCCGAAATTCATTGAGATGAGGGCGTAAGGGTATGAAACTAAATCCTTTGCTGAGCACTGAACGTTCAGCATCGGAGAGGGGAAGGTCAGGGGGTATAGTGAATACACGGCTGGGGTTGGGATTAGAAGATGGGATGGGGACGGAGGGACAGGCAGGGGTGGAGGGTCCTGGATGGGGGTTGGCGTCGATGAGTTGTTGGAGCTTGCATTCCTTTGCACCTGAAAGAAAGAGACAAAGTTTCTTGTTGAGGCATCGGATGAGACGAAGAATAAAATGAAACTGGGGGCATGGGCAGCTTAGAGATAGGGTGAGTAGGTGCTGCTGGAGGGAGAGGTCTAGTGTGTTTATATGGCGGTGCATGGCACTGTGTGGATCTCAGGGTGCAACAGGAACAGCAATCCAAGGAGCGTTGTATGTCCCGGAGATACCTGTAATCCTGAGTGGGTTCAAAACATGAGGGATGGAATTTCAGTTGAAATCCACGTGGGGTAAGTCGGAGACGGAGACAGTCACTGAGGAAGGAGATATGGCTGTGAAAGCGGGTTTTAGTAACCACCTTGTCAAACACCAGGAGAGCAATGGAAAGCAATGAAGGTGAACAAGGCAAAAGAAAGAGACGGAAATCAAGCGGGATTTTATGTTTGTCGGGTGGGCATGCTCCCGACCCGATCACATGTAAAATCACGTGCGATGATGTCAAGTGAGCGCCCTGAAGTCATCGCGCACTCTCACGATCTTTCAGTCGGCAGGCACGCGTGAGAGTTGGCAGCGCGCCCACCAACAATTAAGAGGCCTAGTAAGGCCCTTGAAGTATTAATGAATTTGCATTTTTTGCAAACAGGCCAGACGGTCTTTACATTTTTTATGAAACCTCATCCACGGGCGTGATGAGGTTTCCAACGGCAAATACAAAACCAGCAAGAAAAACATTTGCCATCCAATCAGACATGTCCCTCATCGTGTGACTGATTCACGTATGGGGACATGTTTAGTTCATCTTTAAAATCTTTATTGGTCAGTGTCCAATTCTTCAACTCCCTGAGGCAGCTCTGTGCCCTCAGGGAGCCGACAGCGCGCCCCCTGGTGCATGTGCGGACTTCCGCACTCGCCCTCCTCCCACCTCCCCCCCACCCCAGCAACACCGAGCGTCTCAGAGCGCCTTTCTCCTGGCTGGCTGTTAACCGACCGGCCAACCTGAATTCTCGGCCAGGGCCTGATCGCAGGTGGCAGTCCCTTTCGCAGCCTCTCCTGCGCCCGCCCGACAGTGTGAAAATCCTGCCCAGGAAATAGGCATGCGCGCTGGTGCACTTTAAACATGGCACCCGGAGCGGGGAAGCTGTGAGGTCATGGCGTGGCGGGGAAACCCGAGCCCGCCCACCAGCGACCAGGCGTGTTTCCTGTAAATGCCTGATTAATGAGGCAGGATGCGTCAGGAAGGGCACAATACAATAAGGCGCAAAAACCTGCCATTGCGGCCAGCGGGTTAAACGTCCCTTTTCCCGATCGCTGCTGCTTTGTGCAAATCTGGGACAATTCCCCCCTCAGCCTCGATCTGTTACACATACATATTCAGAACCAGCTGTTTGTGGAAGTGTCAGAAATTCCAAGGTAACGTGCAATGTGGAAAGCAGAGATCTGGCATAGTTAGTTGCAAGAGGCCAGTGGCAATTGAAAGCCCAGAAGTCTGTGTAGTTTAGCCCCAGTAAGAATTCAGCATCAGGCTGAGTTCAATAGGGATATGGGAACATGTTAGTGGAGGGTAGGATAGCCTATAGGTGGTCTTAGTGAACCAGTAATCAGAAGCCTAGGCTAACGATCTGGGGCAGAATTTCACCTTCTGTGGATGAACCTGAACGGGTGTAAAATCGCACTCACGTTCATTGGCCAGCCAGCATGAAATCATGGTCAGAGGGCGATTGCGATCGGGGGGACTGTCTCCCATCCGCTTCCGGGCCCACCGATTGCGCGCACCCGACGGTCGCAAAATTCAGGCCCTGGAGATGTGAGTTCAAATCCCACCAGGGCAGTTGGGGTATTTAAATCCAGTTAATCGAATAAATGTGGAAAAATAAATTAGTATCTGCTGGTGACCATGAGGGTCGATTGGCTAAAGGCCAAGTGTGTAGTTAAGATTAATGCCAACTGTAAGGGATTTGATTCCCGTTCCGCCTGAGGTAGACTTGAGGTCTACTGAATAAGTTCTGTTGAAGGGTCACGAGGACTCGAAACGTCAACTTTTTTCTTCTCCGCTGATGCTGTCAGACCTGCTGAGTTCTTCCAGGTAATTCTGTTTTTGTTGAGGTCTACTTTCACCCTAACCATAACACAGAGTCACCAAGGAACTGCCTTCAGGCAGAAAACTTGAGAAGAACAGTGACCATGCAATGACTGGATTGCTGCAAAAGCCTAACTGGTTCACTATTACCCTTTAGAAAAGGAAATCAGTTGTCCTCACTTTATCGTGAGGCTATGCACCTTAATCTTTTGAAAATGTGATTTTTCAACCTTCAACTGACTGGAAATTCTGCAAATTGAAATGAGGCAGAGCAAACTGATTAAAAATGCAAGGCCACATTCCAAGGTGAAGGGAGAAACAAACAAATGGCCCTCAGGGGAGTGTGAAGAGAGAGAGAGAGAGAGAGAGACACTTCTTATAATCCCATCGAGACTCACAACTGTCTAGGGAAGAAGCATTACAAATGCAAAAACTGGATGTTGAACCAATGGCTGTCACAGACAGACACACCCAAAACCTCTTCGAAATACATCACGGGTAAAGTATCTCAAGGCAAGACAGCCAGCCACGAGAGAGAGATTGCAAGAGACACAGGTGGTGTCAAGAAAGTCTTTACCAGAGAAAACAGGCTGAGGGCTGCTCTCTCTCCCCTTCTGTCTTTTGGAATAAGAATGTCACCTGGTTGAAGAAGCCGACTTCACCTGGAAACTACCAACAAACCGAGATTTTGTAATAATTGCAACATCTTCGATATCTGACCATATCCAAGGAACCAGCTAACCTAAATCAACTGCAGCGTGGAAAATGTAAGTGTCAAGGATAATCGAGGGAACTTAACTGTACGTTATTTGACCTTTTTTATTGGGCACTGTTTGTGTGTGTGTGGACAAGACCAACAATGGTGAGGAAATAATATCAGGTGCATGTTGCCATCAAATCACACGTTAAATAGCCAAGATTTTTGCCACAGTGGGAAACCTCTCCATTATGGCAAAAATGGCAAAATTGACTGAAAATCATATAACCCACACCCAAAAATGGCGCCTCCCTTTACATGGGGGCTGGGATGGGGGTGGGGCATATTTCTTGCATGTGTATTTTGCCGAGCAGCTGGCCCTTTAAATCATCAGCTGCCCCCACTGAACTGGTATTTTGGTAGGCCTGGGGTGTGAAACCCGAAGTGTGCAGATCAGATCAGATAATAACGGGCCTGAATGCAGGATTCAATTGGATATCCAGGGTATCCCATTGGAGAGTTAGGTGCCCCTTTGGATATGGTCCCAGGACACCTTTGGTGGGGGGCGGGGGGTCAGATGCCCTTTGTTGGAGGTCAGGTGTTCTTTGGAATTGTTAAAAGTAGGCACAAATGTGCGTAAAAAGTGCATAAAATCATTACTGTCAAGCTCATTGGAACTATCAACAGAGCTGTGAAAATGAACTGACAAAACTGTCAGAAGCACATGTCAAACAAAGCAAACTGTCAAACCGTCAAGGCATTTAGAAGTCCTGCCCTTTAAATCTTTCAAAAGAATGTCAGGAGTGTCAAAAAAAAAGTGATTGCTTGCCATTTCATTCTGCCTGTAGGGCAGAATAGGGCTGAATTTTACGCTGATCGGGTGGGCGTACGCCTGACCCAGTCGGGCGTGAGATGACATCTGGCGAGCGTCCCTACATCATACCGAGCTCGTGTGATATTTCGGTCCGCGGGCGCACACAAAAGTCGGAAGCTGCTTGCCGACATTTAAGAGGGCAATTAAGCCCATTAACGCACAATTGTCTGTCATTCTACGTAGCCCATCCAGCCTTACGGTTGGCAGACGGGCAAATCACCAGGCGACCTTTACATTTTTTCATCAAACCTCGTCCAAAGGCGGGATGAGGTTTCCATCATTAAATAAAACAAAAAATAGAAACCTGTGGACAGCATTTTTACAATCTATATGTTCAAGTGTCTGATTGTGATGCTTGGGCATTTTTTTTCCTGATTTTAAAAACTTTCTTTCCTGGGTTTCGGGTCTTCAGCTCCCTTAGGCAGCTCTCTGCTTTCAGGGAGCTTTCTGTCAGCGCTCGTTCACGCCCATGCACTGATGTCATCGCCCTCCCTCCTCCCATCCTCACCCTGGCAGTTCCTGGGCCAACCGATTGCACCCGCCCGCCCAGTGGAAAATTCAGGCCATCTGCCTCAGGGTTTCCATTACTGGATTAGTGCTGCATGACTGATTTCACAATCATCCATTATCAAAGTAGGGTGCCTGCTATTTCACAGTTTGATTGACAGCTGCGAGTGGTTATAGACCCTTTGATATGGGACTATGAATTCCAATGCTTGTTGTTATAATGGTTTATGCACTTGAATGAAATGTTAGAGTCATAGAAGTCTACAGCACACAAAAAGGCCCTTTGGCCCATCGAGTCTGCACCAGTCAACAAGTACCTAACTACTCTAATCCCATTTTCCAGCACTAGGCCCATAGCCTTGTATGCCATGGCATCACTTCCAAAAACTTCGTAAATGTTATGAGGGTTACTGCCTCTACCACCCTTTCAGGAAGTGAGTTCCAGATTCCCATCACCCTCTGGGTGAAAAAATTCTTCCTCACATCCCCTCTAAACTTCCTCCCCCTTATCTTAAATCTATACCCCCTGATTATTGATCCCTCCACCAAGGGGAAAAGTTCCTTCCTGTCTACCTATCTACGCCCCTCATAATTTTATACACCTCAATCATGTCCCCCCCTCTTCAATCTCCTCTGCTCCAGGGAAAATAACCTCAGTCTATACAATCTCTCCTCATAACTAAAACTCTCCAGCCCAGGCAACATCCTGGTAAATCTCCTCTGCACTCCCTCTAGTGCAATCACATCCATGTTTGTTCTTATAAGGTGTTATTTAGTTGAAGGAATGTAAATGGGCTTTTATGAATGAGCGTTTTTCTTCAATATAGTGAAGTCTACATTAGACACTTGGAACTTTATTTAATAGACATTTATTTTATCTCATCTCTGCATGGATCTTGAGATCTGCCCATGGTGGATACTAAATGAGTTGGCATGGTAAGTGTAAGGGCAAAGGGTGGTGAGTGTGGGGACATGGTTTGGCATGAGTTGGCACTAAGTTGGCATAGGAGCTATGAAGGGCAATGGAGGGGTGGGTAGAAGGGCATAGGTTGAGATTGGAGCTATAAAGGGTCATGAGGGGCGGGGTCAGTGGAGGGCATGACGTAGCATGGGTTGGCCTGGATGGGGCATGGGGATCATGTGGGAGGGGATGGGGGTTGGGGGGGGTGTTGACAGTCAGGGCTGGAGGGATGTTTCTTGTTTTAATCTTTATTTTTAAACTTTGGACGGTGCTGGATCCCTGAGGCAGGCCTTCCACTCAGCGCGCCCCTGCACCCGACGTCCTCTTCCGTTCTTCCCGGCTCACTCAGCCCGATTTCTAGTCCAAGTTAACCAGGCAAACAAGTGAATAAACAAGATGATGGATGAACAGTGGTGAGTCTTCAGATATGAGCTGCATGGAGTACAAAATAACCACATTTATCTAATCTGTAAGGAAGATGCATTAAAGTATTGAGTTCCGTGGATAAATGGAGAATTGGCTGTGAATTTCTGCTGGAGTTCTCTCAATTTCTTGCACATCTTTGGTGGGAGATCTGCAGAACCCCTGAAGTGTGATAAACAGTTGCTTTTTCTGAGGGTTCTTCCCATCTGCTGAAGTTACAGTAAGCAATCAGGGAATTAGAATTAAACTGAAACTTAGAAAAGGGTTTAAAGGTATGGTTAACAATACTAAAGATAACCATTAGGAAGATAGAAAATGTAATAGGTGAGAATAAAGATAAGAAGGCCTAAAAGTGAATCTGAAATAATATAATAATAATATAAAAGGAAACTGCAAAGGCTTTTATGAGCACATAGAAAGTAAAAGAATAGTTAAGTGAAGGGTGGGACCATTCAGGTCAATGGAAAATAAAATCAGGAGAAATGTAAACCAGACAATCAATCGCATCCCATCAGTTTCCCAGCAAATGGGTTACGTAACTGATTCAGCACAGACAGGGATCCAACTTCCTGGTATTTCTGGCTCAAGTGCTGGTTAGCTTTGGCTACGCAGAAGTTCACACAGCTGTTTAATATAGTCATTCAGTATCTCTAAGACATTTCTTTTTGGATCCCATATTTTCACAGTTCACAGAGCAGTAGGTGTTTATGGTTCAGTGCATGTGGAGGTTGAAGCTTTGAGCAATAAGCTAGCCTATTGATACCATATCTGCTCTGTGCTCTCCTAAGCTGCAGACAGTCATGTGAATCCATTTTTTTTAGCTGAATGGAAACTCTTTCACACAGAAACTGTTAAGTATTATGAAGCAGAATATAGGCCATTTACAGAAGCAAGGAATGTTTAATAACTGTTACCTCTCAATAAATTGAATAGCTGGTGGCTCTCCCCTAGCACTGCTTACAGCAAACCAATGCCACTACTTTATTAGGAAAGGAGTGTTATATGATATACTGTTCTACTGCTAAAGTGCAGCTTACGAGACAACTCTGAATTTAATTGTTAAATTGCACTCCTCAGGACCTATTCATGACTGCTTGCTCCACCCTCCTAATCTGGCTCCCCTTTCCAATTACCACCCTATCTCCTACCTCCCTCCTCTCTCTAATTTTTCTTTCATCCCATTTTGTGTCCATCGTTCCCATTTCTTCTTTTTTCAATGTCTTCATTCTACATCACCAAGACAGCCCTGATAAAACTCAGCCATAACAACTTTTGAGATAAAAACAAAAAAACTGCGGATGCTGGAAATCCAAAACAAAAACAGAATTACCTGGAAAAACTCAGCAGGTCTGGCAGCATCGGCGGAGAAGAAAAGAGTTGACGTTTCGAGTCCTCATGACCCTTCGACAGAACTTGAGTTCGAGTCCAAGAAAGAGTTGAAATATAAGCTGGTTTAAGGTGTGTGTGTGGGGGGCGGAGAGATAGAGAGACAGAGAGGTGGGGGGGGTGGGGTGTGGTTGTAGGGACAAACAAGCAGTGATAGAAGCAGATCATCAAAAGATGTCAACGACAATAGTACAATAGAACACATAGGTGTTAAAGTTAAATAGTTGGTGATATTATCTAAACGAATGTGCTAATTAAGAATGGATGGTAGGGCACTCAAGGTATAGCTCTAGTGGGGTTTTTTTATATATAATGGAAATAGGTGGGAAAAGGAAAATCTTTATAATTTATTGGAAGAAAAAAGAAAGGGAAGGGGGAAACAGAAAGGGGGTGGGGATGGGGGAGGGAGCTCACGACCTAAAGTTGTTGAATTCAATATTCAGTCCGGAAGGCTGTAAAGTCCCTAGTCGGAAAATGAGGTGTTGTTCCTCCAGTTTGAGATTATGGCCATAATGCTTTAGCCCTCTTTATCCTTAACCTCTCATGGCAGTTTGATGCAGTTATTCACTCCACCCTCCTCCACCATCTTTCCACTATGGTCGAGCTCAGTTGCACTGCACTATTGTTGTTCCACTGCTATCATTTCCAATTAAACTAGCATATCATGGTCACCTGGGTATGCACAATCCTTGACCCCTTTCTTTCCTTTGCTTACAAGTTGCCCCATATAATTTATGGGAATAGATTCAGCTTTCATTTGTACAATAGTGCAACCCGGCTCTATCTCAACGCCATTACTCTTGGCATCTCAAATACCATTTCTGTTCTCATTCAAAACTCTGCTGCCCATATCTTAACTCATCAAATCCATTCACTCATCACCCCTGTGCTCTCTGATCTGCATTTGTTCCCGGTCTAGAAATGTCTTGATTTAAAAGTTCTTGTTCTTGTTCTGAAATCTCTCGAGGCCTTGCTCCTTTCTATCCCTATAACGTCCTCCAGTCCTCTGTCAATCTCAGCACTTCTCCAATTCTGATCCCTTGCTCATCTTCGGTTTTAATTGCTTTACCATTGGCAGCAGTAGCTTCTATTGCCTAGGCATTAAGCTCTGGAATTCCCTTCCTAAATCACTTCAACTCTCCATCTTGCTCCTCCTTTAAAGTTCCTTAAAATCTAAATCTTTGGCCAAGCTCTTGGTCACCTGTCCAATCAGAAAACATCCCCTTTTTCTCTACTCTGTGTCTCTGTATCTTCTAAACAATTACCAACCCCAGATTTTGTGCTCAAATCTATGGCATGGGGCTTGAATCCATAACATTCTCACTTAGAGGTGAGAATTGTATCACCAAGCCAAGCTAACACCTTAGGATATGGGATAGAGAGGAACTTGAGATAAGACTGGCAAGTTCATCACCAGGAGTAGAGGGCAGGACAGCTGTAATTGCTGCTCTAGGAGTAACAAGTAATAGATTGGCCCCAATGAGCTGGACTTCATTGTCCAATGAGTAGATTAAAGAGCCAACTTGGAGTTGGCTGTGGTAATTACCAGACCAACAATCAATGGAGGAGTGAAGCACTTTTCAGGAACTAGTAGCAGAGTAGTGTTTGATCAAAGATCCATCAGAAGAAGGGGGAAAGATCCATTAGACCATAGAACAATAGCATATGGAGCAGAAAGTGGAAGGTGTAATTCATGAACTGCTAAAGGATTAGAGTTAGATTCAGAGAGTCAGCCAATTTTGAATGGGGAGACGAGGGGAAGAACAGAATTTGCTCCAGGGAAACAATGGGAGCATAAAGCAGGATTTAATCCAGAAGCAAGCAGGAAAGTGAAGCACAGCCCAAAAAACATGTAAATGATTTGGCGGGGTGGGGGGGGGAGTGTAATTTGATGCATCAGACCAACAAGTGAGCAGAGTTTTTTTTTTCAGGAAGGCAGACTGAAAGGAAGGAAACTAAGAGCAAAGCCCTGCCAGGGTGCCAGAGGAAAAATCCAGTTTTATGAGGCCAATGAGGCAGTGTAGCTTGGCCTAGGAAGACCAGTGGAGCAACATACTTTGGTCCAGGAATCAGTGAATGACTATACTAAGCAACAAAATAGCAATCAGATCTCGGGGACCTGTGGAGCAGGAAAACAATAGGGCTGAGCTCAGGAACGTATGCAGCATTGGAGCAAAATCCAGATCCCAACGGAGCAGCAGAGTTCAGCCCAGAGATCAATGGAGTGTTCCTCCGTGCTCAAGTAGATGATATCATACATAAAGCAAAGCTGGAATAGTTTGTTTGCATCACCTGACCTCTCAGCAGCAACTTGATCTCAACTCTATGATATATTGACTGCACAACCACATCTTCTTAAGGAGTTACTGTTAGTTGGCTAGTAGTCAAAAACCTGAGTGTGTATGAATCTATTCTGGCTTGACAGTCTGCATTTGCTAATAACGAACCAACAATTTTTTTTATGGAAGTACGGGAATTGGTCTTTTCAGGGAGATCAGTTTTATGTATAACAGAGATGATTAAATGCAACACATGTATTTAAAGTGTGCATCAGGCTGTAAGTAGCTATTAGTCCTTGTGGCATAAGTTCAATCAGATTCCTGAAGGTGATAGACAGCCCCTTAGGAAGTCAGAGTGAGCCTTTGGTGGCTATGGGATATTTTTGACCTGAAATACGTAAAACAACATGTTGTTTTTCTAGGTTACTGGAGGCAAGCACACAGTAGATAATTACTTCCAGTGCTCTCTAGTTAATATTAAAATCAGAGAGTGGATGGGCCCACATTGTTTTCATCAAAATGCCTGAAGCTCTGTTTGTATTAGCTTTGCCTGTATGTGACCTCAGTTTAATAGCCTTGAATGTAAAATTGTTGCATTGTGCCACTGCTTTGGGGAAGCAAACTGTAAGCTTTTTTATATGATATTACTAATTATTTTGTTATACGTCTTCTTTGTTTAGAGAAATAAAATGACCTCGTTGTTTAAATGTATCTTATTTTATTCATGAGGGGCCAATCGAATTAAAGAGCAAACGATTTATTTTACAAAACAATTTCTTTTTTATTACTCTGAGCTAGAGAAAGGTCTCTCTCTCTGCTAAGCAGGTGACTGTTTTTTGCTGTCTAGGCCTCAGTGGCAGGAGGCTTAAAATTAAGATTGATGTTTTCTTATTCTGTTAGTAAGGTCACTATGTCATTTCCTGTATCCTGTTTGCTGGGGTTTTAAGCAGACAAACAGCACTGTGTTTGGCATGGTGCTTGCTGATGAAACTGTACTGACAGAACCATAAACCAATTTGTAAACCAAATAGGAAGGTTATGACAGCCATGTCATACACTGTAGTTTCGTGCTCAGTGTCACATCCATCTTCATTTCCAGATATTCAGTCTGATGGCGGGGAAGATTAAATGGAAGCCTTGTTCTTTATTTTATCCCATGAGAAAGCCATAGGTGGGCTAACACTTAAGGATGAAGTATTCTATTAAAATGAAAACATTTACCACAATAAAATAGTTTGTTCTTTTGCAGTGCCAACAATTTTGCTGTAAGTTAAAGTCCCTGAAACACGGCTTTATGAAAGTTTTTTTTCTCCATTTTTGTGGATTTACAGTTCAAAAGACTGCATAAATAAATGATGTAAAGAGGCTGTCAGATCCAACATGCATACCAAGTACCTCAGTTGGGTTCAGAACACGTAGCCGATACTTTAAACAATCTGGCGAATATAGCAAGCTGAGATACTCAACATCTCCATCTCAGTGTGTTGTCACAGTGTATAGAGTGATTATAATTGGTAATCAGTTTCAATGCTGGCAATTTCAACTACACGATGCATTTTTATCCATGCTTCTGTCAAACTCAATTAACATTCTAACACAGCGCCTGCTAAAATATTACAGGAGGCTCTGAGCTAATCGACAAGTGCTGTGAATTTATTCTTAATTAATTAAAACACTGCCCATATTTTACAATCTATAACATTGCTACAATCCTGCTTATAGTAACAATCAAAATAATATTCATTGCGTCTTAAATGAAAAAAAAACACTCAAATCATTACAGCTCTCTTTTTTTGAAAAAAAATTCTGTATTCAAGACACACAGACTAGTCACCGAATTGGAAATTCTTGTTATTCATTGCACGCTTCACTATTGTTTGGTGAAGTGAGAGATGTACTGCTGTGAAATTACATCAGATGTGTCAGATGCAATTGAAATTTGAGGAGAAAAAATACATTACTGGCATTACTGCACTTTATGTCACTTGGACCCTGGGTTTGCTCTATTTGTGTATATCTATATATATGCACAATAAATAAATGTAAAGTACAATAAAAAAAATTGAGGTGAACTCGCCCTCATGTCGATAGATAAGAAGGATGCAGTAGACATCAATCCCCATCAATCAAACTTCCCAATGGATCTGTTTATTATTCCTTTTCTTATCTACATCTGCTGATATCAGCAAACTGTAACAGCAAGATCTCATTGCGTTGAATTGCTCTATTATTTCATATACCTACCATAAAATAAGCAAATTGACACCCCCTACTACAAGGGTCAACTGGAGGAAACTTTATGAGTGGGTACATAATGAAACTGCTTTCATATTCTGTGCCTGTACATAATCCATTAAGCTAACCACCCTTTGTTTTAAACAAACATGAACAGATGTGGCTTTAAATTGAAAATGTGAAGTAGTCAGAATTATTTTTGTGTTCTTCTGACAAGATATATTTCAAGTAGATGCAAATTTTGGTGTATTTATCAGTATAAAACTGTCCCGCAGCGTCCTACATGAAAGTAGTGCATTTCCTTTCCTTCCACCCACTGTATATGGTTTGTCCCCTATTGTGCCCTTCCTTCTGGCCATTGTGTTCAACAAAAATATAGACAACAGCAATTAACGCCCTGACAGTACTTCTCACATAAAAAAAAATTGTACAGGGCAAAGCCAAATATGAGTACACACTGAATAGAAAGGGAATAAAAGGAAACTGGGAAGGCAGGTGAAGCAATGGTTGAAGAGATTTTGAAAGGCTTCTGAAAACAGGAGTGTGAGAAAACAAGAGAGCAAGGCCGATAAACGTTACAAAAGTCTTCCCATGCGTTTCTAACCCTACTCCACATTTGAATTCAAACCTTAAATGTAAGAAAGAAAATCCGTGGGAGAAAAATTAAGCGTCATAAAATTGGACAGGGCAAGAAAATGGTCCCAGGTACTGCAATGTGTAATTAACCCACCCCCATTGCAAACTTTGTGCTGCCTGCTGATTTTCATGATAGATGCATGCAGCCAAGGCTAAATATGCTGTTGAGTGACGGTATACCTCACCAGGGGGCCAAGTTTGTGTAACAAGGACACCAATTAAAGCTAGCCTCTATTACTTAAAGCTAGCTTGCACCTCTCAAAGGGGTAGTGCATTTTGACTTGAATAGGTGCTAGAACTAATTACAGAAGAGAGTGCAGACAAGAAGAACACTGAATTATAGCACCACAGAGAGTGAAGTCGGTGAATTCATCTTCAAATGTCATATTCCACCAACAACACTCTTAGCCTCACATGCTACTGAATGCACCCTACCCCTATCACTAACCTACCTACAATCTCTAGCAACCATGACTCATACCTAACATTCATAGCTTCAAATTGGGCAGCTATTCAGTCGTAACAGCTACATCATCCAAACACGTTACAACACACTCACTCCCTCTCTCTTGTAGGATAAGATAGCACATAACTGGAGGCAGCAGCGGCCAATTGGCTACATGCCCTCACCCATGAGGGAGACATTATTGGAGCAGCCATGATTGAGGTGGCAGGACTGAAGCCATCGAAGATGACAATATACGCATACCTAATCCCCTTTCTCGCATCTCACGTACATCCCACACTCTCCTCTGATTTACAAGCTGCAGACGGTGTAAGTGTGCATCTTTGCTTTCTACACTCCCCCTGACTACCTGCTGAAAAGGCTGAACAGATTTCCTCTTCGCTGTCTCAATGCATCCTCAGCGTTTCTTGGCAGGACAAGGTCACCAATTCAGGGGTCCTGGAGCATGCAGATTTCATCAGTATACACTCATTGATAAGTCAATGAGGTCTGCACTGGCTCAGCCTCGTTAATTGGATGGATGATGACCAGATACCCAAAGACCTTCTGTGCCATGAATTGATCACTGGGTCATGATCCCTTGGGCTCCCATGCCCCTGCTATCAGGGCACATGCAAGTGAGTCGTGAAAATGGAGGACATTGGCGCTGCCAATAAGGAGACAGTTGCTGATGGCCGTGACCTCTGGAGGCTGGCTGTTTAGAAGGACAGAGGGAGAAGTGAGCAGAAATGAAAAGCTCATCTGGCTGAGAAGAGGGCCCAGAGAAAACGGAGGCCAGTGAATTGTACATCTTTTTAACCCAGAGGAGGGGTTCTGAGCCACACCAGGCCATGCTTAACACAGAGTTGACCACCATGGCACAAACCATTCTCTTACAAGATGGAAGGCTGGACCTCATCACCACCCTAGCCAAAAACTGCCACTTAGCCAGGCAGAGGTAGAAGAGCAGGAAGATAGCGAGAAGAAGCAACATGGTCACTCATTTTCACACACACTGTCACCAGCTCAGATACCGACACTGCCCGTAATTTAGAGGATAGCTTAGAGATAGGTTGAGTCACTGGGCCTGAGTGGACAAAGCCAGTTCACTGAAGCGTGAGGTCACACACAAGTTCTGCAGCAGGGCCCCAGATGAGGGTTTCGATAGCACAGCTACAGGAGGAGGTTGATGGGTATACACAATTAAATGCTTGGTGCGGTCAATGTCAAAGAGCACCAAGGAGACTGGCACCAACCTGACTTAAAGCTTTGCACAGATCTTGGCACTAATCATCTGCAGTGTGGAAGTGGTAGTCAACTCCATCAGATTGCATTTAGATTCAACATCTGATGGCTAATGTCTCAGCTTTTATTGTAGCACAGGCAGAGCATCATCACACCCAACATCAGGGTGCAGCAGCAGAAATTCAGGTAGAAGTCACACATGTTTTTCTTGCTACCACATAGACTCAGACAGCTGCCATCATTGCTGCGGATAGCAGTGTTCCAAGCAGTTTGCAGGGTCTCACAGCATTTCAGCTATCTGTTCTCCAACACATTACTAGAATTGTTGAGTTGCCAGCCCAGAATTGCTGAATCGTCGTCCCAGGGGAGTGACAGTGGCACTGTGGAGCATGAACCCATTGCCCTCTCTCAAGAAGCCAACATCTTCCTACCACAGCCAGTGACCTTGCTGTTGCCTGTCAGCCAGTTAGCCCAGAGTGTTGCTGCCCATGCCAAGCTGGTGTAGTCTGAAGCCAGAATTCCTAAGGCCAGAGCTGCATGAGGCTACCCTCCAAGGTCATCTGCAATTTCCCCAATCAAAATCAGCAGCTCTCCGTCAACCAGGGTTCCTCCAAAGTGATCCAGGCAGTGGAAGTTTAAGCACCTTAAAAGCCTGCTCAATCACATTCCATGTAACAGCATGGTTTTCATTGTATATCGTAGCTACCCACATGGCCTTAGGTTTGCACTGGTGCTATGAGCCATTTTGTCAGAACTTGTTCAGTAACTCCACTCTGATTTGTCATGGTGGCTCAAATACAGAGGGTACAGCGAATTGTCACTAAATAAATGCACCATTGCTGTGGCCAGAATACCAGGCAGTAGTCTGCATGATATGATGGGTGGTGGTCACACACAGAACTGGACATTGAAGAGGTGGAATGCCTTCCAGTTGCAACACCCTCAAAGTAACGCGCGTGTAGTCAATGGCGCCCTGCAACCTGGGAAGCCTGCAACTTTCACAAAAAAACAAATGTTCACTCCACCTGCTTCTCTCTGGCAAGCGAGAATGAAATGTACACTCTCTTTTGGAATACATAGCCTCAGTGACCTCCCTTATGCAACAGTGGGCAGCGAACTGGGAGGTGTTGTAAATATCACCTATTCCAGCCTACAAGGAACTGGCACTTAAAGGTTCATGGCCATGGTCACCTCACAGCCACTGTCAATGCGATCCATGCCCTGTTCTGACGCTGCAGTTGTGGGTGCAACAGGTGGCAGATTTCAATGAATATCCCTTTAGTAAACTTCCTTAGTCTGGCACTCTTACCCTCATTGAGGCTGAAGTAGGAGAATTGCTCCTTTAACACTCTAGGTAGATAAGACCTCCTGCTTAGAGCCCTTCGCCCCCTCCTCCTGCCGTTTGTCCTGCTCTGTGTCACTTCTGCTCATTTGCCCTGTTATGCTGTAGGTCAAAGGGGGATGCAGACTACTGCACCCATGTCTGCAGAACCTTGAGGTCAGGCCAAAGTTCCACGGCATGAGCCACATTGCTCCATGTAGACATCAGCAACTTTAAGCAACTCAGGAAACCACCGAACACTTCTACAATCAGAGCAAGAGCCAGTAGAAATCAATCGACAACTAACCTGAAAGTGGTAAATGATGCTTGTAAATAGTGTTGGTGAGGGTGAGGGCCTTTCTGCTGTTCACCTGTGCATATTTAAGAGGCAGTGTTATCTGAAGCATTGAGTTCCAAAAAGGCAGCACTGGCAAATTACATGCTGATTGATGACATGATCCACCTACTTTGCATACTTATGGTGAACCCTCCCTGCTCAGCAAAATGGCATCTGGCGTGCCTAACACTGGAAGTGTACACACAAATCATAGATGCCGTTTTTGAAGCTGAAAAGCCAGTCTCTTTGGGGCCAAAATTTGCAGCAAAGACCTTAAAGCCCTTTAGAGGCTAACAAACAAGAATCTCATGGAGGTGTTGCACAGGGGGAGGATGTATATAAAAAATTAGTTTGAACCCATGACATTTGAAATCCATCTCCACTCCTGTGTCTTTTGAGCCAATCTGATTGCTGGATTAGGGAGTGAAAGGTGGTAGGAATCAGTGACCACTCATTCCTCAGCCCAGAGGGAGCTGCCCTCTGAGATAGTGGGGAAGAAATTCAATAAGGCCTGTTTTCAGACAGGGAAACCATGATGCATGATTATCCTGCACTGTGCCCTTTGTGGCAGGCAGCACATAAACTTCAGGCTGCTGGTTCATTTCAATGATTGCAGCATGCAAGCCAAGCATGGAATGCGCTACTGACTGGCTGAATGCTTAACAGAGCGTGTGGCTGGCACAATGCACAAACTAGCCTGGACCTCTTAATGGTAGCCTGCCCCTCTTAAACAGGAGTTGCACTCGTAAAAAAAACAACTGTTGAACTAATTTCAGAAAGGCTTGCCTTAAAAGGGAAAGGATGGTAAATGAAGCCACAGGCCAGAGAGAGGGGTCCCAGATTTTTGGATGCAGTACTGGAAGCCAAAGTGTTGAAGGTAGGATGGAGGAGAGACTCAATATTTCCACAAGGGTTGGGGTGGGGGGGGGGGGGGGGGGGGGGGGGGGGGCGTGTGGGGAGGGGGGCACGAGATGCTCAAAGCACATCCTGAGAAAGGAATGGGAGTTGGTGGTCAGGGAGTTCAATTTTCAGAGCCTGGTCTGAAGATTTGGCTGCAACACTGCAAGAAGTTCAATGACCTGACGTGAGTGATCAAGGTCAATGAATGCATATTCAAAGGACACCTCTTAGCCATCAAACTACCAACCTCTCATGCTGCTCAATTCATTACAGCCCCATCAGTTGTCCATGAGCAATTAGGTTAGGGCTTATGTCTCTAACATTCAGAAACTCCACCTCACCCTTGAACAGTGACCAATGCTGCAAGCCTCACATCCAACTTTTGCAGCTTCGACATACTTCCAACCATGGTGGACACATTACCCAAACACATTGTAACATATTCACTGACATTCATTCCCTTCTCTTGCAAGACAAGGTGGCCCATAGCAATATGCTGCTAGCAGAGAACCAGCAGGGGGTGGGGGTTGGGCATGCCTGCATTGACTGAGTCCATCCTCTGGAGGAGATGGTGCTCCATATAATGGGGCCAGCTGTGACTGAGGCCATTGCATGTGGCATCACTGAGAACATCCAGAATGATTGCATGTTCCTGTCTAGTGCCCCTTTGCAAATAGAGTCAGAGTCAGCACATGGTGAGTAGTTGGGCATAAAGTAGGCTGCAGCCACGCCAAAGGGGAAATGTTAGTCTGCGTGCCAGCTCACCTGTGGGTGAAGACCCATATCCCCACCAGCTCTGTTGCAGAGGACTGAGATGGGAGCATCGATGGGGCGTTGTACAGGAGGACATTGATTGGCATGTACACAATGATACTATGGTAGATATTGACATGCCTATCACAGAACCTGCTGTTACTGTCAAGGTGCATGCAAGAATTTGTGTTTAACTTGGTATAGGGCTTCATGTAGAGCTTAGAGCTGAATTTTTCTCTCGGAAATAGTGGCTAACTCCAGGGCAGCACCTGTGGACTCACTCAACATGCAGCAACAAGTGGCTGAGATCTTAGCTTCCACTGCAGTACAAGCAGAAACCACCTGAAGTATAAGTGCAGCAGCAGAAGTCAAGATTGAGGTGGTGACAACTATACTTGTTACTATGTATACTGCAGAGTCAGATGGCTGCCATCAAGACTGCAGGTACCGGTGTTTAAAGGGGCATAAAAGCTCCCTCAGCAGTCCACCAACCTGTCCTCCAATAAATTACTAGGAACACTGAAGCATTGCTCTAGGGCTGTGCCTGTGGCTCTGTGATGCACAAGACTGTTGACCTCTATCAGCATAACAGCATTTGTGCACCTCCCAATACCCTTACTGTTGTCTTTCAGTCAGCCAGACGGCTATCATCCATGCCAAGTGGTGTAGTCTGGAGTCATTCCCACTAGGCCTAGGACTACTCAAGGTCATTCTGGAAGACCATCTACAGTCTCCTCAGTAAAGTTAGCAGTCTTCCACTGACAATGCTGCAGCAACTGGAACCCCACTTTGTAGAGCACTAGGCATCTGTAAGTCAGGCACTATAAAATGCATTAATATGAATAATTCCGTTTTGAATTGGAAGTGTTGATGGATAAAGTTGTTATGAATTTATTTTGGTGGCATTTATTTCAGAATTTGCCCTAGAGGATGCTTCAATAGCAGGTAGATTAAATGGTGGAAAATTGTGAAATAATGGGCGGGATGGGGTGGAGGGGAGGTAGTGGCTTAGTGATATTGTCACTGAACTAGTATCCAGAGACTCGGGGTACTGCTCCGGGGACCAATAAAAACCAATAAAAATCTGGAATTAAAAGTCTAATGATGAACATGAAACCATTGTCAATTGTTGTAAAAACCCATCTGGTTCACTAATGTCCTTTGGGGAAGGAAATCTGGCATCCTTACTTGGTCTGGCCAACATGTGACTCCAGACTGACAGCAATGTGGTTGACTCTTAAATGCCCTCTGAAATGGCCTAGCAAGCCATTCAGTTGTATCAAACCGTGACAGAAAATTGAATAGGGATTGAGACTAGACAGGTCACCCAACATTAACTTAGGCATTAGAAATGACAAAGGCAAACTCAGCCCTGTCAACCCTACAAAGTCCTCCTTACTAATATCTGGGGGCTTGTGCCAAAATTGGGAGACCTATCCAACAGAATAGTTAAGCAACAGCCTGATATAGTCATACTTTACAGATAATGTCCCAGACACTACTATCACCATCCCTGGGTTCATCCTGTCCCACTGGCAGGGCAATGGTATACAGGTTCGCTGGGAACTCTCAACATTGACTCCGGACACCAAGAAGTCTCGTGGCATCAGGTCAAACATGGGCAAAGAAATCTTCTGCTGATTGCCATGTACTGCCAACACCCTATCCCCACGCCCATCAGCTGACAAATCCATGTTGAACACTACTTGGAGGAAGCACTGAGGGTGGCAAGGGTGCAGAATGTACTCTGGGTGGGGGACTTCAATGTCCATCACCAAGAGTGGCTCATTTGCACCACTACAGACCGAACTGATGGAATCCTAAAACCTATAGCTGCTTGACTGGGTCTGTGGTAGGTGGTGAGGGAGCCAACAAGATAAACATACTTGACCCCATTGTCACCAACTTGCCTGCTGCAGATGCATCTGTCCATGACAGTATCAGTAGGAGAGACCACCACACAGTCGCTGTGGAGACGAGGTCCTGTCTTCACATTGAGGATACCCTCTATCGTGTTTTGTGGCACTACCATCGTGCTAAATGGGATAGATTTTGAACAATTCTAGCAACTCAAGACTGGACATCTATGAGACGCTATGGGCCATCAGCAGCAGCAGAACTGTACTCGAACAAAACCTGTATCCTCATGGCCCATCATATCCTGCACTCTATTAGTACCACCAAGCCAGGGGGTCAACACTGGTTCAATGAAGAGTGCAGGAGGGCATGCCAGGAGCAGCACCAGGCATACCCAAAACTGAGGTGCCAATCTGGTGAAGCTACAACACAGGACTATTTTTTAAAATTTATTCATTCACAGGATGTATGCTTTACTAGCTGGACCAGCATTCTTGCCCATCCCTAGTTGCCCTTGAGAAGGTGGTAGTGAGCTGCTTTCTTGAACTGCTGCAGTCCATGTGGTGTAGGTACACCCACAGTTCTGTTAGGAAGGGAGTTCCAGGACTTTGACCCAGCGACAGTGGGGTTATATTTCCAAATCAGGATGGTGAGTGACTTGGAGGGGAACTTCCAGGTGGCAGTGTTCCCATCTATCTGCAGCCCTTGCCCTTCTAGATGGTAGTGATCATGGGTTTGGTAGGTGCCATCAAAGGACACTTGGTGAATTCCTCGCGTGCCAAACAGCATAAGCAGCAAACGATAGACAGAGCTAAGCCATCCCACAACCAATGGATCAGATCTAAGATCTGCAGTCCTGTCACACCTAGTTTTAAACGGTGGTGGACAATCAAACTCACTGGTGGAAGAGGCTACACAAAAATTCCCATCCTCAATGATGGGGGAGCCCAGCATATCAGTGCAAAAGGTAATGATGAAGCATTTGCAACAATTTTCAACCAGAAGTGCCAAGTGGATGATGCATCTCTGCCTCCACCGGAGGTCCCGAGCATCACAGATGCCACTCTTCAATCAATTCAATTCACTCCATGTGATCTCAAGAAACAACTGACAGCACTAGATACTGCAAAGTCTATGGGCCCTGAGAGTATTCCAGCAATTGTACTGAAGACCTGTGCTCCATAACATGCTGCACCCCTAGCCAAGCTGTTCCAACCCAGCTTCAAACCTGGCATCTACCCGAGAATGTGGAAAATTTCCCAGGTATGTCCTGTAAACAAAAAGCAGGACAAATCCAATCTGGCTAATTACCTCCCCATCAGTCTACTCTCAATCATCAGTAAAGTGATGGAAGGGGTCACCAACAGTGTTATGAAGCGGCATTTGCTTAGCAATAACCTACTCACTGACACTCAGTTTGGGTTCCACCAGGATCACCCAGCTCCTGACTTCATTACAACCTTGGTTCAAACATGAACAAAGAGCTGGACTCCAGGGCTGAGGGAAGAGTGATTGCCCGTGACATCAAGGCAGCATTTGACTGAGTGTGGCATCAAGGAGCCCTGGGTAAACTGGAGTCAATGGGAATTGGGGGAAAACCCTCTGCTGGTTGGAGTCATACCTAGTACAAAGGAAGATGGTTGCAGTTATTGGAGTCAATCATCTCAGTTCAAGGACATCACTGCAGGAGTTCCCCAACGTAGTGTCCTAGGCTCAACCATCTTCAGTTCCTTCATCAATGACTTTCCTTCCATTATAAGGTCAGAAGTGGGGATGTTCGCTGATGATTGCACAATGTTCAGCACCATTCACAACTTCTCAGATACTGATGCAGTCCATGTCCAAATGCAGCAAGACCTGGAAAACATCTTAGCTTGGGCTGATAAGTGGCAAGTAAATTTCTCGCCACACAAGTGACAGGCAATAACCATCTCTAATGAGAATGAATCTAACCATCGCCCCTTGACATTCAATGGCATTACCATCATTGAATCCCCCACCATCAACATCCTTAGAGTTACCATTGACCAGAAATTGAACTGGATTAGCCATACAAATACAGTGGCTACAAAAGCAGGTCAGAGGCTAGGAATCCTGTGGTGGGTAACTCACCCCCTGATTCCATAAAGCCTGACCACCATCTACAAAGCACAAGTCAGGAGTGTGATGGAATATTCTCCACTTGCCTGGATGAATGCAGCTCCAACAACACTCAAGAAAATTGACACCATCCAGGACAAAGCAGCCTGCTTGAATGGCACCACATCCACAAACATTCACTCCCTCCGGCACTAATGCACAGCAGCAGCAGTGTGTACCATCTACAAGATGTGCTGCAGGAACTCACCAAAGCTCTTTACACAGCACCTTCCAAACCAACCCAGCAGACAAATGGGAACATCACCACCTGGAAATTCCCCTCCAAGCCTTCGCCATCCTGACTCCGAACTATATTGCCATTCCTTCACTGTCGCTGGGTCAAAATCCTGGAACTCCCTCCCTAACAGCACTGTGGCTGTAACCATCCCATGTGGACTGCAGCAGTTCATGAAGCTCACAACCACCTTCTAAAGGGCAATTAGGGATGGCCAATAAATGCTGG
Organism: Carcharodon carcharias; assembly: GCF_017639515.1. NCBI lineage: Eukaryota > Metazoa > Chordata > Chondrichthyes > Lamniformes > Lamnidae > Carcharodon > Carcharodon carcharias. Next base: position 17,579,446 of record NC_054470.1, read on the forward strand.
TCTAGCCAGTGACAACCACATCCCATGAATGAATTAAAAAGAAACTGTGATGTCAGGATGTTAGCTCAGGAAACAGAATCTGAATATTCCCTTATGGAATACCAAAGCTAGAATACCAAAGCACAATGGTCTTGAATGCCACTCCCTTCCTCCTCCTCCACTTCCTCACCACCCCCACTCCACTTCCCAAGGTGGGCTCCAAACCCCTAGTGGAAAGGGCTTTGCCCTCACGGTAGCAAGGTTGTGGAGAACACAGGAGACCACCATGAACTTGGCTACACAATCCGATAAATACCAGCCCAATGTTGATGGTTCATTTTATGGTGCTGCATGGCTCTTATTGTAGACGTGCTGCCCTTGCATAGTTGGGACTGGAGCCATGAGCCACATGCATAGAGGACATTGCTGTCACCCAGCAGTCAGCCTCTGGTTCTTCAGGGTAGGCCAAAAAATGGTGGGTACAACTGACTGCAATTGAATGAAAGCATCATGACTTTGGGTATCCACTGAGAGGACCTTCTGGCCATGGTCACCATCACCTGGCATTAATAGAGTGGTAGCCATTACTGAGTGAGTACTTTGCCCCATTCACATGTTGGGCACACAGAGCTGTGCATTCAGTGAATTGTATCCTGCCCCACTGGGAATTCCACTAGCCTGGTATTTCCACACACTCTCTCCTGCTTCTCTCTGGTCAATGAGATGATGAAAGTCTACCATATAGGAACTCTGCACCTCCCTGATGGACAGCAAACTCTGAGGTGTTGCTAATGTCGCCTTCTCCTGCCTGGCAGAATCCACTAGCACAGACATTTAAGTGACAGCCACTGGCAACACCATCCTCACCCTGCTGTGCAGCTGTGGGTCAAGTTGGCGGTGGTGGCACAGTTCAATGACTACCTCTTTGATGAAACACAGGTCCCTCAGATACTGTTCCTGTCTGAGGTGGATGTAGGAGAAGTGCTTCCTGATGACCCTGGCCAGAATTTTCCAGCCCCTCACACTGGCGGGATCTTCCAGTCCCACTGACGTGAACGGGGATTTCAATGGCTCACCAGCCCTGCCTACGGGGGAACCTGTAGCAGGGGAGGCCGGAAATGTCTGGCCCCTTGGTGGGTAGGGTCTTCTACTGAGAACCCTCCTGCTACCTTTATGCACAGTTTCTCCTCTCCACCACCTGTGCACCATTTTCAATTCATGTTGCAACCTGAAAGGTATTGCAAGTATCACCCTCATAACTGAAGCAGTCTTCCTCCTCACAGGCCTACGAGCTCCCCCGACCTCCTTGTTAAAATCCAGCACCACTCTTTTTCAAACCTAAAATATTTGCAAAACCCCTGCAATAACACTGAACGTATTACTTCCAGTAACTCTGAGCACAAGAAAGTCAAAAACACCTCATCTGGAAATTGGATTATAGCCCTATAAATAGTATTTATTAGTGTGAGGGCATGTGGGGGTTGGGGAGAGACTCATGCAGCTGAGCACATCTTCAGCTGGGAGTGATTAAAAGACAGTTTTAGCTGGACCTGCATGGTCCACCGAATCAGTGTTAGATATTTCTTCACATCACAATCCTCCCACACTGCATGCTTCCAGTACTAATAACCGGGGTCTGCTGTGTGGGCTGTGCCAGAAGTGGCTGGAAGCACCCTGGTAACTACTTTGGCAGTTTTAGGCTTTGGTAGTGCCACAGCACCAGGGGTCAAAGGTTATATGAGAACTCCTCCATTTCCAGAACAGGGATGGCTTTCATATGATTTATGTGCTGATAGTGTGAAATGCCAGTCATGTAATCCTACATGTGGATGCCGCCTGTCTTGACTCTTTCATCATGTGCCAATCACTATGCTAATCCTGAGGATTCAAAGTAATGTATTGGGATGATTGATTAGTGATCAGGCATTTCCCCTGTAGTCGAGGCTTATGACTGCAGTAAGGCTTCGGCGAACAGAGGTGGAGAACAAAAATAATGAGACCCTAATGCTGCAAGATGTGTATTAGAGTGGGTTATATGCATTCTAATGTCTAATTTTAGTTGCCTGCAATACATCACAATGAAGGAAGGCTTACTGTTTCCTGACGCTGAAGGGGCCGATAGCAAAGAAGGTAGAAAAGGACTTCCTTTTCCACAGCATCCAGAGACGAATGCCAGTGTTCAGAAAGTCATCAGCCAGTGTTCAGAAAGGAGAAGACAGCAAATGCTGAGTACTTTCAATGAATAAACATTGACATTCTAAATGAATTCACTTGATGTCTGCCTGATTTTTCTCTTCTGCACAAAGTCCTTCATTAACAAAGATTTTTATTTGTTTCCTTCATAAAATGTAAGTCTAAATTTCGCAAATCTTTGCCCAACTCAAAAAAGGAGGCATACATTGAAATAAACTGAAATGTATGTCTTCCAACTATGTTTACTTCCCAGCATAATATTCAGCGATAAAAACAAAAAAACTGCGGATGCTGGAAATCCAAAACAAAAACAGAATTACCTGGAAAAACTCAGCAGGTCTGGCAGCATCGGCGGAGAAGAAAAGAGTTGACGTTTCGAGTCCTCATGACCCTTCGACAGAACTAGTATAATATTCAGCAGTGCTTTCCAACAAATTGTGCCCCCAACCTGTAACTACTTCTCATCACAGTGTCTACCTTTCATACCAGCTACATTAATTGCTCCAGCTCTTAAGGTACTACTTCTGGGTGGTGAGGCAAGGCTGAGAACAAAGGCTAGAAATGTTTTAAGGAGCCTTAGGCCTGAGTTGAAACTGCTGTCTCCAAGGGAGCCGTTTCTAACAGCCTTTCTCTTGCATTGTCTGGAGGGGCCAGGCTATGTTTGAATCTTCCTCATGTACAGGTTTTTAAAGGGCAGTAAGGAAAGCAGACTCAGTGCAATTTTCCCGAAGTACTAATACCTAGTATTAGTCCTTGAAGCCCACTGTTGAGGGGCAGAGGCTCAGAGGTACAACTTCTCAGTGTAATAACTGACATAAGATTTCTAATGGTGATGTTAAATGGTGATGTTCAGGCTAACTCTCAGTGCATCTCTTTAAGCTGGTAGCTGCCATTCCAAAAAGCCACCAATATTCCTTGTGCTCCTCATTGTACCTGTTTCTGCAGAAAACTCTTGAAGTGCCACTCCCTCCAGGATGTTCTGAGCAACTTTCTGCCTTGTGCCTGCTTGCTAAGAAAAGTCAGAAAATCCTGCCCAGAGCATCTTGCCAGCTAGAACTGCATGGAAGAAATGCAGCCCAAATTTCCAATATGCAGTTTGGAGAGTGAATGTGAATTTGCAATATTACAGAGGAAAACAAACATTACTGAGAATACTACACACGTAAAGAAAAGCCTAGGAAGGGAAAGTGCTATTTATTGAACTCATCCTTCTAGTATTTCCGCTCATCCCATCTGGAATACCAACTCTTACATGTACTCTTCCATACTTTTTCTTTCTAGGACCTAAACTAATAGACATTCCATTGGGAGTAAAGAAATGTTTGATTGCTTGTTGAGGAGACAGTCTCGTGAGTAAGTTGGAATTTTTCCATACTCATGAAGCCATTTGAAACTTTTCATCACTTACATCTGTTGAATGGCTATTTAACAACTTGAAAAATATGGAGGGAGCATCATGATTGGTTATTTTACTTTCAATCCCACTTAGAAATTCTGTCCTTGCTGAAGTGTCTGGGCAAGAATCACACTGTGCCAACATTTTTTGTGCTGTTGATAAATTCTACAGAAAAAGGAACAGCCCATTTTGTAATTTAAAAATTTGAGCCCATAAGCATTATCCCAGTGTTTTGACAATTCAGTCCACTTCTGAATATTTACAGTGCAGAAAAATTAATGGAACTAGACAAGATTTCATCTGCATAATTTTCTGCATAAATGTAAAGCTGTAAGCTAGGCATTGAATAACAGGATTCAGATTTGTACCCACAATTACCCAGGCAGCAAGTTAATAGTTTCAGCCATGGGATAGCTGGGAGGTAGTGAATGGATTCCAGACTCTTTAGTACAGGGAACAGGCAGTCTTAGATTGCTCTGGTCCCACTCCTCAAAGTGGTATTGACAGAGGCCTGGGAACAGTCAGATGCCTCTTTTGCTTAGGTAATGGTGTGAATGCTTGGAAAAGTCAAAGTGCATAAGGAAAGAGAACAAAGCGTCCTTAAAACCCTGATTTTTATTATATTGTGCAGGTGCTACATATGTCATTGGGATAAAAGTCAAATAAAAACCTGTATTAGTAGATTTTCCAAAGGCTCATTTAATTAATATAATGAGTAACTCAGCCACACAAACTGCAAACACAGGGCCATTCTATTGATCTTAATGACCCCATGTTAGGAAGAGAAAAATCAACCAAAATTCTTCTCCTGATCAACACCCAGTGACTTCTGCCAGATCTGTGTGCAACCATCAAGTGAGGATAGGAACAGGCTTGACTATGATGCTGTGTGGTCAGCGAGTCTGACCACATTTAAAGAATAGTTACTGCAGTGAGGTTCCAGAATGTGCTGTGCACCTGCAGAACCGTATCCCAAGAGTCAACAGCTTGAAGAGAGAAGGAGGAAATGAGAGAAAACTGGCAGAGAAGGTAGAGGGAGGAAACTAGGAATCAGAGAACTACAATGAAGCAGATTCAGAACAGTGTGAGACAATTGATTTGATCACTATGTACAACAAAATCTCAAAGGTATCCAGTATTTCTTCGGAAGTCTTGTTGATGTGGAGCAGAAATGCCACTGTAGTCCACTTGGGTCTAATGGCCTGTTTCTGTGCTTTAGATGTGTGTCCTTTTAGAATATGCATATGATTTTACAAGAAACATTAAATAAAGGAAACCTTCACAAGTACATTTAGACCTCAGAGAAATAAATGTCCTCATATTAACAATACAAATTGGAAATGCAAAAATATGTTTATAAAAAACATTGGTCGCACACTGGATTTTGGAATTCCCAACCTTTGGTTAACCAGATTAACCACTTCATCTCTTATGCTTTAATGTTGTAACTTGGCCTTGAGAGAATAAGCTAACTGCAGTGCTCTCCAGATTTATCTTTCTAATGTGCAGCCTGTAAACCAACTGCATTGTGCAAGTCCGCCATTTTATTTGTGCACAGTCTGGCCATAGCATTTGGACCAGTACAGATATGCAAAGTAGTGGTTGCATCATAACTCCCACTACCAATACATTTTGCTGCCAATGGCGCTCTGTGTTTACATGACCCAGGAGCATTGGCAAGGGTCAGCAAAATCCTGCAATAAAGGGGGCCTTTTTATGGGTTTATTTAATAGTCTGCTGGCTATGAGACCTGAGGTCTGTGGGAGAAGATGGAATGCACAGTTGAATATCAATATAAAAGCCCCTTTACAGAAAATCCAACATCAGTGCTCATTTAACAAGACAAAACCTCATTTAAGATTAACGTTATACCTTGTCAAAGAACCATTTTCATTTGTAGTAACAGGATTACCGAAAAAGTTAAAGTTTAAGCTCAAACCCAATGAATCCACCTGAAGGCAATTTCAGCCCAGAATTACAATTTTTTTTTTACCTGCTTTCTTATTCCACGATGACTTCAAGCCTGATACTTTGACATTTGCTCTATAGGTGAATGGAGATAAAATTTATGGAATACTAGAATATACATACAAAGCAGAACATTAATAACTTGGTAATGCTTTTAAATAGCCTCTAGCTATCAGCCTCACCTTTTGGTAGGAAACCATTTGTAGATCAGTGATTTTACCTGTTGTCATTAGTATCAGTCATCTTAATGACAAGTCATATTTAAGGCCTTTTCCTGACAAAGTTAACTTGATCTTAAAATATCTCTAAACTAAGGGTAATTTTAGTCGTAAAATAAAAAGAAGAAACCTGAAAATAACCACTAATATTAGAAGGTTCTTCTTTGGTGCAACAATTGATTATTATATCCATACACCAATGAGAATTAATGAGTTCTTTGTATCTCCATAAATCACTGCTGGTTACTTTAGCATAGAGTGCATAAGTGGAATAATTAATATTTTTCATTCCCCCATGTACCTTCCTGCTCTAATACATGATTGTTACAGTCAAAAATCAACAGTGCAAGTGACAGTCAACTTGGTGTAAGGATAGAGGAATATTAGATGCATTGTCATCAAGTATGAATCACCTTGGAGATAAGAGCAGGGTGACTGAGTACAAAAAATAAATAGGACAGTCTGTCTTCAAATACCAAAATAAGATTGAGAGAACATTACTACCTGTCTATGGGAATAACAGACTTGTCCTCAACTCATTGATCTATGCTCAAGTTCTTCTTCAATAATGGGCTTCAGAGAAACAGATAATGCCATCTATCAATAACATTGAGCTGCAAAGATTTATAATGACATTATGCATCTAAAAGTATTAATATCAGGTTATGCATAGTATACACTTCATGATGCTTCTAGATATTGTATGTACAGTCTTCCTCTTTAAATTTTAGAGATCAAAGATCAGTGTACGATAGGCAGCTACGCAACTCCACTGCTAATAGATCAGATCAAAACCCTGTAATCCTGGAACATCTGGTTGTGAATGGTGGTGGAAAATTAAACATCTAGCTGGAGGAGAAGGGTCCGTGAACATTCCCATCCTTAACAATGGTAGAGCTCAGCGTGAGTGTAAAACAGGGCTGAGGTGTTTACAACCATCTTTATCCAAATGTACAAGGTGGATGATCCATATTGACCTCTTCCTCAGGTCCTCACTATCGAAATTGCCACTGTTTAGCCAATTAGATTCACTTCACTTGATAGCCGGAAAGGCTGAGCACACCAGATAGAGCAAAGACCCTGGTTTCCATGTTAGCCTGGAGGAAGGTTCCATGCAGTGGGGCTGCTGTGAGGCTGGGAAACTTGGAAGAATGAGTTTCCAGAAAGTCAGGCAGCATTTAACAGCAGGGCTCCTTTGAAATTTTTCTGTTGTTTAGCTGCCTACATAAGGTGACCAGATTTTCAAAAGTCAAAACCAGAACACATTGAAAAGCCTTGGGAAGGTGGGGCTTCTTGATGATTGACATATTGGGTGACCAGTGGCAGGAGCCCGGGAGAGGGGCAGTTGAATGTTGGAGGTCATGTGATGATATCTTAATTGGTCTAAATGGTCATGTAATAATCAGAAGAGTGAAAATCTCCTGATCAAACTGGCCAATTGTTACTGCCTGCATAACTTTTTGCTGATTTTATATATTATAATTTTAGGATGCAGTTATATCATGAGATTAGTATTGATGTAATTGCATGTAAAGCGAGGGGATGAGGAGTTGCAAAGGGGTTGGAGGGGATTCAGTGAAAGATGGTGCAGCCCAGCTGGGGCCTTTGCTGCAGCGTCTGTGCCCAAAACTGGCCACCACAACCCGCCTTTGCTCTCGCTCACTCACTCATCGGCTGCTGCTGCTGTCTGCCCACCTCTGGCATGCTGCCGCCAGGTACTAAGGATTTCTTCCTGAGCAGTGCATGGCCCCCCTGTTCTCTTTCTGCACCAGCTGGGCTTGGCTTATTGTGCCAGTGTTTGTGTGTTTGAATTGGTGTCTATCTCTCTGAAGCCGGCAGCAACTCCTGGTCGCTAATCGTCCCCTGGGTTTGGAACTGCCACTGCTTGATTGCACCAGTCAGCACCCACACCTCTGATTGAATGAAACTCCCCCACTTGACCCATCAGCCAAAGTCTTTTGTTAGGGGCCCAATGATTAGTCGATTTCTGGACGTCAGCTCAGCTCTTTGAACAATTTAACAATTTTAAAGGAGTTTACTAGTAAAAAAAAATTATGTCCAACTCTCCCAAGTAGGCTACCGATGGATATTACATGGAATGCGGGGGGGGTGGGTTAAAAGGGAGGGGCCTCAATGGAAACTGAAAACCTGGACATTTGAGCTATCTGGAGAAAATTGTCGAGACACTGGGACGCTGCGTGAAAAACCTAGACTGTCCCTGCAAAACCGGGACGTCTGGTCACTTTATGCCTACAGGCAGCCTGATTGACAGTCTGTAGGCCAACTGGATGAGGAAGCTTACTTCATATGGCTGCAGCTAAGGAGTTCAAATGGGTTTAGTGCTGGGATTCTGATTATGTGGGGCGGGAGGTGGATGCTGATGGGGGAAGTTTCCTGATTGCAGGGAGAGAGTCCGATGTTAGGGGGACTCAATTATGGTGACATCATATGGTGCTCAGATGTGTCCGACAATCGGGGGGGTGAGTGGGGTGGGGGGGGGCGGTGGGTGGTGGTGCTGGCTGGATGTGTGGTTTACTGGGGCTTGTTGGGCCTAGAAAGAATCCTACTGGTCCTCCTGGTCCACAAGAAGTGCTGTAAGGGCATTCATCTACTGGATTTAGCCCTTCTCACCTCCTTTTAGTTTTTAGATGATGTCAAGTTTAAGGAGGGTAGATTGTGGGAAGTTAACCAGGAATGCATTAAAATAGCCAAGTCTAAAGGTAACAAAAGCATGGATAAAGGTTTCAAGAGCAGATGAGCAGAAGCAGGGGCAGAGTTGGGTAATGTTAGAAAAGTGGAAACAAGCAACCTTAGTGATGGCTCTGGTATGTGATCAGAAGCCTACCTTGGGTGTAATATGACACCAAGGTTGAACAGTCTAGTTCAGTCTCAAGAAGCTCAACAACATCCAGGAAAAAGAAATCCACTTGATCTTCAGCCGATCCACCACTTTAAACATTTATTCCCTCCAACACTGGCACACTGTGGCTGCAGTGTGTACCATCTACAAGATACAACCACGCACCAAGGGTGCTTCAGCAGCACCTTCCAAATCTGCAACCTCCACTACCTAGAAGGACAAGGGCAGCAGACGCACGGGAACAACATCACCTGTAAGTTCCCCACCATCCTGACTTGGACTTATATCAACTTTCCTGTATTATTACTGGGTCAAAATCCTGGAACTCCCAAACTAACAACATTGTTGAGCACCTTCATCACACAGACTGCAGCAGTTCAAGGCCACCTTCTCTAGGCTAACTAGGGATGGTTAATAAATGCTGGTCTTCGATGCCCACATCTTCTGAATGAATGAATAATTTTTAAAAATCTACAACCACCATCGGTTGAAGTTGTTGAACATTTTTTGGTTATTTCTTATATTCTGTGCAGTTCACTTGCAGTGCGTTACATTGTGCTTAAAATCCATTTTGATGTGCATATCCAAGATAAAAGCAAAATACTGCGGATGCTGGAAATCCGAAACAGAAACAGAAAATGCGGGCAGAATTTTTCCCCCGTTACGGGGTGGGGGGGGGGGTGGGGGGGGGGGGGTGGGGGTGGGGGGCGAAGTTGAAGAGCAGGCACTCCGCTATTTTACGTGGGCGGGGGGTCAATTAAGGCCCGCCCAGTGTGACATCCGCACGGAAGCGCTATGCGCTCCCTGCGCGGGCGGGGGTGGGGGATTCCCTGAGCCGAGAGTGTGATCTTTTGCGTGTGTGCACGAAACAGCACACTCATCTCCCTGCGGCTAAGTGCTGCCTCAGGGAGATTGGCTGTAGATTTAAAAATCTGAAAAATAGAAAAAAAAAATTTCCCTGACATGTTGCCTCATATGACACTGCCATATGAGTCGGGACATGTCCATCACTTATAAAAACACTTCAATTAAATTTTTAAAAAACCTACATGAAACCTCATCCCGCCCGTGGATGAGGTTTCATGCTTTTTCTAATGCCCGCCAGGGCTCCTGGCCTGCCCACCAACCTTAAGGTTGGATGGGCAGGTCCATTAATTACTTTAATAACTCTGTCGATGGCCTCAATTGGCCATTGACAGGTCGGCGGGCGCACAGCTGATTATGCTGAGTCCCCGCCTACCTGAAAATTTAAATGACATGCAGTGATGTCAGGAGGCCCACCCAATGTCACCACACATCATTTTACCCGTCAGCGAGCAGGCCCCGCCCCTGCTTGTCAACCCGAAAATTCTGGCCAGAGTTAACCTTTTGAATCCCTATTACTCTTCTTCAGAGCTAAAGAGAAGTAAATGTGATGAAATTTATCCTGTTTAAGGGGGATGGAGTAAATGAAGCTGGATAGAAGGCCAGCAATAGGTGAGGGCAAAGAAGAGATTGACAAAGATGTCCTGAACAAAAAGACAAAGGGAGTGTTAATGGTAGTGGTAAGGGCTAAAGGAGGTGCAGACAGTGGCATTAAAGTAAGAAAGCATAATGTGATAATGGCAGGACAAGGGTAAATACCCTGAAAAGAACAACATAAGCAAGTGACAGATGGCCCTTGTGGGGGTGAGGTGGGGGACGGGGAGGCTGGTGGACAAAAAGGATGTCCTTATCATTGCTTTTCCTCTTCTACTGAGTCTTTGTTTGAATAAACACCCTAATCCTTCTTCCTTCATAACTGTAACTCTGCAACAAAATGCAGTGCAATTTTTTTTTTGCTTCTGTTTAAGTGACCATTGTGTAGAGCCATAATGATTTTTTGGATTGCAAAAAATTATTAATCATATTAATTAATAACATAGCTCCGAGGATTTCAGCTTTTTGAACTATTGAGCACATTCTGAGATTTGAAGATCAAAGACAAAATCGAACATTTTCTGTATCTTAAAATTTGTTTGATAATATAGATAACAACTTTGAGTGCAAAATATTTGTCAAATAAGGGACCTCTTGATTTGTTACTTCTCAGTTTTTGTTTCACTGCGTAAGTAAGGAAATGCCTAATGGCTTATCAATACTGAGTTCTTTATAACCATCACACCTATAATGTGTTGGATTTCTTCTTCCATCATACCAATTTATTTCCAAAAATATAATGTCTCCCAAAAATATAATCTTTAATTTGTGATTTTGATTACGATCAACTTCTGACTAATAGTCAATATCACTGGAACCTTCATAAGCTGCAACTTCCAAGGACCTCACTAATAATAGCTTAGGAAATTAAACATGAAACAAAAGGCCTTTTAGTCCACACTATCACGCTTCTTCCCTTCAGAGACCATTTGCTCTTTTGTTGATTTTACCAATCCCCAATATGAGGAAATCAGCTGCATCCAGAACCTCCAGGAAGCTGAATACAACAGAAGGAAAAGGAATGGCCTTTTATTTTCTCCAGTTCTGTGGGTATTGCTATGGAATTGTAATACTGCTGAAATAGTCCTCGTTATAATCCAAGACAAGTTTAAGAATAAATGGGGTAATGACTTGAGGTCACCTGGGACTAATATCATAAGAGTAGAGACGTGAATTCATTCTTTCAAAAAAACAATAAAGGCTGTTTGAATGCCATTGCTGGTAAGACTATACAGATCAGAAGGTTCCAGGTTGAATTCCTGGTTTGTGCTGAGTTACCTGGCCTCAACCAGGGTGGTAGTAAAAGTGCTACCGATGTGTTAAGTGCTCCAGGTTGGGAGACCTAGCCGGGATTCTGATTCCTGATTGCCATTTGTTGACCCTTCCACATGTGGGATGGTGCATGAGGCCTGGATCAAGCTCAGCTTTGACGCCCCGACAGACACTCAGGCCTAGAAATAGGATCATGCTGCACTTGTTTTTCCAGGATTTTAGGGGTTTTCCAACAAACCAATAAAAAAGTTTCAGCTGCATTGAAAATGCCAGTAACTCATGTATACAATGGTTCACACTTTGAAATGCAGACACTGTTTTCATATTCAGGCTTTTAGATGAACAGCAATTTTCTTCCTGTTTTCCTTATTGATTTCCACAGCTGGTTATTATTGACTGTGTTTGTAATAAGGACTGATCCTTAGAGACACAGCTTGCATTTCTTTATTTCCATCAAACATGCTTCAATGTAAGTCTCCTTATTACTCAATAGATATTTACCCTTTGAAGTCAACTGAAGTGAGGACAGTAAACTAATTCCAGATGGATTATTTTACCAGGCTGTTTTGGGTTATAGCAAATGAGTTGGTTTGCTTTCTTTTTAGAGAAAGAGGGAGAGTGAGAAAATGATGCAACACCATTATTTGAGTCTACCACATTTAAAATCATTGTGTTAGAAGTGCTTAAGCAATTAGGTTGTCAACCAACTAGCAATTTGGTAAACTTCAGTTGGACTATAATTGCCTGTCTATTTATACAAAGCCCAACTGCTGCATTTATTTAATACCTAGCCTATATAAATAATATTCTGCAGAATAATATTCTGAATACATAACCAGTTATATATTAAACACTATCTCCATAAGCACATTGTATTATTCCCCCGCAAATCCTACTTAGAAAGCCTGCATTTGCAATCATTGGCTTCACTCTCACACAACCCGTTGACACCTTTGAATTACATGGATACAATATGATGTAAAGCAACATACTGAGTCTCTTGGCTGCAATTGAAATGAATAGTATTGCAATAATGAAGATATAATGACATTACCTACAACAGGGTCATATTTATCTGTGGTTGTCTCAGCCATATCCTCTTGGGAGTGGGTGAGTTTAATTAAGGACCATTTTCTTTCGAAACACTTGCCAGCTGCTTACTGTGTCAGGTATTTATGCAAAGAAATATATTTCCTACAGAGATCATCTATAGTTAATATGCCATCATTAGATAAAATGAAATACATATGTTTTCAATCTTTATATTGAATAGCATTTTGTCATTGTCTCGTGCAAAAAATTAATGGATGAACTAATTATAGTTTAAAAGAAAACAGTTTTACATGCTTGCTTAGTCACTACTGCCCACAATGATTCCCAAAGTATTAGTATACAACATTACATGGTATACCAAAACTAACATCAAGCAATGTACTGGCAGCATTTCCTACACAAATTAATTTCCCTGTAAAATGCACTTTACACAGAACCTATACATTCCGTCCTTATCATAGGATTGTTAAGTATAAAATTTGGAAGACCAATGGACTTTGATGTCTAATTTTTCACGGTTACGTTTATTAAAGGATATTTACAATGGGTGGGATTTTATAGCCCCATTGCATTGGGGTGGGGCCATAAAATGCAGCGAGTCATTCAAAATTCCATTGACTTCGGCAGGGCTGTAAAATCCCACGGGGTGTAAAAGTCTACCCAATAGAACAGGCCTGATAAAAATACTAATGGTTCTGCTTTCAAGGATCATGTTCTAATGAGCATGGGGTGTATCTCCTCTGAGATTCACATCCGTGTAACCTGTACATCTCACCAATCAAAATCCAATCAACTAAAGCATTCAGAAGAAAATATCCCTAGCATTTTCAATAACATCAACAGCGAGAGTAAAAGTAATAACAAAAACAGAATTACCTGGAAAAACTCAGCAGGTCTGGCAGCATCGGCGGAGAAGAAAAGAGTTGACGTTTTGAGTCCTCATGACCCTTCGACAGTTCTGTCGACAGTTCTGTCGAAGGGTCATGAGGACTCGAAACGTCAACTCTTTTCTTCTCCGCCGATGCTGCCAGACCTGCTGAGTTTTTCCAGATAATTCTGTTTTTGTTTTGGATTTCCAGCATCCACAGTTTTTTTTGTTTTTATGTAAAAGTAATAACATTAACTGTCATTCTAACCAAATTGGAAATACTGTTGTAAAATGTTAGAAAAGAATCTCAGATTGTCGACATAGGACATTCAAGCAACCTTTGGGCTGAGTCATTAAAAACTACACTGACCTACAAGGAAGTGTTCTCGATGGCAAATTCAGTATATGTAAAAAAGCTACAAGAGATGCGCTAAAACTACTTACATCAAGCAACAAATCAAAAATTCGATGTAAAACTCAATTGGGTTCCTGAACATAGAGAGAGGAGAAACAGCCATTTAGCCCTTCGAGTCCATTCTGCCATTCAGATGGATCATGGCAGGCCAGTATCTCAACTCCATTTACCTGTTTTGTTCCATGTTCCTTAATGCCCTTTACCTGAGAAAAATCTACCAATCTCAGTTTGGAAATTTTCAGTTGACTTAGCCTCAACAGATTTTGCGGGAGAGATTTCCATTCCCCTTTAAGCTAAGACATCTTTTGTGACATCAGCACTGAATGGCCAACTTCCAATTTTAAGGTTATGCACCCTTGTTCTGGACTTCCCGGCAAGAGGTGATTCTTTCTACCCTATCAAATCTTTTAATCTTCTTAAATATCTCAATCAATCACCCTTTAATCATTCAATAGGATTCATTCGATCATGGATCACATGTACCTCAACTTAACTTACCTGCACCTTTACTTGTCAATCTCAGTCTTGAAAATTTAAATTGACCTAGCCTTTTAGAGAATTCAAACTTTCTATTACACTTTGTGTGAAAAGTGCTTCATAATTTCACTCTCAACTTATCCAGCTGCAATTTTAAGATTATGCCCCCGAATTGCAAGAATATTAATGTCTAACGATGAAAATGTTCATGATTTTAGATAACACAAGTTGACAGATTTTAACTATTAATTCATCCACAAAGGATAAAATAAATTAGAAATCATTTTTTTAAGGAGTAAACATTATTATGCTGACTGTTATTTTGATTAAAAATTCAGTTTGCCTGGAATATCTCTTTAAAATAGTTTCAACTACATTCAATATAATGGATTTAGTGCAGTAAGATTATAATTATTCATGTTTAATTGGAAAGGAAGCTGTAAAAACATTCTAGTCATTATACATATAGGGAATTCTGAAAAACATTACACCTTTGTTTTTGTCCTTGATTGAGTGCTAAATCATAATGAATGATTGTAAATTTTGGGCTTCATTTTCATGTTGGCAAACCAGTCCTGAAACTCATTTTTTCATTCACTCTCCAGAATTGTCACTTTATTAAACATAAATAACCCTTAATATTATTTCAGTGCAGCTGAAGCTGATTACTTGTATTCCTTCAGGGACCATGGCATATTCAAATCACAGTCTTAAAAATGTAATATAGGTAAGCCACTGTGAGTTTTGCTATTTTCTCATAATCCAGGTGTTGCTGCATCCCTGTGCTCGCCAATTTCAAATTGTTTCTTTTCTAATGCTGTGCTCCCATGTTACTGCCACTTGCTCCCAACAGATGGGTCTTGTGCAGCCAATGATATACTATAAGGCTGGCAGCTCAGAAGATACAGTAAAAAGTAGCAACCAATCTTAGCAAGTCAGACAAGTTTGTCTTTAATGTTACTGCTGACTGAACAAGATCCACGCACTGAGAGCGAGCAGTACTAGCACAAGGATTAATTCAATTCAAAAGTGGCTTAGGACTCTCAGTTATAAAAACAACTTCATACCTTGCAACTACAAAGTAAACACTTCCAGTTTCTTAAGCATTACAAAATATTTCTGGAGTTGATCTGCACATATGATACTATACTCTTGTGGTCCTGCTATGGCTCAATTGGTCACTCACTTGTCCTTAAATTGCAGTTACATTAAATACTGTACTCATGTCGCTGTTTATTGATAAATAGATCACTGGGCCTGACTGCCTGCCTGGCCTTGGTGTTCCCAGGCCCCACAAACCCCTCTTCAAAAGTATCCAGCCATTGAAGTGCCCTCAACCTAATGCTGCAGCCTCAACATTGGCCACTCCTAACAGTATTCCTTCAGTTGCTGCTGGGCTGTCAACCTTTGCATCAGGTCTGCAGCTCTTGGGGGTGGGTTGCCATTCTTGAAAGGGTTGTCAGCTCTGGTGGTGGTCACTTAATTGGTCACCACTGGGAAGATGCCTCTTTGGGTTCCCCTTTTGACCAAGCAACAGTGAAGGAACAATGATATAGTTCGAAGTCAGGATTATATGTGGCTTGGAAGGGAACTTGCACCATGGTGGTATTCCTATGCTTCTGCTGCTGTTATGTTTCTAGGTGGTAGAGGCCATGGGCTTGGAAGGTGCTGTCCAAGGAGGCTTGGTGAATTGCTGCAGTGCATCCAATATTACTTCATAGTATTTTGGTACCTGATCAGTTTATGGCCATTTTCTAGTTTCATTATAGTTTGCTTTTGTATGTATAAAAAAATAAATTATCTGTCACCAATGACACTTCAAACATGGCAGATTCACCTTCAGTCAAATGGGCCTTTCAACAAGTCAGAGAAACCCTACTGAACTGTGATCTGCCAAGTTCATAGCCTATTTTGGGTAATATGACACAAAGTCTTCAAAGAGTCAATACGGTGATTGTCTGAACTGAGGGGCCTGTTTTCAAGGTGCCCAGCTACCTTGCTCTACTTTGCCCTGAAGGTGGTGAACAGTTTGAGACTGTTACTTGAGCAGCTTCCTTGAAACATATGAAACCCAATTTGAGTGATATGCCTGTCACTTCCAAAACAAATAATGGTTCAGCTTTGATTTATTTTGACCTGTATCTGTCCAGCTTCTTTAGTCACAGTTTTTATTAATTTTGAAAGATGTCTTTTAATATGATTCATCTCAATTCATTCTACAAAGCAAAGAATGAGTATAACTTGCCCTCCTGTATCTAGGCTGTTGAGTGAATTCCAGTTTCATTGGGCGCTTGAATAATCTAGGATGAATGGGAACAATGTTCCATGCCCACTGGCATCAGGCGTGTTCAGCAGTGTGAGCAGACAATATGGCAAGCAGGCCAAAAATTGGTTTCATGACATTATGAAACCAGTTTGCGATCTTCCACTCAGTCTGTCGATGGCAGGCCGCATTTCCTGGACTCCAAGGATTGGAAGGGCTAAGGGGGTGAGTCCAGGGTGGAAGGAGAAATAGGAGGGTGGGGTGTAAGGAGATCCAAGGGGGAAAGGAGTTCCAAAGGAGGAAGGAGATCGGAGGGGGGGATTTTGAGATGAACGTGCAAGAGAGGGCTCTGATGAGTCCATGACTGCCTTCTGGGGACCGAACTGAGGGTGGGTGTGGTACGAGAGAATGGTGAGAATGATCGAGGGCAGAGAGAGGCAGTAGGGTGGGAGGTTGAGGGTTTGACGGTAGTAGTAGAAGGGATGGCGAGGGTGGTTGGTGGGCCCTCAGAGGCAGGCACAGACCCTGGGGATGGGAAGGAGGAGGTCGGGGAGGTTAATGTGAATGGGGGTGGGATTTTCAGGAAGGAAGGGAATGTGCACATTCACCTGGACATCACCGAAAGAAAAGGGTTGTGGCTGGTAGGTCATGGAGGGGAGGTCAAATGTGACTGCCAGGGTTTAACAGTGGTGGGGGTATGGAAATGGGTGACTGGGGAAGGGGAAAGGACAGGGTAGCGAAAGAAAACTATATAATCACCATGCCAGCTAAATCAAAAGTGAAACGAGAGTTGTGGTGGGTGAGATCAGGTGCTGTGTGGGAGTGTGATCAGTGGCTGGGCAGAGATGCAGGTTAGCTCAGATGGACAACTGAAAGTGAACCCCAGCAGGCAGCATTGAAAATGCTCAGGACAGTGAGATGAGTGTGAAACATGAAGGATCCATGTGCGTGTGAGAGTGCTTACACAAGGCTCCAAAAAGCCATGCCCCCCACACAGACACACACACATACACACAAAGACACACACACACAGACACACAGACACACACTCGCACAGACACACACACACACACTCGCACAGACAAACACACTCGCACACTCGCACAGACACACACTCGCACAGACACACACTCGCACAGACAAACACACTCGCACACTCGCACAGACACACACTCACACGCACACTTACACAGACACACACACACACACTCACACACACACAAAGACACACACACACACACTCGCACAGACACACACACACACACACACGCTCACATAGACACACACACACACACACACTCGCACAGACACACACACACACACAAAGACACACACACACACTCGCACAGACACACACACACACTCACACAGACACACACACACACACAAAGACACACACACACACTCGCACAGACACACACACACACTCACACAGACACACACACACACACTCGCACAGACACACACACACTCGCACAGACACACACACACAGACACACACAAACACACACTCGCACAGACACACACACACACACACACACACACACACACGCACAGACACACACACGCACACAGACACACACACAGACACAGACACAGACACACACACAGACACACACAGACACACACACACACACAGACACACACACAGACAACACAAACACACACACTTGTCCATCCACTATCACTCATGGGCCAGCTGCATGAAGCTGAACTGTTAGTGTGGGGGATGCAGTGGGAGAACTCACAAGGCGTCAATGAAGCTGAAAGACAACATTACACATTATTCAATGAAAGTGAATTTATTTCAGATTGTAAAGTGACAAAATGTGTTCCCCATGCAACCAAATGTGCTTAGAATTTCTTAACTCTTGAATAATTTCTAGGTGCTGCCCTGACATCTGCAGCAGGGGTGGAGACAGTCTGTGCAATGGTAGGCCCTGGTCCATCTGATGCCTTTGGCATCGGTCCTTTGGAGAGCTGAGGTGTTGGGGGCCCCAGTTTGCTCTGGCTGTCCTCCTGTGGGCCAGCTGCTCCCTCTGCAGTGACAGAGGACAAGGTTGAGGGGGGGTCACAGGCAAAGGGGACTTTGAGCGAGTGGTCAGCCTCTGACATTCCTGAGTGGATGATCCAGTCTGTCCAGCTGCTGCTCCTCCTCCCTTCGGGTGCCAGGGGGGCATCAGTCTGACTTCTTGAGGGGAACAAGTACCTGTTGGGATGCTGAGGTGCCCCATTTCCCTCTTGCTTTGCCACTGTAGGAGCTCACCCATGGCTCCCACGATGGAATGCAGGTCTGCACATATCTCCACGTTCTGCTGGACTATGGTGTCCATGGAATCCACCATCCTCCCCATGGAGACCTCGATACACGTCCATGTGTGCACCACTTCATCAAAGAGCAAGCGGACGCACTCCTCCAATTCGTGTGCCACTCTGTTGATGGCTTCCAAGAGCTCTGCGTGAAGTCCCACGCCTTCTGCGGATTCTCCAGGATGAGTTGGAAGGCCAAATCTAGAGGTTCGTCTTCTGACTCAGGCCTTACAGTTGCCTCTTCCTCAACAATCCTCCAAGAGCTGGGGAGTTCGGCCGAACCTGCCTCCTCCTGCTGCAGACATGTGTCCATGCGGTGACCACCAGATTGTGAATCCAAGCCTGTTTTAGGTCTAGGTCCCACTGAGGAGTGCATCTCTGCACTGGTGGAGGGTGTGGGTAAGCACTGTGATGGGTCTTCCAGGCTGCTTATTTCCAGTTCTTCAATGGTGGAGGATTCCTCTTGGTTGGAGGTGTGGACCTTGATGGAGCTGAGGGACTGGTTGACTGAGGGTGTCGGTTGCTTGGCAGAGCTCCCTGTGAACCAAAGTAAAAGATATCTAGTGCATGGCTGCAGAGTGAAAAGCAGGAGAAAGAGCACTCACAGTTACGTTGAAACAGGGATAATGTGGTACAGAATTGTCACGTGAGGTGTTCATCGCCGACCTCACTGTTGCCGCAGGCACAGTCTATTTCCTCACCAATCAGCGTGATGGCACAGTCCTCAAAGTGAGTGAGGGGCCTAATGTGGGCCACTCCACCCCCCCAGCCTCACACACACACACACACACACACACACACCTCCCCCCTCCCCACCACCCCCCCCACCCTCGGTCTGGGGCCTCTCCCTGCTCTTGAGAGGCAGCTTCTCCTGCATGGAAACAGATGGACAGAGTGTGAGCAGAGCACATGGCACTGCGTGGAATGTTTGTGTGGTGAGCGGAGCCATGGACAGGATGAGGACATGAGCCCCAGGGGATATGAGCCTGTTGAAGGTGTGAGGGTGTGTGTGAGAGTTGGTGATGTTGTCCCTTGAGGTGTGAGATTCCTGTGGATTTGTAATGGGTTTGTGAGTGCGCAAGTTGAGTGTGATGAGAAGAGTGACTTACCTTAGCGGAACAGAAGAGATCATTCATCGCCTAGCGGCACTGGATGGCTCTCCTCTTTTTGCCATGCGTTGGCGCTGACCACCACTATCACCACCTCCCAAGCCAGATTGATGATGTGGCTGCCCATCCTGCTGGCCGCAAGGGTAGAGGACATCATGACGGGCCTCCACCGCATCTAAAAGGCTTTCAAGGGATGTGTTATTAAAGCTGGGGACTGCAATCTTTTGCCTTTCGGGGCCAAGTCTTGTGTGCAGCAGTCCTGGGCTGGAAGCACTGAGAGGTGTGTGCGCGGCTGCACTTTAAAATAGCACCCGGCATGATGAAAGCGGCGAGGTGATGACATGGCGGGCGAATGAGAGCTCGCTCGCTATCGAAACAGCGTGCTTGCTGGAAATGCATAATTAATGCAGCAGGACTGGAACAATGCGACATGAGAAGCTGCCTTTGCGGCCAGCAGGTAAAAAGCTTTCCTTGCCTGCTACCGCACTTAGTGCAAATCTGGGCCGATACCGCCCAATGGAAATGTCCTATTCCATGTATGATTTTTTTCATCAGAATTATGCTCCAAATTGCAAGAATTATTGCTGTTTAAGTATGCTTCTTATCTTGAAATCATTTTAAAATACTGATGAAAAATCAAATATTCTTTAAAAATAACAGGTCAGAATTTGCTGTAGCGGGATATCTAATGGGAACTGCCATTAGCTAGACTTGCTCTTGCAAATTTAAGTTTTAACACTTCTTGTGTGCCAAGTTGCTGAAAATGTGAGCTGGTAACATTGCAATGAGGGAATCCAGGCATGTGAGACCTGAGTAAAAACAGGGCAAGAAACGGTGTATCTCCTTAACCAGATTGAAGCACTGTGAAATAAACAGCACGAGAGCTGAGAAGGAAGTGCAAATTAGAATAGATACATTCAATGGCAGAGAGTAATAAAGAGAAGGAAAGAAAAATTGGATTAGCAGGGGGGGAAAATGACAAAGACTTTCTTCTTGAATGATTGCATTTTAAGTTAGGCATTGTTAAAATCTCAAACATTAATTAATACCTGAAGGAATGAGACCCAACATTTTAATGCTATCATTAATTTTCAGCACTGGAGAGAGTGATTAGCAGCGATTGATAGTTACTGTATTCACAAAAAGGAAAGGACATTTGCACTTGAAATGTCAAAAGTTAACTTCCTACAGTGGGTTAAGTTTGTTTCTACCGTTATACAGTGCTTTTCTTTCAATGGTGAGGTTTTGTGAAGTTAATGGTTGAGTAGCGTAACGCAGACAGCAACTGTCAGATACTTATGTTGAACCACACATCTGCACTTTGTCAGAAGTTGCAATATCATTTATGTATAAAATTTGACAAGCCTCACTGTTATTTTGGGAGCAAATTCTGACCTAACATAATTAATTCTGCTGTATTGCATCAATGTGGCTTGTGTTTCCTTGACTTTAGAAGATTGAAGAGTTATCAAATAGTGGTGTTTCAACTAATAAAGGGGTTTGATCAGGTAGATGCATTTCCTCTGGTCAGTGAATCTAGAACAAGACGACATAATCTTAAAAATTAGTGCTGGGCTACTTAAGACTGAAGTTAGGAATCAATTTTTGCACAAAGGGTAGTGTAAATCTGGAAGTCACTCCACAAAAAGGCTGTGAATGTTGGATCAATTGAAATTTTCAAGACTGAGATCAATATATTTTTGTTGTGTAAGGGTACCAAATGATATGGATCATAGGTGGGTAAATAGAGTTGCGGTTCAAATCAGCCATGATCTGTTTAAATAATAGAACAGGCTTGAGGGGCTGAATGGCCTACTCCTGTTCTTATATATTTTTATCACTATGAACATAAACTTATATTTTGGTTCCTAGAAAGCATGGACCAAAGAAGTTGTACTTTGTACCAGACATGAGTAAAACTATTTAGCTAGCACACAAACCTTAGCATCCTTGAGGTTGCAAATTTAGTAATATCAATGTGATTTTTTTCCCTTTCTTTCCTTTCACTTAGGGTTCAATAATTTTCAGGAATCTTGATTGATTTAAATGTGGGAAAAAGTAAAAATATTGCAGAATTTTTCCAGATAGGGTAAAGCTGATGACAGAGAAAATTATGTGAAATCTGTGGGATCAATAAACTTGATTGCCCAAAATGCCTTTTTTCATTCAATATGCTTTATGTTCTTCTGTTTCAAGAAGAGTACAATGCTCTCACTGGCTGACCTCAATGTCCTCAAAATCAATTAAAGATACGTCTCTAGTCCATTAAGATCCTTTCCTAAGCCAGACCCTTCATGCATTATAAAATTACCTTACACTTATCTCACAATAGAATGGAGATAAATTTTATTGTCTTCCCTTCAATCCTCTCCGGAGGATGTTGCCTCTTGCTGAGATATGTTCCACTGTTGCTTTTGTCCTCTGGCACTTTACTTAAGTAGCCATTATTCATATACAATCCTTAACAGTAAGCCTTTGCAGCTATTCATCCATAATGGTATCACAGTTGAAGAAGCCATGGGAGCAAAGGTTAACATTGCTTTGGGTAAGGTGGAAGGAAGTTTCAGATAACCTTTTTTATATTCTATTGAGCTCTCATTACAATAAGCTTCATTATCAGAGTAATCCCTTCCACACATCAAGTAAACAGGAGACCAAATTATTCCAAGCCAATATCAGTATCTCAACTCTGTCCCAAGAATTCAGTGGCTTTATCCATTTAGTCACTGTGTCGCACAGAAAAGGAAGGCCTCAAATATGATTTCCCTATTTATACTGAGTCAGCCTATCTTGCTGGATTAACGACAGAGTTGGCACAACTGGTGTCAATATCTGTGATGTTAGGGTGGGAATAATCAGCTGGAATTACTATTCTTGACCCCTGAAAAATCTCTGCTAGAAGTGAGTGCGCACAGGCATCAGGGGAAGATAAGCTGACCCCAGCAATTGGACAGCATGCCCGTGTTCACTGCCCAAACTCATCCAATAATAACAACCATTGAGGCAAGATACTGAAGTATAACTAGAGACTGTGCGAGTCTCAGGAAAGGATAGGTGAGGAGAAAATTGGTGGATAAAATAAAGAAAAAAAGAATGTTTTCCGTTTCCACAGGTAAAGGTATAACAAAACAAATAGAAGTCTTAAATGGGCCTGTAAGAGTTTATTGAACATATCAATTAATTTATCAATAGACAGATATGTGAATACAGTATTTAATGCAATTGGGTCATGCAAGTCAATCCTATTTAGTTAAAGGAATAGAAACCAAGTGTTTTGTAATTCAGAATTTTCATTAGCATTAATCATTAGATCAACTGTTTTACACAGTTTAATCACTCATTAACTTGCATATAAAGTGCAAGGGAAATTAAGAGAGATACGCCATTCCTCTTTCTACAGAGAATTTGTTGTGTAAGTGTCACAACGATGTTTGAACATGATTAACCCAGATTCCAGTAAAACTGACACATGCTTCATTGATGTCTGCAATGAAGAAAACACTTTCCTGTATTGCCAGGAATGAAAACTGTGGACTCCACAATCACATTCATCAGTTGTTGAACATTCTTGGAGACTAACATAGACCCTGCAGACATAAGAGAGTCATGCAAATGGGATGTTCCAACTCCATAACATCGCCCAACTCTGTCCCTGCCTCAGTTCATCTGCTGCGGGGATCGTTAGCTACTTCTAGACTTGACCATTCCAATGCACTCCTGGCTGGTCTCCCACAATCTACCTTCCATAAAGTTGAAGTCATCCAGAATTCTGCTGCCCACGTCCTTATTCACACCAGGACCCATTCATCCATCACACCTGTAAGATTGTCATTATTGTTTCCAAATGCTCCATGGCTCGCCCTCCCTAATTCTGTAATCCCCTCAGCCCCACAATCCTCTGAGATATCTGCATTCCTGCAATTCTGGCCTCTTGTGTATCCCTGATTTGAATTGCTCCACCATTGGTGGCCATATGCCCTTTGCTGCATAGGCCCTAAACTCCGGAATACTCTCCCTAAACTTTCTCCCTCCTTTAAGTCTACCTCTTTGACCAAACGTTTGCCCATCAACCCTAATGTCGTCTTATGTGGCTCAGTGCCAAACTTCGCTTTATAATGCTCCTGAATCACCTTGGGATATTTATTATATTAAAGGCACAATAAAGTTATAAGCTGTTGCTTTCCTTGAACATCCTTGTTAGCAGACAAGCACCCATAAGTCCTGAGTCCCATGACTCCAAAGCCATGGGCAGCCTTCTCTTCAATCTCTGCTGGGGAGGTGGCACAGATTCACCCATTCCCCATTCCTCTGGCTGCCTCATACTTTGTGAATCACCTGGTACCACATCCTCACTAACAGTATTTAATTCTGGTGCCTGGGAGTGAACAAGCAATTGACACAATGGATAACGTTGAGGGGTTTATGGCACAGAGTCACAGAGCTGTTACAGCGCAAAGGAGGCCATTCAGCCCATTGTGTCTGCACCGGCTGTCCAATGAGCATCATTACTTAGTGCCATTCTCCTGTTTTTTCCCCATACCCTTATACATTGTTTCTATTCAAATGATCATCTAATGTCCTCTTGAATGCCCCAATTGAATCTGCCTCCACCACACTTCCAGGCAGTGCATCCTGGAGTCGAACCACTCGCTGTGTGGAAAAGTTTTTTCTCACATCACATTTGCTTCTTTTGCAAATCACTTTAAGTCTGTGCCTTCTCATTCTCAATCCCTTTATGAGTGGGAACGATTTCTCCCTATCTACTCTGTCCAGCCCCCTCATGATTTTGAACACCTCCATCAAATCTCCTCTTAGCCTTCTTCTCTCCAAGGAGACCAGTCCCAACCTCTCCAATCTATCCTCATAACTCAAGTTTCTCATCCCTGAAACTATTCTTGTAAACCTCTTCTGCAGTCTCTCCGATGAAATCACATCCTTCCTATAGTGTGGCGCCCAGAACAGTACACAATACTCCAGCTGAGGTCTAACTAGTGTCTTTTTAAGCTCAGCATAACCTCCCTACTCTTGTACTCCATGCCTCAATTAATAAAGCCTAGGCTACTATATGCCTTATTAACTGCTCTCTCCGCCTGTCCTGCCACCTTCAATGATCTATGTCTATATACACCCAGGTCTCTCTGCTCCTGCACCCCTGTACGAATTGTACCCCTTATTTTGTATTATCTGTCCATGCTCTTCCTAACAGAATGAATCACCTCACATTTCTCCACATTGAACTTCATCTGCCATCTATCTGCCCACTCCACCAACTTGTCCATGTGCTTTTTTTATTATTCATTCATGGGGTGTGGGCATCACTGTCTAGGCCAGCATTTATTGACCACCCCTAATTGCCCTTGTTCAGAGGGCACTTAAGAGTCAACCATATTGCTGTGGGTCTGGAGTGACATGTAGGCCTGACCAGGTAAGGACAACAGATTTCCTTTCCTAAAGGACATTAGTGCACCAGTTAGGTTTTTATGACAATCGGTAATGGTTTCATGGTCACCATTAGACTTTTGAATTCCACCATCTGCCATGGCAAGATTTGAACTCCAGAGCATTACCCTCAGTCTCTGTATTACTAGTCCAGTGACAATACCACTACACCATTGCCTCCCCCATATGGGTTCAGTACTGTCCTCCTCACAGTTTACAATGCTTCCAAGTTTTGTATCGTCCACAAACTCAGAAGTTGTCCCCTGCATACCAAGATCTAGATCATTAATATATATCAGGAAATGCAAGGGTCCAACCCCTGGGGAACTCCACTCCAAACCTTCCTCCAGCCTGAAAAATATACATTGACCATTACCCTTTGCTTCCTATTACTCAGCCAATTTTGCACCCATGTTGCTATTGACCCTTTTATTCCATGAACTATAACTTTTCTCACAAGTCTGTTGTGTGGCACTATATTGAACTCCTTTTGAAAGTCCACGTATACCACATCAACAGTATTACCCTCATCAACCCTCTCTGTAACCTCTTCAAAAAAAACTCCAGCAAGTTAGTTAAACACGATTTCCCCTTTAGAAATTCATGCTGGCTCTTCCTAAACAACCCATATTTTTTCCATGTAACTACTAAATCTATCCCGAATAATTGTTTCTAGAATCTTACACATCACTGAAATTAAACTGACTGGTCTGTAATTGCTGGGCTTACCCTTACAATCTTTTTGAACAAGGGCACAATGTTTGCAATTCTCCAGTCCTCTGACACCTCCCCTGAGTCTAGGGAAGACTGAAAGATTATGGGAAATACCCCTGCAATTTTCACTCTCACTTCCTTCAATATCCTTGGATGCACCTCATCTAGTCCCAGTGCCTTGTCAACCTGAAGTACTGACAGTTTATCCAAATCTTCCTCCTTATCAATTTTGAACCCTTCTAGTGACAGAGTTTCCTCCTCTGTCACCAGGGCCTCAGTATGCAAAGTATTCATTTAACACCTGAGCCATGCCCCCTGCCTCCATTTGGAAATCTCCTTTCTGGTCCCTAATCGGCCCTACTTCTCCTTTTACCACCCTTTTATTATTTAGGTGCCAATAAAATACTTTGGGATTCTCATCTATGTTGGCTGCCAGTCTTTTCTCATGATCGCTCTTAGCTTCTCTTATGTGCTTTTTCACCTCCCCTCTGAATCTTCTATATTCAGCTTAGTTCTCAGCTGTAGTTTCTACCTGAGACCTGCCATAAGCACACATTTTCTTCTTTATCTTAATTTGTATCTCCTTTTTCATCCAGGGAGCTCTGGATTTGTTTGCCCTACCTTTCCCTTTTGAGGGAATATACCTTGACTGTGTCCAAACCATTTTTTCTTTCAAGGTAGCCCATTGCTCAGCTACAGTTTTTCCCACCAGCCTTTGGTTCCAGTCTATCCAGCCTGGCTCCGTTCTTGTTCCAGTGAAGTCGCCTCTTCCCCAGTTAATTATTCTTACTCTGGATTGCACATTGTCCATTTCTATTATCATCCTAAACCTTATTATACAATGATCACTGTCTCCTAAATGTTCCCCCCACTGACACTTGATCTACTTGGCCATCTCATTTCCAAGAACCAGGCCTAGCAGTGCCCCGTTTCTTGTTGGACTGGACACATACTGCTGTAGAGAATTTTCCTGAACACACTCTAGGAACTCTTACCCATCTCTGCTCTTTATAGTATCACTATCCCAGTCTATATTCAGGTAATTGAAATCTCCCCCATTATGACCACTCTATAATGTTTGCATCTCTTTGTAATTTCCCTGAAGATTTGTTCCTTTACATCCTTCCCAAGAGTTGGCAGTCTATAGACTACACCAAACAATGTAATTGCACCCTTTTCATTCCTTAGCTCTAGCCAAATTGATTCTGTCCTTGGACCCTCTGAGACATCCTCTTTCTCCAGCACTGAAATGTTCTCCTTAACCAATACAGCCACCCCTCCTCCTTTTCTTCCTTTCCTATCTTTCCTGAAGACTTTGTACCCAGGAATATTTAATACCCAGTCCTGCCCTTCCTTGAGCCAGGTCTCTGTTCTCGCCACAACATCATATTTCCACATGGCAATCTGCATCTGTAACTCCACAATCTTATTTACTATACTCCATGCATCCACAAACATGTACAATAACACTGATTTAGGCTTCATGACTTTCTCCCTTACTCCTACTCCACCTATTAACTTACTATTCTCTATTCTAGTGCTACTTGTCTCTCCCAGTATTTTCTGCACCCTGGTATTCCTCTTTAATAATCTCTTCTGGCCAAGTTATTTTAAAGACCCCTAACAGCATTAACGAAATGCCCCGCAAGGAACTCAGTCCCAGCTCTATTCAGGTGCAACCTGTCCAGCTTGTACAGATGCCATATTCCCAAGATCCGGTCCTAATGTCCCATGAATCTAAAGCCCTCTCTCCTGCACCATCTTTCCAGCCATGCATTCATCTGCCTTATCCTCCTATTTCTGTACTCACTTGCACATGGCACTGGGAGGTCCTGCTTGCAATTTTTTGACCTAGCTGCCTAAATTCTGATTGCAGGACCACATCCCCTCTTCCTACCTAAGTCACTGGTACCTATGTGGACCATGACCTCTGGCTGATCACCCTCCCCCAGAAGAATGTCCTGAAGCTGCTCAGTGACATTCTTGACCCTGGCACCAGGGAGGTAACATATCATCCTGCAGTCACATCTCGAGTCATAGAAATACCTGCCTGTTCCCCTAACTAATAAATCCCCTGTCATTATTGTTCTTCCACTGTTCTTCCTCCCCTCCTGTACAACTGTGGTGCCACAAATTTGGTTCTGACTGCAGTCCTCTGAGGGACCAATAGAATCCAAAACAGAAAACCGATTTACGAGCGGGATCGCAGAGGACCTCTGCACTATCTGGCTGGTTCTCTTGGACTGCCTGGTGGTCACCTATTTCCTTTCTGCCTGTATGCTCCTAGCCTGCGGTGTGCTATCCCTATAGCTTTCAGCCTCAGAAATGTGCCACAGTGACTCCAGCCACAGCTCGAGCTCTGAAATCTGGAGATCAAGTTTCTGCAGCTGGCAGCACTTCCTACACATGTGGTCATTTAGGACACTAGCAGTGCCCACAGCTTCCCACATATTACAGGACACACATTCCACACGACCAAACAATCCTGCCATTTCTTAACTTTAATTCCCTTAGAATAGCTTTAATGTCCTTTGGTTTACGTATATTACTTTACTGGCCCTGACTTAATTTTAATCTCTTATTCCAAGTGTTTCTTACTTAAAAACAAGTAGCTACTCTTTAAAGATAATATGCTTTGCTAATTTATAGGCATTTAAAGACACTCCCTAACAGCAATTTCTCACCAACCAATGAGCTTACAGTTTTCCTGTGATGTCACTCTTCATTTTTTATCTTCAACCCCGGCGTTCTGGAGCTGAAGGTGAAGCAGCTATCTCTTGTGTGTTCTCCAACCAGGTTCGCTCACTCTCTCAGGTAATTGTAGGTCCCGAGCCCCGCAGTCTCTTTCTATCCTCATCGTCTCCATTGGTTCACTCCCTGCCTCTCTCCCAGGTAAATGGCAGAGAAACTAAGGGCAGGATATTGGTCCAAGACTCATGGGTGGGCGCAAGGTTGACTTCCGCTCCCTTATCAACATCACGGATAACAAGGGAAAAATTGTGTCAGCCCTCATCCTCACCACCATAATCTTCTTCCTCCTCTGCCCTCATTGCTGTGGTTGATCTGCAGGAAAAGAAGGCATAAACCAAAAATGGAGAACAATTAACCCTTGGGATTAAGGTGATAGAGAAGGGTGTGAAAACTTGTGACTTGTGGTGATCCATAGTGATATCATGCTGACAGAATATCTGTGCAGTCACTAACCTGCCACCAGAACTCTTCCCTTGACCTCACTATTTCCCACACCAACAGCTGACTATCTCAGCTCCAAGTCCTATTCCTCGAAGGGAATTTGCTGTTTAAAACCGGGAATGCCCCATTTGGTCCACTACCCCTGATGGGCTGTATGTTAAGTTTCTGCTCCCAAAAGATTAAGTGAATTGGTGAATGCTAGCAACTATGAAATGTTCGCTGGGTTGTTTGGGAGATCTGCAGTAAGAGATATGGTCATATCACCCTGTTACAGAAGAGGAAGGGGCTTTAGGTTTGTGCAAGAAATTAATTGCTGTTAGGGGAAATGGGGACACGTTGTAAAATCCCAAATTAGTGGCTCCCAAACCCAGGTCCATGTGGTAGGTTGTTTGTGCAGTGTAGAGACGAAAGCTTTCACCGGTGCCCAGGGTCCCCAAGTAAAGAAATGTAAGTGGCTATGTGTTACCTTGCCTGTCCTGATCAGGTTATTGAACTTTTGGTATCACTGGTTTGTACTGTTGGGGGTACCAGAGTTTGCACTCAGTGCCAATGCCCTCTCTAACCACAATTTTTAGAGGCACCCTTCCACAGATAGCCATTGACATTGTGGGATTTTCTTTTCTTCTCGGATGCCAGGCCGGTTTCCCTTTCTCTGGTTGCATCTGCCAGACGCATCGCTGGTAGGCATTTTTGTAAAACGGCACAAAATATTCAGGAAACGTAGGGGAGTATTATCCCCTCGTCGGACGGGCCCAGGAATGGCTGTGCAGTGGTCCGCTGCCCATGATTGGGCCCCAAGCTGCCGGGTTGGGGGGGTGGGGGGGGGTGGGGGGGCGGGAGGATCACAAGCGCTGAAGTTTGGGCATGCGCGGCGGGTGCGCTAAGTGAAAGCTCCCTGAAGGCACACAGCTGCCTCGGGGAGCTGAAGATTTCTAACATTAAAAATAATGAATTCAAAAATTAGGGACACAGAGTCACATGAGAAGAGACACGTTAAAAATGAGTTTTAAGTTTTTTTTAATCCGGCCCGTGGATGAGGTGTTGCAAAAAAAAATGCAAAGGCCACTTGGCCTATTTGCCCAGTGCCAATCATAAGGTTGGGCGGGCAGGGAAAATTTCACTTTAATTAATCTATTAACAGACTTAACAGCCCTCTTAATTGTCGGCAGGTGTGCTGCTGACTCCCACGCGCACCCACCAACCGAAATATTGCAGGAGTGTGCAATGACATCAGGACTCTTGGCCAACATCATCGCATGCTATTTCACACTCATGCATGCCAAGCTGAAAATTCTGGCCATACCGCAAAGCTAACTGATGTCAACTTACTGATCCAAGTAATCTGCTCACCTGATGCACACTCAGTCCCCTCAGCTGGCCTATTGCTGCAGTCTCCAACCTAAATTTGTTTTTAAGGCTGAATTCTAATAGAAAAGACCCCTGGCGTATTAGCTGCATTTTACATGGGATTTTACCAACGAATTGTCAAATGGTTATTGTCACAATGATGTGCATGTGTGTATCAATCCATAATTTCATCAAATATATATTGAACTGTATAACAAGAGCATTTTATAAGTAAGAAAAGGCACATCAATGGTGGGCATTGTCGCAGGCAGAACAGGAAAATTTGGCGAGTGGACTTAAGATAGCTGCCACAAGTCACCTGACGTTTAGTATTGCAAGTTGATCAGTTTCTGTAAAGTTCCAATGTGGAATACAATTTAGACATGCCCAGGCAACCTCATGGAAGTTCACACCTGCTGATGTTGAGAACTACTTTGAAAGATTTATCAGAACTGCACTGGGTCTCACATTTGTGTTTTTATAAGGCTACCTCTCAAGCGGAGATAAAAAGTCTACTAGGTCAATAGCTACATGGAAAGATGTTCTTCCTAGCCCATTGAGATGGATAATGGATATTCAGGAGTTAATAGCTGGAACATTACATGATCTAATCACCTCAGCCATGAAACAAAAGCCACAGTCCATCCAGACATCTGCTAAGGAAATACTTTCTGAAATTTTTCTGGGAGAGAGGACATGTGACTAGAATAACCATTTTTGAAATCTCTTTTCATACAGCATGCAAGCTGCTAAAACAGTCATCTGGAAAAGCTGCCAATGAAGCTCCCTTCTCGTCTCTCCCAAGTTCAGGCCCTATCTCTATCCCAGTTTAAAAATCCAGCACAGAGATAGTGAATTGCCATTGAAAGGAACCTTGGGTGCAAAAATCATTGACTTCTGGAAAAGATGGATTACGTTTTATAAAGAAATCGTCACCGGCAATTTCACTTATATATGGGCTTCCACTCCTGGAACTTCAAGATCACTGTCGAGAATAGCTGGCTGCAGCCATAGGTACCAGCAAAAGACTCATGACAGTGAACTCTCTTTTTTTAGCCTTTTACCATGGAACTTCAATCCGTCCAAGAAAGCAACTTGCTACTGTATATCCTGTAATTCTGCATTTTTATGTGTCTATGTGTGTGTTGCGAAGGTTGGATGCGGGTTTATCTTTTTGAATTGTTTTATACCTTTACCTGGGTGGATTATTAACTCCATAAAAAAGAACCCCTTTTTGTTTTAAACTCAAGAAAGCCTGCCGGATTAGTTTTTTTTACAATCATTGCATAAAGGGTGAAGGCCAGATTTTGAGTAAATACCTTCTTCATTCTCTCTAAATTCACAAAAAACCCTGGCCAGAATTTTTCCGTTGGCGAGTTGGGGGCGGGGCCCGCTCGCCGACGTGAAAATGACATGGGATGATGTCAGGAGGAACCCCTTACATCATCCCGCATCATTTAAATATTCAGGAACGCGGGCGGACAGCGAAATCAGCTGTCTGCCCGCCGACCTGTCAATGGCCAATTGAGGCCATTGACAGGATAATTAAGCTAATTAAAGACCTGCCCGTCCAACCTTAAGGCTGGCGGGCAGGCAAGGAGCCCCAGTGGGCTTCTGATAATACATGAAACCTCATCCACTGGCGGGATGAGGTTTCATGTCAGTTTTTAAAAACTTTAATAAACTTTACGTAATATTTATTAGCATGCCCCATCTCGTGTGACATTGTCACATGAGGGTGGACATGTTAATAATTTTTTTATTTTGCTATTTTTTTAAGGTTTATTACACTTTCAGCGCTCTCCCTGAGACAGCACTTAGTCTCAGGGGGATGTGAGCTCTTTCGTGCGCATGCGTGAAAAAGTGCACTTTGACAGTTGGGGATTTCCTCCCCCCCAACACCCCCCCCCCCCCCCCCCCCCGCAACCACCCCCCCCCCCAGCGCACAGGAAACGCATGGCACTTCCCGTCGGGCAACCCGCTGGGCAGGCCTGAATTGGCCCGCCTACTCAAAATGACGGCGGGGGCCGTTTCAGTGACAGAGTTTGGCTGCCCGCCTGCCGCTGAGCTGGTGGGGCCCACCCACCCATCGAGGGCTAAATTCTGCCCCCTGTTACAGTCAGACCTGGAGTGGTATGGTCATTTTTACCCTTCCTCACGTGGCCATACCATTAGGGTCAATGATCTGATCAATGAAGCTCTGGTCCCAGTCTCTTTGCAGGTCATGTCATATTGACACAGATATAAGATATGCCACCTTGTGGAAAGTTTGTTGAGGGATGGGGGGGGGGGGTGGTGGGTTGCGGGGGTGAGGTGGGGAGAGGGATGAGGAATTGCTGGGAATCCTGATTTATCCTATCAGATGGGTCAGGAGGTTGAGGAGGTTTTTCTTCTCCTCCTGTCATCAACTAGGAAGAGGCAGCTTGATAGCACAATTGGTGTGATAATATGGTCAATAGCAGACAAGGGGCATGATTTTTTAGTTCAGCAGGCACACGTGATCGGCCAGCCCAGGAGCGGCCGGGGAACGGACCGCCAACCGCAATCGGCCCCTGACTGCATTTTCACGCTGGTTCACCCGCTAATGGCCAGCCAGCCAGTCAGTGCGAAACGCAGGGAGCTGAAGAATTTAAAAGCAATAAATAAAGATTTTAAAATCCAGAAAAAAATATGTCCACGCATCAGAATCAGTCACCTGAACATATAGATGACGAAAATTCTGTCCAAACATTCTAATTTTTAAAAATTTAACAACAGAAACCTCATCCCGCCCTTGGATGAAGTTTCATCAAAAATGCAAAGCCCGCCTGGTGGATTCGCCTGCCCTACAACCACAGGGTTGGATGGACTACGGAAAATCGGGGACAATTGGAACTTTAAAGCCCTCCTAATTGTTGGCGGGCACGCTTCCGATTTTTGTACAGACCCGCCGACCAGAATATTGCCCGAGCTTAGGGTGATGTCAGGACGCTGGCCCAGCATCATCATGCACTCTTTTACGCTCTAGTGGGTCAGGTGCGGGCCCACAAACCGAGCTAAAAATTCTGCCCAAGGAAAACATGGGCTCACCACCACCTGATGAGTTTCCAGTCTTTAGTGGGAATTATCCGTGTCATAATGAAGCTAAAAATAAAGGGGAAAGAACATGTTAATAAATCTAAAGCACCAATTAAGTTAGGATAATTAAGGGGCCAGACTGGATAGCTAAAAAACCTTACCCACATCACTGCAGGAATGCATTACAGTATGATGAATTATTCTTGCTCAAATGGAATAGGCATAAAGGGAGCAGTTGAACAAAGAAGGTTGGAATCTTCTTTAAAACTGCATTTAGTCTGCAGCTCAGGAGCACTGGATTTAGTAGAAGGCAATCAGCAAAAACAGAAAAGAGCTGACTTTAACGTCAAGTGATACGTTCAAGTCTCCTTGCTCCACTAAACAGCTGGTCTGGTAAGCGGCACCGCTACGTGGTTAATGAAGTAGACATGCGCCGAAAGGGGCTGGGTTATCACGTGGAGGCTATGACAAAACAGGAATGCAAACAGGTGGGAGCTTTTCGGGGGGGCTGTCTGATGAAGAATTGATAGGCAAACCGTCTTCCCTGCTCTCTCCCGCATTTTCAGGTTTAGATTACTAGCATCTGTAGTATTTTGCTTTCTATTTATTTGGAGGGGGTGGCGGGGGGGAGGGTAAGGACCTGGCCTGTGAATATGGTGCATGGGCAGGTCACCCAGAACCCTGACAAACTGCATCAATTGTGGATGGTTGGCTTAATGAATGACTGTGAATACTTGAAAGTCTCTCTGTCCAGGGTTTTTCCTGGTCTCTTTCTCTCTCTCTCTATTGTAAATGCATGAAGGGAAGGTAAGTGTTATAATAACAATTTTTCTTCCAATATGTCTGATTAACATTTCCTTCTGATTTACTCCATCTACTTCAACACTATTAAGCATTCGGTTCACTTAAAATCCCAAGCCGCTATTTGCTGATCATGTGTTCAGTGTGGTGTCTTATGTGCTGGAGACAAGCATTGAGCAGCTTTCAAAACACAAAGTAGCATATCGATTTCCTCCAGCAAATAAAAGCGGCACTGAAGTCTTGAGATCTGTGCACATTAAATTTAATGAGGTCCTAATTAATCCTTATTCTTGGAGTGCAACAGAAACATTATCAGCCAATACAAATATCAAGTGCATTGTTCTACAAGGAATTTATGTATTTACTGATTTCACACAACAATGTGTGCTTTATCCCCTGCTGTAATTTTAAAACAGAAAATCTCGGGAATTTGTTCAACTTCTGGTTTTCCCAGAAACCAGGCTGCTCTTAATTGTGCCAATCTATGGCGAACAAAATTAGCAGCAATATCCTCGGACCCAAATGGCACGAAGCCATCTTTGTGAGTTGGTGGAAAGGAATTTCAGGTGGCACCCAGTTCTTCTGTGTCTCCACTCCTCTTTTATTATCAGCTGTCAAATTGTGTCAGAAGCTTCCTGCCTGCATCTCACACCTTCAACGCTACCCTTGTCCCTAGTGCAGACATCACTAGAAAAGACTGACAGGATAATATCTGTCAGAATTTCCACCAGTACCACCACTGTTGGCCTCAACACTGAACACACCTGCATGATCTGGGTAAACATAGCACATTTGCATCTAATCCCAATGGAGGCAGGGTCAGTTGTGCGTCTGAAATGCCACTTATTTAATGGCAAATTTAAAAGTCAGGCAGTATATTGCTATACTACGATAAAAGCAAAATACTGCGGATGCTGGAAATCGGAAATAAAAACAGGATATGCTGGGAAAACTCAGCAGGTCTGGCAGCATCTGTGGAGAGAGAAACAGAGTTAACGTTTCAAGTCCATGTGACTCTTCTTCAGTGAAGAAGTCATACGGACTCGAAATGTTAACTCTGCTTCTCTCTCTCCACAGATGCTGCCAGGCTGCTGAGATTTTCCAGCATTTTCTGTTTTTATTTATGTTGCTGTACTACACCTGGCTGATGCATAGCTGAACATGATTTCTGGATTCAGCTAACTTGCTTTCCCCAGCCTATACCCAGACACAGAAATGCCCCTGAGAATAGGTAAATGTCCCAGATCAGAAATATGTCAACCGGGTATGAGACTGTGGGCAAATTGCAAAGTAAGTAGCTAAATGGTCTCTAGCCCTGCTACACCGTGTCAAATCTGACTTTTTTTTAAAACTTACCTGTATGGTGGTGTTAGGAGGCTGATGGCAGTCCCTTTTCAGATTCAATCTGAAGAGGTCTGAATAATCCCAGTGCTGGAATGGGTAAGTCTGGTGCACACCTGATTTTGGGCCTCAGGTCTCATTTAAATTAGGCCAGCGAGCTTTGTGCACGTTCTAGAAGCTCTGGAACTCCCTCCCTAAATCTCTCTGCCTCTCTACCCCTGTTTCCTCCTTTAAGGCACTTTAGCAGTTCCCAAACTGTAGGTTGGTTCACAGGAAGAGTGATTGAGGCTGTGGCTGGGATATGTTCACAGGCCCCGAGGCTGGTGACTGCCTCCATTAGTGTGGGGCATGGTGCGCTCAGGGGTTTGTTTTGTTTTCTTTCCATCAGGTCGAAGCTCCGCCCCCTATCCATGCATCGATTGGTTGAGTTACACAATAGACAAGGTTGGGACATGAGGGATCGTTTGGCCTATCCTCGTGTCAATCATCCCAAAAAGAGCCTGGCTGCAATGGGCAGGGGAGGGGAGGGAGTGGGCCTCACATGAGACAGGGACACGACAATCAACTTGAACAGCAGGAAAGATGGGAACCTGCACTTGGAGGACCAGTGAGTGGTGGAGGGGGTGGGGAGGTGAAAGTTTGATTAGAGGGTTGGGGGTGACAGGACGGGGCTAGAAAAGAGTCACTGTAGAAACTTCCAGAACTGATTTGCCATGTGCTTCTTTAATCTGCAGATTAACTGAGAGTCAATTTGATAATTAACAGCAACTTGTTTCTAATACCACAAACAAAATTTTATGCAGAGTTTCCACCTCCAGCAGTGAGTCTTCTGACTCTGTTGCAAATGCAAAAGAAGGTAAGAAATATGTTTGTATTAACAATGATGCTTTCCTTGAGTGTTTTTACCAAATCTGAAAAGACAAAACACCTCATTTGTCTTCAAGTGCTGTCTAGCGAAAGCATGAAGCCAAATAAACTGAAGTGACATTTGGTGTCCACCAGGAATAAGTCAGGAAACCACAATCATTAATTCTCCAATGTTGAAAAGAGGAACTTTCGCAGCAGCAAGTTTAGTTTAAGAGGTCCTTAACCGTCACTGCAAAAGTTCAAAGAGCATCTTTTGAGGTGAACTGTCAGATTTGCACAGGCAATTGGCCTTAGACGATTGCAGAAGCTTTGATTTTACCTGCTGCAATTGAAAGGGTTAGGATAACGATTGGCGGGGTGAAGGCAAACAAACGTTCAGCTGCACCCCTCACAAACACCACCATGGAGCAAAGAATTGAGAATTATCATGAAACGATGATGGTGGAGCATGTGAATTGCACACCTGCTTTTGCTTTTTAAATTGATGTGAGCACAAAGGGACATTGATACATACATATTGGCTACTGTGCGCTACATGTGGAAGATTAGTATTTTTGAAGACATTTATTCAGTCCCCCATTTCCTGGTCATGAAACAGCTCAGGGAGTCTACAGTGTGTTACAGGGGGTACATGGACAAAAAGATTCCCTGGGATCACATGGTTGGACTTTGTACTGATGATGCTCCATCCATGGCAGGCCACAAGTCAGGCCTGCATGCCTGAGTGAAGAGACTTGCTCCGTCTGATGTTTGGATTCACTGCATCCCAACTAGCAACTAAAGAAGTGAGCGTGGAGCTGTGTGAAATATTGTAGCGTGTCAGGTCAATTGTAAGCTACATTAAATCTCACCCACTTTGTGCGGGTCTGTTTGCAAAACTTCTTTATATTCTTTCATAGGATGTGGTGTCCGGGCCCGTTCTTAATTACCCTTGAGAAGGTGGTGATGAGCTGTGTTCTTGAACCTTTGAAGTCCAACTGGCGCGGGTACTCCCACAGTGCTGTTAGGAAGGGAGTTCCAGCGGCAATGAAGGAACAGCAATATATTTCCAAGTCAGGATGATGAGTGGCTTGGAAGGAAACTTGCAGGCAGTGGTGTTCCTATGCATCTACTGCCCTTGTCCTTCTAGCTGGTAGGCGTTGCAGGTTTGGAAGGTGCTGTCAAATGAGCCTTGGTGCGTTGCTGCAGTGCATTGTGTATATTGTACATGCATTGGCGGTGGAGAGAGTAAGGCCCAGATTTTCGTCCCCAAGTCAGGTTTGCAGTCTCATAAGGTTTCCCGGCTTGGAGAACCCAATCTTTATTAATGGCTGCCCGCAGATCGGATTTTTGGTCAGCGGAGTGGGCTGAGCCAAGGCCTGCCTCTGCGCTCTGGCATTTTGTTTACATAAATAAAAAATAATAATAATACAAAAAGCTACCCTGCAGCCCTCACCCTCAGCCCCTCACCCTTCACACACTCCCTATGCCCCGCCCATGCCAACCTATGCTAACCCATGCCCCCCACCCTATGGCCCTTCATATCCCTATGCACCTCTACCCACCCCCATTGCCCCATACCCACTATGCCAGTTTGGTGCCCACCTACCCACTCCCCATTGCCCCATACCCACTATGCTAGTTTGGTGCCCGTCTACCCACTCCCCATTGCCCCATACCCACTATGCCAGTTTGGTGCCCGTCTACCCACTCCCCATTGCCCCATACTGACCTTGCCAATTTGGTGCCAACTCATGCCCCCAAACACCACCTTTGACCTTACCACTGCCATGCCAACTCACCTAGTATCCTTGGGCAGTTCCTTGACAGCTTTGATATTCCCTGGACAGCTTTGACAGCTGGGCAGCTCTTTTACAGCTTCTGATGAGTTTATACAAAAAAAAGTGCATTTAACAAAGTGAACCCAAAGGGTGCTTTAACTCTTCCAAAGGTATCCTGGGATCCTGTCCAAAGGGATACCTTACATCTACATAGGGATACACTGGCTATCCAAACAAATCCACCTGTTCTAATCTGCACATTCCCAATTCTACACTCCTGGCCTCCCAAAACCCTCTGAAAGCAGCTGGTGATTTAAAGGGCCAGCTGCATCTACATGCGTGTGCCCTGACCGGACTCCAGTCCTGCCCTTGTGCTGGCTTCAAGGGTGGGATTTCAAAATTTCGGCCATTTCCAGGATTATCGCCACGACGGAGAGCCTCTCTGTTGTGGTGAAAATCTGAGCCTAAATGTTTAAGTCAGTGGACGGGGTGCCAATCAAGTGGGTTGCTTTGTTCTAGCTGTTAACTAGCTTCTTGAGAGTTGTTGGAGCTGCACTCAAACAGTAAAGCGGAGAGGATTCCATCAGACTCCTGATTTGTGCCTTGTAGATGGTGAACAGGCTTTGGGGAGTCAGTGATACTTGGGGCAGAATTTTCCATTTTATGTCCGGGGTGTGGGTCCCGCACGCCCGCGTGTAAAACGATGATATTTCGCTAGGTGGGCGCACAATGAAGTCCGACACACACCCGCCATTAATTAACGGGCCACTGAAGGCCCTTTAGTGTTCGATTGATGCCGATTTCTCAGCGCCTGTGTGATCTTCAGGTTGGCGCACGGGCGCAACGAGCAGGCGGGTAGGAGACATTTGTATTAACCTCATCCACAGGTGGGATAAGAGGGCTCAGTGGGGTCGTGAATCTGCTTTGTGAAGTATTTACTGTTGAAAGTTTTTGAAACTTGCCTGTGTGATTTGCAATACTTCAACACGCATCCCAGCTGCTTTCTCTGGACTCTTAACCTTCAGGTCAGCACTCTGCAGTGAGGAATCTTTTCCGGGCCTGTAGGTTTCAGAAAGCCTTCCCTTTTCCTGGAGTTGGAGCTGATCTATCCATTGGAGGCACCTCCTCTGAGGAGATAGGGAGGGCTAGAAGGGGGAGGTGGCCAGGAGTGCGCAATCAGCCTCTAGAGGAGCCACCTTTGGGAGTACGGGCGCAGACACAAGGGTTGTAGGGCCAAGAGGTTGTCCAAGGTGGAAGGGGCCACATTGGATGCCACTATCCTGCTGCCAGGGTATACAGGCGGCAAAGCAGCTACCTCAATATGACTGAGGTGCAGTGCCGAAGGACGTTCCGTCTCACAAGGGAGACAGTCAACTATATCTGTCAGATAATTGGCCCTGAGATATCTCCTAACTGTATGGGTGGACGCCGCATGCCAGCGGCTCTGAAGGCCACAGTGGCCCTCAACTTTTATGCCTCTGGCTCCTTCCAGGTCTCAGTGGGTGATCTTTGTGGTGTCTCCCAATCAGCTGTCCACACTTGTGTCAAGCAGGTTACAGATGCTCTGTTCAGATGGGCATTGACCTTCATCCACTTCCGCTGAGACCAGGCAAGCCAGACACAGCGAGTCAGAGGCTTCGTGGCCATTGCTGGCTTCCCCCGTGTCCAGGGTGCAATAGACTGTACACATGTGGCCATCAAGGCGCCAGCAGGTGAGCCCGGTGCCTTCATCAACAGGAAGGGATTCCACTCCATGAACATGCAGATAGTGTGTGAACACAGGATGCTGATTCTACAAGTCTGTGCAAGGTATCCAGGCAGCTCCCACGAGCCTAATTCTTCAGACACTCCCAGGTGCCGGGGCTCTTCAGTGCTCCAGCCCGGCTGGATGGATGGCTGCTGGGTGACAAGGGCTATCCCCTCAGAAGGTGGCTCATGATGCCTCTCCACCATCCAAGAACAGAAGCTGAGCAGCGGTACAATAGGAGCCAGGACACCACAAAGGCTGTGGTGGAGAGAACCATCGGTCTTCTCAAGATGCATTTCCGATGCCTGGACCACTCAGGGTGCACTCTGGTACCCCCAGGTTATGTGTCGGTGATTGTGGTTGCATACTGCACTCTCCACAATCTTGCGCTGGAAAGGGGGGGGACACAGTGGACGATGAAGATGCCAACATAGTTGCCGCGGCTGCACATGATGAGTCCAGCAATGAGTCCGAGAATGAGCACTCACAGGGAAATGCTGAGGGGGTAGACGCTGACCCGGGCATACTCCAGAGAGGCAGGGACACCTGGGATGCTTTAATCCAACGAAGCTTCAGCTAGCACACCACAGACGGCCCTCTAGGATAAGCCTGGGCTGCTGTCTCGATACTCGACACCTAAGTGCAAAATCGGCCAGGTCAGCAGCACTAACTAAGGGCCTTGTAAATAAAGCTGAATGTCCAACAAATCACTCATTACACTTTTGTCAACCATTCTCATGGAGAAGAAACGAGGCACCCTCAGCCATGGTCACACACCTGCATTTAAGGTGTGAAGCAAAATAACTTATCACAAAGAGAAAACAATAGTGTTTACAATCAAAAAGAAATCATAAGGACCTCATCTCAAGCCAACACAAAAGCACCAGTGAAAAACCCGTGGTGTGCCTCAGGTGCCTTATGCTCTCGTTTACAGGTGCTACACCTTGGTGCTGCCCCCTCACTGGGAGTGGCAGCTAAGCCAGCCTGCTCACTCTGCTGTCCTGTTGGCCTCGATGACCTTGGCAGCCGTCCTCTGGTCCGTGGATCCTGTGCTGGCCCCGCCTGGGAGGGAGCTGCCAGTTCCACAGTTGGCATCTCCCCAGTCGTCGCAGCCTCATCGGGTGATCCGGTCACTGGGAGAGGGGCGGAGAAGCTGCTGCCCTCATCTGGAGTGCCCTGAGAGGTGTTGGCAGAGACTACAGGCAGCTCATGTGCCAATGTAAGATCACTTCGGACCTCCCTGCTCACCGTGGATGGATGGGCAACGAGCTGGGAAGCTTGATGTCCACACCATCTCCAGCTGAGGTCAATGCCGATGTGAGGGCTTGCTGGTCAGACCGCATCCCTGGGAAGTCCTGGCGGGTCTCCTGGAGGACCCTCTCCACGAGAGTCGCCACTCTCTTCATGGAGGATGCATGGCTTTCGGACATGAGGCTCATTGCTTCAGTAAGCGTCCGCGTAGATTCCTCCATCATGGAGACCAAGCCAAGCATAGCCTCCTGTATCTCCCCCAGATGCTCCCGCACACCCGGCCGCATTTCCTGCACCTGCTGCGCTGCGGATGACTCCAGAGGCACATCCTCAGGCACCGGCTGAGCATGTGCCTGGTCCCCTGCAGTCCTCTGACTGCTGGCGCCACGTGCACTCTCTATCTCTGCCAGCTCCTCCAGCGACTGTAAAGTGCCCTCACCACTGTGCCCCGGGACACTAGCCATTGTTCTAATGCCCACCGAGGTGATAGTATCTGTGCTGGTGCCAGCCTGGCAGAGATGGTGTGACGCTGGTGAGACTTCAGGGCCCTCAGGTGTGAGAGGGGGTCTCTGCTGCTCCACCTTCCGGCCCTGCTCCGATGATGCTGAAAGGAAGAACAAGGACAGCGGATCAGTTAGCGTGCAGGCAATGACAAAGTTCATCCCCGTCCACCCGGCTCATTATACACTCAAACTTCCATAACTAATGGCCCAGCAACATTGCAACAATAACTAATTTAACAAACATCAGTGCTATGGCTGTTGGGAGAACAATGTTGACCTCACTGTTGGGCATAACTACCTGGGCATGGCACCCTAGCCTCACCAACACCAGTAGACCTGGGTGCGTGGCGCCTCTCCAATTCAAGGGCCTCCTGCTCAAAGCGGCTTAGTATAAACAGCTGTGCCTGGCCACCTCTAGTCCTCACACACTGAGCCGTGTTCTGCACATTCTTTTCCTGAAAAAGAGAGAAAACCATTGATTAGGACAAATTGCACATGGGCTCTGTTCATGCATGGCCCACCCCAACCAGAGTGGGACATAACGGGCCTCCAGTGCCTCCTCCCCCTGCTGCTGATCACTCAGACAAAGATGCTCGTCCTGCTCCCCACCCCCCCCCACTCCCCCACACCCCCTCCCCACAGCCCCCTTGGACACATGCTGCCTACATCACATTAGGAACCACACGGCATTGCCTCCCATAGCAAGGAGGCACAACCCCGTGCAGCGTAGAGGGCAGCAGATGGTTCATTGCTACGCCACCTTGAAGCTCCCCTCCCACCATCTCATCACCCTGACTAGGACATGTCCTGGGGGTTCTGAGTCTGCTCCTAGGTGGAACTCCTCCAGGTTGCCCCCACACCAGTCACGTGGGACTCAGATTAACACATGCTGTGGGGGAAAACTCACCTCCTCATGACTCACTCAGGCTGACCTCGGCATGGGCACTATCTGCTGGACTCAGCAAAAGAAAAATGTCATCAATGATTCAATGCAGTCATGATACTGAGACTTGGTGGTGGTGGTGGTGGTGGTGGTGGGGGGGGCGGGGGGATGGGGGGGTGGGGGGGCCGCAGAGGGTAAGGCTGCCTGCTGGGTTAAATGCCCAATGCCGACATAGTACTCACCCTGCCGGAGCACCACAAATCGTTGAAGCGCGCGCGGCATTGGAT
Source organism: Carcharodon carcharias (assembly GCF_017639515.1). Lineage (NCBI taxonomy): Eukaryota > Metazoa > Chordata > Chondrichthyes > Lamniformes > Lamnidae > Carcharodon > Carcharodon carcharias. Next base: position 17,622,474 of record NC_054470.1, read on the forward strand.
CCAGGTGTGCCGCACCACGTCATGGAAGCTCACCACCTCCGCCCAGGTATTTTTTGTCATGTGGGTGGGGGTGGGGGGGCCTCCTCCTCCTCCGCCCCCACCCCCCCCGCCCCCCCCCCCCCCCAATCCTGGTGGACCAACACCTCCCGTCGTGCTACCATCTCCTCGAGGAGGGCAGCAAAGCAGTCATCAGAGAAAGGAGGGGCACGCTGGCCTACCCTCCAGCCTGGCCTGCTCACCTGAACCCCTCTGCTGCAGCCTAGCACTGGCCATTGTGAGCAGCCTACAGGAGGCTGCCAGGCCTTCTTTTTAAACAGACTGCCGGGTCGCCACTGGACCCGGTGGTCTGCGCAGGCCCACCGCAGCCTGCGCACTCCCGCCATCCACGGGAGTCGGGAAATATGCTGGGCGGGCCTTAGTTGGCCCACCCGCGTAAAATGGCGGCGTGGCCCCCATCACGGGAGGCAGTCGGGTCTGCGCCCGCCCGCGCCTGCTCCCTCTCCGCCATCCCCCCACCCTCCTCCCGCCAGATTGAAAATTCTGCCCTTGGGGTCCGATCATGGTGTTGTTGGTGGTTCAATGTCATGAGGGAGGGACCTGCAAAGGTGTTTCGAACTGAGGAACCAGCTGCTTGCATTTCCAGTGGACTGAAGAAAAACAAGAATTTGTTGATCATCTCTGTGACCGAAACAAGATTGGCCTACATGCCTTTGTCACAGACATTTCCGGGGAACTAAATGAACTGAACGCAAATAAATGTTCTTCAACTGAGCGACCAAATCACAGCACCCGTGAAGAACATTGCATTCTGGGGGAATAATAAGCCGAAATTGAAATTCGATTCTTTTCCACAACTTTCCAAGGGCCAGAATTTCCAAGGGCCCGCACCCAGCCCAAACAGGTGTAAAATTACACACCGCGACGCTGCTGGGTGAGTGTCCCGACATCATCGCGCGCTAGCGCGGTATTTCAGTTGGCGGGCATGCGCAAGAGTCGCCCGCAGACAATTAAGAGGCCTATCATGGCCATTAATTTACTAACCGAGAGAGATTTTTCGCTGCCCGACCCAACTGGGTTGACGGGCGGGTGAATTGACCAGGCGGCCTTTGCATTTTTTGAGGAAACCTCGTCCTCGGGTGGGATGAGGCTTCCGACGTTAATTTTTTAAGAAGTGTTTTGACATCATTTTTATTAAGTACCTGGTCACGTGAGTGAGTCCTACGTGGGGGACAATTTTTTCAGAATTTCCAAATCTCTACTTTTGATTTAAAAATTCTTCAGCTTGCTGAGGCAGATCTCTGCCTTCAGGGAACGTTTTGTTGCGCGCTCCCCTGCGCCTGCCCAGACTTCAGCGCTCGAACCCCTCCCATCCCCATCCCGGCAGTGCTGAGCCTTTCAGCGCGGGTTTCACACCGGCTGGCTGCTAATTGGCCAGCCGGCATGAAATCACGGTCGGGGGCCAATCACAGGCGGCGGGCGGACCAGTTCCAGCCGCTTCTGGGCCCACCCACCACCCCTGCCCGAAGACCCAAAAATCCTGCCCCAAGTCCCCGTCCAACTAAGAAATCGAACGGGGACCCGCTCGGTGATGACCAGCCACCTCAGTTGCCTGGAGGCAGACTTTGTGTCCTTTTGCTCCAATTCGGACGTGACAAAGTTCGGTTGGATCCAAAATCCCTCTCAATATCAGCCAGACGCCATGGGTTTGCCCACAGTTGAAACTCTTTGAAACTTCACGTGATTTTTGCAAAAGCCAAGTTCCAGGGTTTCCCTGTCAGGATTCTGGTTCAGCGTGATGACTAACTATCAGATATTATACTACATGCATTAACAGTGATGGTTCCTTTTGCCAATATGTACTTGTGTGAAGCTGGATTCAACATTCTTTATCAATCAACCATGGATATCTCATCAGAGATTCGCTGTCCAGTATCAACCACACTGACAGATTTTGAGAGACTGAGTCACAACATGCATACTCATGTGTCTCATTAGGCCCAGTGGCTACATAAATAACCCCTTTACAAGTACTTTAAAGACACAGATTTTCATACATATGTGATGTATTATGTGTTCATCTTTAATATGTGAACTTTAATAATTAGATATGTTGGAATGTTACTATATTGCTGCTTTGTTTTGTTTCTGTGGGTATCTGGGATCGCTTTGACTTTCAAGTATTAAAATTGGCTCACATTGGAAAATAATTTGGGAAGCACTGTCTTAAGACCTACCTCTTTGACCAAGTTTTTGACCATCTGCCATAATATTCCCCATGTGACCTGTTGTCAGGTTTGCTGTATAATGCTCTTGTGAAGTGCTTTGGGGTTTTTAATTAGGTTAGAGGTGGTATATGAACACAATATGCTGTTGCTGTTGTTTAGGTCTGTAGAACTATACAGCCTGAGTTTTTCAGTTGGCATGCATGGGTGACCAGCAGGACCGGAAGCGGATGTGAACTCCGCTCCTGCCCAAGACTGGCAGCTGACAGCAATCACACACTGGCTGGCCAATTAACGGCCACCGTGGCGAAACCCGTTCATTGATAGGGCCAGCGCTGCCAATGTAGGTGGGGGAAGAGTGGGTGGGAACAGGATAGGGACATCCATGAAGTCAGCTGAGGACAGGGGGCACAGTTAAAAGGCCACCAGGAGGGACGCAGTGAAGGTTGCGGTGAGGAACTTTGGGAGTTTGTTCCATGGCAGGAGTCAGTCAATTCTCAGTCTTCAGATTCGAAGGCAGGACCAACTTGTCCAAGGGTTTGAGCAATATCGCCCAGAGGACCAGGCCAAGGAAATTGCCAAGGTAATGGCTGCAGACAAGCAATGTGTTGTTTTTCCGATGATTGTCTGTGGACCCTCCTGCAGGCACTAAGTGATTGTCAGGAGGTATTGCTGCCTCATGATGGCAGGAGGAAACCTCCACACATCAGACAGAGGCGGCAGCCATGAGGTCGTCGACAGGGCTTAGGTGCTTCTCCACTCTACAAGAGTAAGGAAGCCCTTTTGCATCTTGAATGAATGTACATGTGTGGGCATGCATTAGATGGGGCTGGAAGGTGGTAAATGATCAGCGCCAGTCACCAGGTTGACCTGTGCCCAACAAGGCTGTCTAAGATTAGACAGGATTGTAGGCATACCCAGAATGGGGAGGTCCTGCAATGTGTTGAGCACGTGGACCAGCGATGCTGGGGAGGAGCATGTAAACCTTAAATATATCGAGAAGGCACTCATGAATCTGCTCTTGTCCACACAGGAGAAGAGGAAGCCCAACGAAAATGGTCGGAGCCGTACTGATAGTGGTGTCCGGGGTCTGGCTGAGCTGCCACCGATGGAGGAGAACATTTTAAAATTGGTTTGCAAGCATGGGGCAAGATCTAATGGTCGAGGAGAGGCAGAGTTTCAGGCAGGCAAGAATGAAGGGGACACACTTTCAATGGGAGGAGGGGCTCAGAAACAGAGGGCAACGGGTCAAGGAGTACAAGGTTATTTCCACTGTTCCTCAATGTTCTTGCATCAGTAAATGTTTGAATAGCAAAATGCCCTTTTGCAGAATGCAGCAGCAGCTACTTACTCGGTTTCTTTAATGCTCATGTATACTCTCTGCTGTTTTTCATCCATCAGATGGATCATCGTCCAGACCAGGAGAGCATCTGGGTAGTCCATCATTAACTTTGGAGGAGGGATCCTCAGATGCTGTTGTCACATCCTCACTCCACACCTTGCACCAGCTCAGATATTGGCACCTCAGTGAGGCGGTACAGATGGTTGCACATACTGGGGAAGTCACGTCACATTTGCCTGAGGAGCTGTCGAAGACTGAGAGTTCCCAGGCCTCTCACATTCAGAGGAATGTTGGAGACCAGGAAGATGCTGAGTTCCAGGCAGATGATGAACCTCTGGAGTCCATCAGGTGGCAAATGTTGGATGTCCAGCAAGGTGTACGTGGAGATCCGGTGGAGATTCCAGAGGGTTTGCATGCCTTGGTTTGTACAATGGAGGAGCCCATGCAGAGAATGAGCACTGCTGTCACCCTTAGCTCTGAACGCATGGCCTCCTCCATCGAGAGGTTGGTGACTCTCACGGAGAACCAGCTCCAGAAGTTCAAACAAGGGTTTCTGGGGATGTGTTCAGACCTGCAAGCCCACACATTGGCAGTGACCTCAGCAGGTCATTGCCAGTGTGAGAGATGGATGAGGCACTTAGTGACTCTTCTGGCTGCTCGTCCATCTATGGTGAGCAGGGAGGTACAGGCAAACCTTAGGTTGGTAGATGACCTGCAGTTCCATGCACCTGGGGGCTCCTCTCAGGGCACTTCTGATGATGACGGCAACTCTTCCACCAGTTACTATTTAATCTGAAGAAACGGTGATGACTGAGAGGCATCTCACCACTGTGCAGGACTCTCCCACCCAGTCGGGGCTCTCACAGCCTCCAGCAACCAGAGGACAACTTCCAAGGTCATCCAGACCAATGGAGCATCTGAGTCAGCAGCCTGCATCTGATGCAGCTGCCAGTGATGGGCAGCACCAAGATGAAGCACTTGTAAACGCTTTAAGAAATAACTAAACACAACTGAAAAACTGAATTGTTTTGTATTGTTGTTCCACATCACTTTATTCAATTCTCACTGCATATCACATGTCATTCTGGTGCTGAGTGCCAACAAGATAGGAGGCCAGCAGCTCAATCCAGAAACTGTAATTGAGCATGAGTAATTGAATAACTGATAGTTTTTTTCAAGAGGAGGTGCAGGAGAAGGAGGGCGTCAGGAAGGGTTCATGAGCTCCGAGTGATAATGTTAACTGCAGCTTCTTAATGTTCTGGAGTGTTGACTTTCGAAGCCTATTGGAAGTTCCTTTGAAGGATAGCTTCCCTGGTGTCCCTAGTTCCAAAACGTTGCTGCCTTGCTGGGTTCTCAGCATAAGCCTGTAGCTGTGCAGGTTCTTCCTTGAGGTCTGTGTTGGAATTTTCCTCAAATGTTTGTGACAGTACATCACAGTCTTCCTCTCCCATCTGATCTCGCCGAGACTGAGCCAGATTGTGCAGGGCATAGCACACAGGCACAATGAGCAACACGTGATCCGCTGCATATTGACAAGATTCTCCCAGACCGGTCTAAGCAAAGGAACCTCATTTTCAGAAGGCATGTTGTCCTCTCAATTGTGGCCCTCGTGGGGGCGTGGCTTCTGTTGTAACTCTCTCCGGCAGATGTTTTTGGATGTCTGATTGGTGTCATCAGCCACCTTTTTTAGAGGATAATCTTTATTACTCACCAGCCAGCCATCCAAGTGTGCGAGAGTCGGTGGGGGGTGGGGGGGGAGGGGTGGGGGGGGCGGGGGTGGTGGAGGTTGCAGGATGAAAACTTCTGTGTGCTGGAGAATATAAGAGTCATGGCAACTCCCAGGATACCTTGCACAAACTTGGAGGAGCTGCTGCTAGTGATCGCATGCTCGCTGGACATTGGGCGGGGGGAAGACTTTACTATTCACAAAGGCCCGCAGCTCTCCAGCAGGTGCCTTGATCACCATATGGGTGCAATCAATTGCACCCTGAATCTTTAAGAAGCCAGCAATAGCTGCAAATCCCTTGCATGCTCTGGCTGGCTATCCTGATCTGTTCTGAAATGTATGAAGGTATTCACCCTTCTGAAGAGTGCGTCCATCACAAGCTTTATGCAGCTGTGTGCTGTGGACTGTGACACACCACAGAGACCTCATACAGGAACCTGGAAAGACACTGAAGCATAAAACTTAACGGTGACAGTCACTTTCAGTGCCGTAAGGCACCGGGTGTTCCCATCACAGTTGGCTGCAATCTCAGGACCAATCATCTCACAGATGGAAGTCACTGTCTCCCTTGAGAGGTGGATGGTTCTTCTGCATTGCACCTCAGCCATGCCCAGGTAGCTGTATTATATCTGCGCAGTCTTGCAGCAGGGTAATGGTGCCTCCGTTGGCCCCTTCTCCCTTGCAAGCCTTGCTGGCCTTCAACCCCTTCAGGGTGTGCTGCTTGGTCTTGTGGGTGGATACGCTGATGATGTCTCCAAGTGGCTGGTCTCCTCTCCCTTCTTCCCCCTCTCCTCCTCATCTGAGGAAGAGCCTTCACCCGACATGACAGGTCTCTTGTGGTACATTGCCTCTTTCATTGCCTCAATCGACCCTTTAATTGGCATCGCACGGGCTGCTGACATTTGGGCACAAGCGCCCATTGAAATATCCTGATGCGGCGTGGGGACACAGGAACCTCTCCCGACATCATCACGGTCTATTTCATGGCCTATCGGGAGTGTCATGCACCTGCACCTGCGGTGTAAAATTCAGGCCTGTAAGTTTAAAGCACAGCGAGTGGCCCTCTGCTGCACTGTATCTGTGCCAGTTCTCTGATCAAAGGATCCAATTGAATCCCGTGTCCCACTCTCCTGTTGTGGCCTTGTATCTTCCTCTGTTTCAAATATTATTCTCCCATTTCCTTTATGGATGGAATTGTCTCTGCCTCAGTGTCTTCAATGCAACACTTGCATTTACATTTCACCTAACTCCATCCCTCAGTCCCTTATTAATAATGTTAAATCGCTGATTTTCTGGAGCCATAGACGTTGGTGGACGTGTTCTGCATTTGGCAGTGAATGAAAATGGGAATGAAATGTGCATAGCAGTCACCACTGTGGTCCTGTGAGGGATGGAGGGCGGGATTTCTGCCCTGGGCTGCGATGGGTTTCATGGCTCCCGTTCTGCCAAGGACTTAGGCCCAGATCATCCATGCTCTATGGGGCTGAGTATTTTTGCCTGCATCGTTACAGGGTAGAGGAATGGGAAACGTGGAGGAGAAATTCATCTCGGCTCTAGGGCAGTAGCGAATCAGCAGTCCATTTTGCACTCTGGCAGATCATCGGCCTTAGTGTGAATCATAGGATGAATCCCTCCACCGGAGGCTCTGGCTGTCTTCTGATCTCTTCAACTGGGGGAGAGCTGTGTTTTCCAGGTGCTGGTGGGAGTGCTTCGTTCGTGTAGTTGGCCAAATCAGGGTTATCTTAGGCTGGGCAATGGGAGGTGATGGAATGCACAATCAAACTATTTTAGTGCCGAAGCAAAATACTGCAGGTGCTGGCAATCTGAAATAAAAACAGAAAATGCCAGAAAAGCTCATCTGTCCACAGGTGCCACCCGACCTGCAGGCCTCATCGGGCAGGCACCACGGGCGGGCAATGGTCCACCACCCACGATCGGGCCCTGACCGCGATTTCACGCTTGGTTGGCCAACTTACGGGCCAGCCAGGGCGAAGCACGCGCTGCAGCGCTCAGCGCTGCTGGGGTGGGGGCAGGAGGAGCGCGGGTGCCGAAGTCCGCGCATGCGCGTGGGTGCGCTCAGTGAAAGCCCCCCCCAAAGCCACGGAGCTGCCTCAGGGGAGCTGAAGACTTTTGACATCAAAAATAAAGATTTCAAAAATCAGGAAAACACGTCCCCTCATGCGGCCCTGTCACATGAGCAGGGACCTGTTGAAAATGAGGTGTAAAAATTTTTGTAGTCTTTTTATTGACTGTGAGAGGCTCCATCCCGCCCTTGGATGAAGTTTCGCAAAAAATGCAAAGCCGTAAGGTTGGACGGACAGGGAATAATTCACCTTCATTAATTTATTAATGGTCTTAACAGCCCTCTTGTTTTTTGGTGGGCGTGCTGCCAACTCCCACACGCGCCCATCGACCGAAATATCGCGCAAGTGCATGATGAAATCAGGACGCTCGCACGTGTGACCGGGCATTATTTTACACATGTGTTGTGTGTCGGGCATGTGCCCGCTCACTGAGCTGAAAATCCTGGCACTGGAGTTTTTCTGGAAATTTTCTGCCTTTATTTTAGTGCAGCTTCCATGAAGGATGCAGTGAGTGCAAAGGCACTTTTTTTGTGCTTCCGTTCATTTCCATGTTGTGCTGTTTGGGGAGGTTTTCTGAACTTCAAAGGAAGCTTCCTCCTAGTAGTTGAGTCGGATGGTTTTTGGACTCCATATGAGTAACAATACAAAGAGGAAGGGCATCTTTTGTGTTCTACTTTTCTTTTTTACAGTGATATTTACCAGACTTTTTGTGCTTCTCCTGAGATACATTATTTATATTTTAGTGATTGCTCGTCTCCTTGGTGTTTTTTTTAAATCGATATATACGAGGGAATGAGCTGGGCGAAGGAATCCATTCCTCTCAGCTTAATCTGCTGGCAAACTCCTGAGGTCACAGAAAACCTCCTGCTTGGCCTTTTGAAGCCCATCTTCTATTATTCTAAAACAGCTAGTGCTGCTCGCTTCCAAATGGCAGGTCACATATGCAGCCAGGGTCAACACCAAAGTAAGTTTGTGAGATTGACTAAGGTCAGGAAGGCCCACTTTTTTTACTGGTGATTTCTGATCACTGGCCTTAGAACAACAGCTTTGTTGTTACCATTGGGTGTGGGAGGCATCTGAATCAAGACTTGGCTGCACTAGCATCACGTGAGAGCAATACAAAACAGTTGTCTCTGGCACATATTTTTTTACTAATGTTTCGTTAAAATATATTTGATAATTCTGTTCGGTATTCTATTCGATTTTATGCAGTAATTTTATACAGTTTAGAATTGCTAGTTTACATATTGCTTTGAGAATTACAATGGACGGAGAAAATGCGATGTTTTTCCTCTAGTATTCCTATAAAAAAGGAGCCACTCTATTAGCTTCTGTATGTAGCAGCCATTCACCTACTGAAAGCAAGCAGCAGTGATAAATGATTACAAGCCATTAAACCAAGTTCAGTTGCAAGATCCTCTGCAAATTAATTACTACCTTGATCACTATGGTGATGTTTACACACCTTGTCATCCTTTCACTGAGGCTGGAAAAATTAACAACCCAGAGCACCTACAGTATTGTTCTTGACTCCAGAGAGTATTACCTGTCTTCTTGATCCAGCCCATACTGTGATTCCTAATATACTCCATTGCACTTTGTGGACCAGTCAGGTGCAGTACCCAGAATGCATGTACGTATCTCAGGTGCTCAGTCTCATTGGTGCAGTAAACATGCAGTATCCAAAATATTCATTGTGCATTGCAATTCAGGGAGTACAGTTTATCTTAATATATTGCTTACAGGATGTTGAGCAGCCTCACTCAGCATTGTCATGTTAATTTGAACATGTGAATAGGAGAAAAGGGGGTGATATTAACCCTCCAGGGGAGGTGGAGGGAGCAGGTAGCTGTAGAGTGTGGGGGGGGTGGCGGGAAGCTGTTAAGAATTGAAAAATAGGCAACGCAACGGCAGTGGCCTATTACAAGTTTCTAATGGAGGTGAGAAAAGTGGGGGGCAGGGAGGTTGCAAAGATTTAAAGGGCCAGATCCATTAGCTGCATGCCTTAACAGCGATGCTGGTGGGCTGCAGGAGAGATTCCCCGGCCCAACAGGAAAACCTGTAAAGCCACACCACACTCCACCAACCCCATTGTGTGATCTGTGCAACGGCCTTCTGGTCACATACTGCCTCCCAATGACTGCTCCCCTGACAATAATAGAACCCCCAGCTGCAGTCTGGAGCATTAGGTGGTAGGCAGGTAGTGCCCCAGAGCCAGCCAGTCTTCAATCTAGCTGTGGCCAGTAAACAGAGAACTGTTAAAAAAAAGTCAGGCCCTGCCATTAAATTCGGCAGTACATTAGGAAAGCCGATATGTTTGGGTTTCCTGGCCACTAAATCTAACAATGACCATCAGAGCAAAGAGCCTTTAATAATGAGGGTGGATAGCACACAAATAAATAACAAATAACACAAATAAATAAATTATAAAGTACCTTTAAGTAAAATGTCCCAAGAAGCTTCACAGAAACACTATCAAACAAGGTTTGACACTGTGCCAAATAAGGAGATATTAGGGCAGATGAATAAAAACATGGACAAAAACACAGATTTTAAAGGAGGAAAGAGAGACAGAGAGGATTAGGGCGGGTATTCCAGAATTTAAGATCTTGGCAGCTGAAAACATGGCACCAATGGTGAGCGATTAAATCTAAGAATGTTTGAGAGGCCAAAATGTTTGAGAAGCATCCTGGAGGATTGTGGGGCTGGAAGAGATTACCGAGGTATAAGAGGATGAGGCCATGGAAAGATTTGAAAATGAGAATACAAATTTTAAAATCGAGGCTTTGTTTAACGAGGAGCCAGTGTGGGTCAGTGAGCACAGGGGTGATAGGCGATGGGAGACTTGGTGTGACTTAGGACAAGGGTAGCAGAGTTCTGGATGGCACCACGTTTATGGACAGTAGAAAGTGGGAGGTCAGCAGAGTATGTTGGTTATAGTCAAGTTTAAAGGAACATTATGCAAATGTTGCAAGGTTGATGAGAAATAATCAAATTTGTGATGAGGATTATTTATACATCAATATTTAAATATTCAAATAATGTGACTGTTCACAACAAAGCAAGAAGTGTTCATATTGCTGTAAAAAGAAACATGTCTAAGTTTTTCATCTTGCACTCACCAGGGCACTCACAAGAATACCAAATAAGGGAGAAAACAACAATTTGTACTGTCTGTGAAGAGACTGCTGATTGGTTGGCAAGCGGCATTGCCATTGAGAATGCACCACTGATGGTGACAGTTAATAGCCAAGCATTAGTTGAAATTTAAGTCAGGCAGCTTGACCTTGATTGGTCAAGTTATTGCCCTGGGGAATGAATCAGCGAATGGCTGCCACTTATTTTGTTTAGTTGAAACAGGTGCAATGTGTGTACATATTCTTTCTGTCTGCAAAGAACAGGACCCTGTATATTAATATATGTAGCTTCCTATACAGGCAAATGTGCCACACTGCGAGCCCGCCTGACAATCTTAAATTGCGGTCAGTGTCATTCTTAACAAATTGAGGATTATTTAGCAAATGTTGACCAATCACAGAAACGCAACTAATGTCGGACACTGTGTTTTGGGTTTAGCAAGCACGGGCTGGTTGGGTACAGTCTGTACCCATCCATTGCGGCTGGGGCATGTTGTTTGATACAATCCGCCACTCTTTCGGATGTACGGCCTACATACCTAGCATCACAATGGCAGGGAAATTCATGCACCACATTACTCATTTGTGTGTTAGGCAGAACGTCTTTTTGGTTGGAGGGCAGTGTCCTGTTAATGACAGAGACCACTCGTGTTGCTTCTGCATAGTAGCAGTGTGAAACAGCGAGCTTCACCTGTTGCTCAAATTTTTGCAATACCTTGCCCTTCCAGTGCAATCTGAGATAGACTGGGCACTTTTCAGGGCCAAAAATTATGGCCTTAGGCCTGTTCATGAGTTTGCGTGATATGCGACCAGCCCACACCTGCAATGGAAGTTTCTGCTTCCAACACTGGCGGGAATCGTGGAGAGCAGGGGCACTAAATTTGGCGTGATGGAAAAAAAATCAATTTCCCGCCAGCGGGAAATTAATTGGGAACTTTTTTCTCCCGACTTTGATGGTGGGTTAAAGGCCGGTCGAGTTTCCCACTGATCTTTGTGAGGAACTACATTTGCATTCATCTGCATTTCCTTAAAAGGCCAACTCACCGGAATTACATTCCCCCTCCAAGTTAATTGCCCTGCCAGTGGGTAATTAAAACCATCTGGTTCACAACTGTATATAAGTGATGTGCATCTGGCGAGCTTCATTTCATCAACAACTTTGAGATCAGTAGACCATGATTTCACCCACCTTTACAAGTATTGTTGTGAGACTTCAGGTGCCTGCATCACAAACTGCGTCAAGGCCATTTTTTCCATCACGCCAAATTTAGTGCCCCTGCCCTCCACAATTCCTGCCAGTGTTGGAAGCAGAGGGCTCTCCAATACTCACCCCAGTGTGTCCCACATAATCGTTGTTTGCTGTGCTTTGTGCAGCCTAGTGCTACAAAAGGGGGGTGTGTTGCCACAGGTAGACATGGAGGACCCAGACGTTCCCTCAAGTGAGAAGGACTTGGAAGGGGATGAATCTGAAGAGGGCGAGAATTCCCTCGATCCACATGAGGATGCCATTGCATGGGCATGATGCAGCAGACGTGCCCATGACACCCTCATATCTACAAGGTTTTAAGAGGAATAAGGCAAAATCAAATTTTCATGATTGCAGCTCTCTCCACGCTTCAATGCAGGGCACACAACAACACCTTCATTGACATCTTTAACATATCATGAAAGGTCATCAATCTCATAATGATCATGGAGGAAGCACAAGTTACCTCCAACCCTAACGATGGAGTCATCCTTGGAAGACGTGGTAGCCTAGCAACCATATGGCCTTTGTGGAATGTGATAAGTACACCACTCGGGCACATTGTTAAGCAACTACATATAGTGCAGTCCTTTCAACTCCTCTACTTGCCTGTGAGGATCTTACTTTGCTCCTGAACAGCTGCCGAGCAGTGCTTCACTGAGTTGCTTTGTTAATTCACAGAATGCAAATCAATATAGAATTTATAGCAAGATTGTGAATCATTGACTTAGGGCTCATAGAAAGGCAACAAGTCAGTGGCCATGCCACTTTTCAAGAGGCTGAAATGCTATTGCACACAAAGATCATGCCAGTATGACAGCAGATAAGCTGGGTGGCTCTAAGACAGAAAACTTTGTCAATGGTTAGCGCGCGACCATCTCAAGAGGAAGCTACAGACAGCACCATCTTTCCAAACACCAGCTCTCAAGCATGATCAATGCAAAGGCTGCATCTTGATACCATTCCCCAAGATGCCATCGGGCATCAGGGCACAGTGATCTGTAACAAGTTAGCGTGGACGCAAAGCTGCAAGTTATGTTAGCATTGCCCCTTGATATTCAATGGCATTACCATTGCTGAATCCCCCACTGTCAACTTCCTGGGGGTTACCATTGACCAGAAACTGAACTGGACTAGCCATATAAATACTGTGGCTACAAGAGCAGGTCAGAGGCTAGGAATCCTGTGGCAAGTAACTTGCCTCCTGACTCCCCAAAGCCTGTCCACCATGTACAAGGCACAAGCCAGGAGTGTGATGGAATACTCCCCACTTGCCTGGATGAGGGCAGCTCCAACAACACTCAAGAAGCTCAACACCATCCAGGACAAAGCGGCTCAATTGATTGGCACTCCTTACACAAACATTCACTCACTCCACCACCGACTCACAGTGGCAGCAGTATGTACCACCTACAAGATGCACTGCTGAAACTCACCAAGGTCCTTCGACAGCACCTTCCAAACCCACGACGGCTACCATCTAGGAGGACAAGGGCAGCAGATACATGGGAATACCACCAACTGGAAGTTCTCCTCCAAGCCACTCACCATCCTGACTTGGAAATATATCGGCCATTCCTTCACTGTCGCTGGGTCAAAATCCTGGTACTCCCTTCCTAAGTTACACCACATGTACTGCAGCAGTTCAAGAAGACAGCTCACCACCACCTTCTCAAGGGCAATTAGGGATGGGCAATTAATGCTGGCCTAGCCAGTGAAGCCCACATCCCATGAATGAATAATAAAGAAATATTGTCCTCACAGAGAGTCGTTCAGCAGGGCCATCCTTTGATTATTGACACTCATTACCCTGCATCCGTCGGAAGTATGCCAAGTTTACATCCTACATTGCTGTGGCATTTGGGAGACACTTGGCCCACTCAGTTTTGACACAGCAGTCATAGATAACATATTCCCTTTATAGATCCTGCTGAGCACTCTGGAGATGTGTCAGAGCTTCATAAAATTACAGTCCTCGGCATTGTCTATCTCACAAAGGCCAATCCTTTCTATGAACCATAAGTTAATGAGTGCACAGTCATGCATTGAATTCCATATCGATTTGCATTCTATGACTTCACAGTGCGACTCAGTGAAGCACTGCTTGGCAGCTGTTCAGGAGCAAAGTAAGATCCTCACAGGTAAGTTGACGAGCTCACCAAGATAAGCACACACCTCTGACAGCACATACTCATTCCCGTCTAGCTGTCATTTTAAATGTGACTGAGTGGAACCAACTTCCATCGCTCAGCATCATGCATGGGGAGAGTGGGAACTAATAAAGGAATAACATTCAGCCTTAGACACGGAGACAAGAAAACGCTGCAGGCAGGCATGAAAGGCTATGGTGCTCAGTGGTGAAAACTACTTTTGCCAAAACCTCACAGTCATAAAATAAACACCATTGCAAAATGCGCTTGGGTGAAAATGACACTACCATTGGTCCAGATAAATTATTTGAACATCAGTAACCTTGATGAACAATTCTCATGAGGCCAAATAATGTCTGTCTGCGATGCAAGAATTTCATGTGTATTGTCCAGCCTTCATTTTCACACAGAAAGTTCATGTTGCAGATGTGGAACTAAAGGTGATTCACTGTGATGAGATTGAGAGAGACTTTAATGGAACTGAGGAACAAGATGGGAGATAGTTGTGGGTTAGTGGGCAGGGGGTTCATTTTTTACCCTTGACTGAATGCAGGACCTTGCAGCACATTGATCAGCCATTCAACACCTGAGATTTGGAGAGGGATTAATGTGAAATGTATTTGTAATAGTGCAAATTATGTACAGTGACCAAACACCCGTGCCATCATGGTGCATTCAAAGCTTCTTAATTTTTATAACTCTAGTATCCGCAGCGGAGGGGTGGGGGTCATCTGCTGACTTCTATGCCCAGTTGCCTGAGATGACTTTGATGGGTATCCTCTGGTGGCTCGAGGCCTGAGTGCTCTGGCCTGCTAAGGGTCTCCTTTCCTGGGGCAGGTGCACCCTCCTCAGCCTGACCTGCTGAAGTTGATGGGGTCATTGGCAGAGGGGATTTGAAGTGGCAGGACGCCCCTGCAAAGGTGCCACTGGGGTTTCTCGCTGACACTCCTCCTCCCTTTGGGTGCCTGAGGGCCCCTCCCTGACTCCTTGAGAAGGGCACCTGGAGAGAGGTTGAGGTGTCCCATTCTCCTCTTGCCTACTCAGTGCTGGAATGAACCCATGGCTAGAGCGATGGTGTGCAGGTCCAAGTGTAAATCTGGCAGAAACTGCTGGATCTGGGTCTCAAAGGCAGCTAACACTCTTCCAATGGAGACTTCGATGCACTCACATGCTGGAGTCAGAACATCAGATAGAGGATAGACGGAGCTCTCCATCCTTTGTCCCAGTCTGACCCTCTGCCTGATGTTCCTCTGTCTTGTCTTTGCATCTCCAACACTTCTTGTCATTGGATTAGGGCTCTGCAGGGGCGTGGTCTCTAGCAGTCCTCCGACTGTCAGGGACCTCGCCTGTCACTGCTGCCGCCTACTGTGGACATGTGTCTCTGAGGTGATCACCAAATTGTGACCCCGAATCTACTCTAGAACTAGGACCCACTGAGGTGCATGTATCAGCGCTGATGGAGACTGCAGGTGAACGCAGCAATGGATCTTCTTTGGGTGCTTCCCCTGCCTCCTCATCTGAGGTGCTCTGGGGGGCTGGGGCTGAAGTGCTTGCTTGCCATCCTCCGCCTTTGTTTGCTGGTGGCAGGAATATAAACAAGAAATAATTGGTGATTGACCAGACAGGGTCCTACACTACGGACAGAATCTTCTGCTCAGTGAGTAGGGGCGGGGCCCACTTGCTGAGGCGTAAAATGCCACGGGGTGACATCAGGCGTGCGTCCCGATGTCACTGTGCGTCATTCAGGTTTTCAGTTCGGCAGGCGCGCAGCTAACTGTGTGCCCGCCGAACTGTCAAAGGCCTATTAAGGTCAGCTAACTATCAATTGGTACAATTAAATGAGCTGCCCACCCAACCTTAAGGTTAGCGGGCAGGCGAAGAACCCAGGCGGCCTTCGCATTTTATCATGAAACCTCATCCATGGGCAGGATGAGGTTTCATGAAGGTTTTTAAAACCTTGTAAAAAGTTTTAGTAAAATTAATAGACACATCCCAGCTCATGTGACAGTTTCACATGAGGGGGCATGTCTTAAAAATTTTTTTTTTCCTTTATTAAATTTTTTTGGAACTTAAGCTAATCTCCTTAGGGCAGCTCAGGGAGATTTCTGCACTCTTTTGCACAGGCCCCGACTCAGGCAACACCTCCCCCCGCCCGCACAGGGAGCGCTCAGCGCTTCCGGGCACGCATCACACTGGGCGAGCCTTAATTGGCCCGCCCACATAAAATGGCGGCACCCAGCCAATCGTGGGTGGCGATCGGCTGCACGCATGCCCACGCCCGCTCCTGCCCAACCCCCCTGATGGGGAGAAAATTCTCCCCTATAGCTCTCTCACGGTCATTTTCCACATGTTGTCGATGCATATGGACCTTCACTGGCTTGTTGAGGGAGGCCAACATTTCTTTCTGCACGGGGATGATCTCTGTCCTCACCTGTGAGCTCCATCGCACGCTCCTCCTGGGAGGAATGTGCCCTCAGCTCAGGGGTACCACGTCTGGTTTTCATTCTCTCCCATCAGTTGTGGGAGATCTTGTCCTGCATAAAGACAGATGGATTGACTGCGAGCAGTCTGGATGAAAGAGCATTTCAGAAGCATGCCTGCCAGCTGTGTCTGCTGATCCCTTCCCAGTAAGGGGTTAAGATGCCATTTGTTCAGGATCTCACACGAGATGGTAAGTTTAAAGTGGCTGGCAGACATGCAATGCTGATGTCCCATCGGCTATTAGTGTGTGACATCCCTGTGGACTCTAACCCTTAGACTGCCTGGTGACCTTATTAGAGCGTGAGTTTGGAGTGAGTATGTTTGGTTGTGATGATGAAGCAGATGTTCAGGCCACACGTCCAGTGAGTGAATGACCGTGTGGGTGTCATTTAAATATGGCGCCAGGATGCTAGGACCTTCGACCCCATGAGGTAACGGCAGGGCAGGCAAATCCTTGCCTACCCCACAACGAGATTTGACAAGCTCCTCATTAATGCATAATTAATGATCTGAAAAGCAGAAAATTGGCCAGATAAATCCAAGTGCACCCCCCACCCCCACCCCCCAAGCGAGATCACGCCGACTTTCCCGCCTGTTGTGATATTGTTTGCATGCTAATGCAGGCAAAGACATGTACCTTTAAGGAGCTGCATAATAACATCACTACAACATCATCGTGTGTAAGGCTGGAGGATAAAAGGTACAGTCTCCATATTAGATGCTCACTATTTCCTGTGATCTCTGCTGTAGGTGTTCATTACTGTCTGTGACTTTATAGCAGTAAGACTTTATGTTTCCCTTATGAATCAGGCATAGTCAAGTAATCAGCCTTTTTGACTGTTAGAAACAAGCTAGATCAAGGCCTGTGCAGAGCTGTATATAGTTGTTGCGAGTAATAAAATTCATGTAATTGTGTTTGACCAGAATCCTTGTCAGTCTCAATATCTTGCTTAGCATAGATAGCATAGAGACAGATCCCTAGAGGCAGAATTCTACATCGAGACCCTCAACATATATGGTGGCAGCAGACCGTAAGAGACCATGACACCGCCCACCACTGCATTTAGTCTCCAGAATGGAAGGACCCACTCCTGATCACTAACTACCCAGCAATTCCTGCTATAGTGGAGAACAGATTGACCTTTGCTGTAACCTTAAATTGCATTCGGCCAGACAAACACAAACTTGCAGTAAAATAAATGAAGGAATAATCCCATTGCATGTTTACACGCTGCATTAATAACAAAACAAATCATATCACTGCATAATATGATTAAATGAAACATATGAAACAATTTAGTATTCTTTGTGGTTCAGGTGGTAACACTATTGTTTCGGAGTCACAAGGGCTTGAGCACAAAAAAATCTATGTGACACTCCAGTGTAGTACTAAGGGAGTTCTGCATGGTTGGAGATGCTATCTTTTGGATGAGATGTTAAACTGATGTCTTATCTGCCTGTTTGTGTGGATGTTAAAAGATTCCGTGGCACTATTTCAAAGAAGAGCAAGGGTGTTAACCCTAGTTTCCTGGCCAATATTTATCCCTCAATCAACGTCAGGAAAACAGATTACCAGGACATTATAACATTGCTGTTTGGGGGAGCTCGCTGTACGCAAATTGGCTGCTGTGTTTCCTACGTTACAACAGTGATTACACTCATTGTCTCTAAAGTGTTTTGAGGCCTCTGATGGCTGTGAAAAATGCTACATAAATGCAAGTTTTTCTTTTCCCTCTTATTTGCTTGGAACCCCTGGTGGGGGCCCTATATTTCGTTGTCTATGCACAATTTTAATGCAGCAACCCATTCAGAATAAAATGGATTAACTGTGGCATTAAAATAGCACACAAAGGAATTCTACACAAATGTGCGAATGAGTATATTACCAGACAGATTAAGCCCTTCTCTGTCTAGACTCACACAATAAGAATGGCAACTTGACTAGAGGCACCAGAGAGCAACCAAGCACCTTTGGAACCAAAATCCTGCATTATCAGCTACTTCAGGAAAAGGAGGGGAGGAAACTGGAAAATATTCCAAACAGCTTCTAACACTGAGAAATAGAACAATATAAAAGCAGTACACTTGGGCTGTGTTCTTGCATTGCCAGCTGCAGAATTCAGTACTTATCACCATTGGCTGAACAAATTGACTGACAGTACAATAAAGCAGTTACAAAGACTAGACCTGGGTATCACTTTATACTTTGGTTCCAGAATAGGGAAGTATGTTAACCTGATCTGTCAGGTGGAACTGACTGAACCTCTGAAGTTAGCAGCACAACCATAACTAGGTTTACCTTACCTCCATTTTCAAAAAAAAATTATTATGACAGTCAGGAGTGGTAAAGCTAGACATAGTATAATAGCATACCACACAAATAATTAATTGGGATGAGAAAATAATGATGGGGTAATTACCTTGTGAAATGGGTATGACACTACCAATTTTAAAGCTGTAAATTATACATCCCATTTGAATCACTGATTCTAGTGCATTGCTTAAAATTATCATGGTGTCACTGCCATTTAATTGCTTGTAAGACAACAGCTTGATAACTGTTTTGTTTCTTTTCAACAAAACATTCTTAATCAACACTCTCCTGTCAAGGACAGAAAAATAAGAAGTGATGTTTACATTACTTAGTTCAGAGAGAGTTTGCACATTCCAAAGAGAGAGACACAAGAGAGTGACTGAGTTTTATCCTTTCAGCCCCACCCATTTCTCTGCTGAAAATGCTGACTGACGCTTGGGTATAATTTCATGGGCATGGGCACTGTTCAAAACTTGGCCATGTCTACATGTATGAGCCTGGCTGTACAATGATAAGCAGTGTCTGATCCATGTCTTATTGCCCATCTTCCACTCGACGCTCATGTACAGGAGTCATTACATCAGGAGCAGGAGACCAGCTTACATTTCCCCCAGTCTAAAAGGCTGAACAAAAGTGTAATGGTCCTCTTGTCCACCTCACCAAGGGATATTTCAAATTTCTGAGATATTGCAGCACAAAACAGAACAGCACATTCTGATGTGTAACATTCAGACCCATTGACGCAGAAGACAGTAAGTTTTTAGCTTCTATCCCATTGATAGAATTTGAGGTTTTACGGTAACTCAACAATCCCATCCTCCAATAGGGAGCCTCATTTCATGGGAATGTGTGTCAGACAATCATCGCAGAAGTATTGTAGCACTATCCATGACCCACACATCTCTGGGGCAAGTGCAAGATCACTGAATTTACAACAACAACAACTTGCATTTATATAGCATCTTTACATAGTAAAATGTCCCAGGAGCATTATAAAGTAAAACTTGACACCAAGACACATAATGAGATATTAGGACAGATAACCCAAAATTTAGACAGAAGTAGGTTTTAAAGAGCTCCTTAAAGGGGGAAGGAAGGAAGAAAGGTGGAGGCATTTAGGGAAGGAATTATAGAGCTCAGAACCTTGGCAACTGAAGGGACAGCCTCAAAAGCTTGTAGAGATTAAAGTCAGGAATCCTCAAGAGACCAGAATTAGGGAAACGCAGAAAACACAGAGGGTCATGGGACTGGAGGAAATTTCATAGATAGTGAGGGGCGAGACCATGATCAGAATTTCAACATTGAAGTGTTGCTTGACTGGAAACCATTGTCGATCAGAGAGCATGGAGATGATGGCATTATGGGACTTAGGTCACGGGCAGCAGAGTTTTTGATGACCTCAAGCTAAGGGTAGAATGTGGGAGGCTGGCCAGCAGTGCATTGGAACAGTCAAGTCTTGAAGTAATAAAGACATGGATGAAGATTGCAACAGCAGATGAGCTAAGGCAGGGGCAGAGTTAGGTGATGTTACAGGGATGGAAATGAGTGGTTTTAGTGATGCTGCATTAATGTGGTCCAAAGCGCAGCACAGTGTGAAATAAAATACCAACGTTGCCAACAACCTGGTTGAACCTCAGACAAATGGCAGGTTAGGAGATAGAGTCAAACGCATTTAGAGAATTTACCTTACTATTCATACATAACATTATCATTACCTGATAATCATTGCATCACCGATAGGGAGATGAGGCCAGCTGTTGACAGGCGCTTCCAGAGTGTCACCCCACTCCTGTATGAGGTTCCTTAGCAGAGCTGTGGGACTGCTGAGGTTCAGTCCCAGGGAAATGTCCTCCCTCAAGACCAGAGCATCACTCCTCCCCACCAATCACTCTACTGGTACCCTTGCTGAGCCAGACAGCCCTGGCTAACTCTGGGTTGCTGCCATCTGGAGCAGGGTTTCAAGCCCAGAGTTGCTTAATGCCAAGCACCACATCCACTAAAGTGGTCTCAATGGAGTGTTGCCAACCTTTCACCTCCCTAGCTATTGGCACTGGTAAAACACTTTGTAGTAGTGCTATGCTGCAGAAATCAGCAGACAAGACTCCACTGAGAGCTCGCACAAGAGTGAATCCAAACTATTTTTGTTAATGATATTTGTTCGATAAATATGCTTTTTATCCTAGATTTAGTGCTAGTGTTTATCTTTGTGGTTAACTGATGGCAAGACCCATGAGGCTAGACTGAAGGAAAGCAATTAAGTGGTGTTATTAAGGACAGTGGTGATAAGGATTGCAAAATTATTGGTGTGTTGTGGTTGGGAAGGCTGGTTTAGATGGAGCATTCTTCAAGTGGTCTGCGAGTTGTAGCTGTGAGGGTCACTGGTAGTCAATGACAGTCCAGCTGCTTCTCCTCCTGTTGCACTTCTTGTTGACTGGGCGATGGTGAGGGGTAGTCCCTCACGTTGGCAAAGTTACACAGCCTGCAACAGATGACCGGAGTACGGATACATGCTCAGGGCTGTACTGCAAAGCATCTTCAGAATGACCTAGGAAGTGTTGCTCAAGCAGATTGATTATTTGATCTATCACCCTTCTTGTGGCATCATGGATCTTGCTGTAGGCCAGCTCTTCAGCTTCTAGACAGGAAGGATGAGCCACATCAGGAGGGAATAGCTCCTGATGCCCTCGTCTGCCTGCAACTTAACTACCTGGTTGGAAAATGGTGGCACCAAGGACGAATACAGGATGAAAGAGTCTTGACTGCTGGCAAGGTACATATCTGCATGATGTTCTGCCTGTGGCCCCAAATCAGCTGTACACTGAGGGAGTGGAATATTTTGTGATTGTTAAAAGTATCATACTGGTGATGGGGAGCACGTAAGGCAACATAGATACAGACTATGACACCTTGCAGACTGGGGGTACTGCCATGTGGGTGAAGCTTGGTGCTTTCTTGTCCTGTATCACTCTATTAATAGGAAAGTTGAAATAGGCTTTCTTCCTGGTTTAGAGAACCTTGGTGAGCACCCTAACATTAGTGATGGACCGCAAATGTGATATGGCACTGAAGTCATCTACTGCAAACTGGAGGATGCCTTCACCATAAAGTAAAGGACCACATTAACTGGATAGCCACAGACAATGTCTTGATACAAGGCTCGAGTTGTACAACAATTGGAAACCTCCTTTGTAAAGCAAAGATGCTTCATACGTTGCTCCTCAAGGTAATTTGGGAGAAGTGCTTGTTGAATATGCATTGTGGATATGATCTTCTGCACATTGCTCTGCTCTTCCCTCTTATGGCAGCTGCTCCTGCTCTCGGCTGTCTTCCTTGCTGGTCCTTCTCATTCTCTAGCCTGAAGACAAACCTATGAGACCATTTATGACTGCAGTCAAACTATTCATTAGATAGCCAACACAGTAAAACACCAACAAAAACAAAAATACCTGGAAAAACTCAGCAGGTCTTACAGCATCTGCGGAGAGGAATACAGTTAATGTTTCAAGTCCGAATGACTCTTCATCAGTTTCCGCAGTATTTCGCTTTTATCACAGTACATCATCGTCAGTGATCATAGTCTCTTTAAACAAAATAAATATTCCAGAGTGATTAAACCCAGCTTAAAACAGGCAGAAGTTAACCAGTAACTTGAACTGACAACGCACCTGTAAGTTCTAAGTGATGTCTTTAAAAACTGTGCTGGTGGCGAGGGTGGCTGGTGTGGGGTTGGGGGGGCGGTGGTGGCTGGTGTGGGGCGGGGTGGGGGGGGTGGCTGGTGTGGGGTGGCGGGGGGTGCGGGGGGGGGGTGGCTGGTGTGGGGTTAGGGGGGTGTTGGCTGGTGTGGGGCGGGGTGGGGGTGGGTGGCTGGTGTGGGGTTGGGGGAGGGGGGTGGCTGGTGTGGGGTTGGGGGGGGTGGCTGGTGTGGGGTTGGGGGGGGTGGCTGGTGTGGGGTGGGGGGGGTGCGGGGGGGGTGGTGGCTGGTGTGGGGTGGGGGGGGGTGGGGTGGGGGGGGGGGTGGGTGGCTGGTGTGGGGTTGGGGGGGGGGTGGCTGGTGTGGGGTGGGGGGGGGTGGGTGGCTGGTGTGGGGTTGGTGGGGGGGGGTGGCTGGTGTGGGGTGGGGGGGGCGGGGTGGGGGGGGTGGGTGGCTGGTGTGGGGTGGGGGGGGCGGGGGTGGGGGGGGGTGGGGGCGGGGGGGGGCGGCGGGGGGGGTTGGTGGGGGGGGGTGGCTGGTGTGGGGTGGGGGGTGCGGGGTGGGGGGGGGGTGGGTGGCTGGTGTGGGGTGGGGGGGGGCGGGGTGGGGGGGGTGGGGGCGGCGGGTGGGGGTGGCGGGGGGGGGGGTGGCGGGAGGAGAGAGTGGGGGAGTGGTGGGGGGAGTCCTTCCTGTCAATTATGTTACGTGGCACTGGGCAAGATCTGCACATGTAGTAAGGCACGAGCTGTACTTTTTTCAAGACCCTAATGTAAACAACATAATCCAGTTTTCCGTATAATTCTGATAGGCACTCCTGACACCAGCAGAATTACCACACCAACACGCTGGGTGGCACATTTCCGACTCATAATGAGCTTGTGCTACCTGCCCAATGTACTGGAGGCTGAGGAACCCACTTAGTGCCAGAGAAATTGGATGCTGTGTGGTCAAGTTACTAAATCACCTGATGGGTATAGCAATGGTTTCCCTACCAAATGGTTCTGATCTAGAGTACTAAATTGCTTTTCTTAAATATGCTTTATTCATAAAATTTGTAAAGGCATATTACATAACAGTTCAAATTCGATATTACATAAAGTGCAATGCAGATCATTTTCTTTCAATACAGTGTATGAGGTGTCTCACTACATTTGCCATTAAAGGTTAGATTTACACTGAACATTTACATTTCATGTCAAATATTCTCTGGTCAAACAGCCCGAGGGGTTTTACATAGTTTCCAGCCCCTCGGTATACTATAGTGGGAGGGCCTTATACACATTGGCTTCTCCCATTGAGCCTTTTGCAATGGCTGCCCCAAGGTTTAGTGCATCCCTCATCACCTAGTCTTGGACCTTGGAATGTGCCAATCTGCAACACTTGGTCTAAATTGTCACTTTAATCAGCTACTCAGTTTCTTCAACAGACGGAAACAGCACAACATTGGCGGTCCACATAATTATAAACATAAGTCTAATGATTGTAACAGTGAGGAAGCTTGGGAGGAAGTAACTGAGCCATGAGAGGTCACTTTAACCTAACCTGCCAGACAGATTTGGTTAAAATTACGCCCTTTGTCTTTGTAAGCTGTAATGTGCACAATATCCTTTAGCTTATTTTTTAAGTACACCATCACTTGTCACTTATCCACTATCTAATTGCTTTTTTACAGACTCATTGCCCAGAAAAGGAGGTCAAGTTCAGTCCCTGTCACTCTGGGCACAACTTATCTCAAGTAACTAAATCGAACATTTTCCTGAAGTCACTTTCACGTTTTCCATTTGGCTAGGACTGTTTTTGTTAGGCGAGGCACTGAGACAGAGCTTTAAGCAAACATTCCCTGCTATTATCAGTCATGCCTTTCAATAGGAATAGGTCATAACCCAATCACTGATTGGACAGTTTGCCTGCAAATCTGCAGGGTTCAGAGCAGTGACACAAATATCATACAACTGTCACTTAAACTAATGATTATAAATTATGCACAGGGTCAGATCCACTCAGTCACAAGTCATTTCCTCTGTTTCCCTCTGGACTGCTAAATTCTGCTGTACTGCAGTTTTCTTCAAGCTAGCTCTGCCATGAAAGTTTATTGCACAGAATCAGCCGCACAGGACAAGGTCGTGCATCACAAACTCACACAACCAGGGTTTGTCCATGACCTGAAAAGGTCTCCAATGCAGGTATTGTACTAATGAGTTATTAATGACACAAATGTAGCATATATTCTGCACTAGTTTTATTATTCAGTATTTGTGTTTTACCAGTTAAGGTTGATGCTTCCAGCATACAACTGCATTACCTATTAAATTTGTAGATTCCACCTATGGGCTCTTGGTTTTCCAAGAGTCCACATAAGGTGGTCAAAGAGCTTGTTTCCCAATTACTGACCCATCCCACCACCCCAAACGCAAATTGGGCTGAACTCACTCCAAGTGCACTCCACCTGAAGGCACATGAATCCACCCATATTTGTTGGCTCAGCTCAATATATTGGCCCCAGAAAGGGGGATATGCCCAAAAGAGAGAGCGAGGGAACTGTATTGCTGTAGCTGCCACCAACATTGGTTTTGGGGCCTTCTCGCTACTGTCCGATTGCTCTGAAAAAAGTCACCCATCTTCTTGGAGTCTCAACAAACTGATACCAGACAGCCCTAAAACTTGCCAAACAGACGCCTTGGAAAATAAGGCAAAAAATGTTATGACAAGGTATTATAACATCAATATACTTCCCTCTGTTTCAAGAAAAATGCTCCATAACCCCTCAGGGAAACTTCTGGAAATGCACATGGAGATTGGAGGCATGTTGCATTCATCCCTTTCCCCCTCCATTTTGCAGCCAAAACTTAAATGTATTTTGTGTGCAATGCAGGACATAATCTACACTGGTTCTCCAACCATCTTCAGATAAAAAGAATAAGGAAAGAACTGAGAAAAGGGAACTGAAATAACTGAAAGACAGAAGATGGAAAGAACATAGAGTGAGTCGAACAAAATAAAAAAGGATATCCAAAATGAACAGGAGTGGAATAAAATCATTACTTTTATGATGCTTTCCAGATAAGCTTCCCCTTCATGTCTGTCTGGCTAAGCATCAAAAGTCAGTGGGGGCTGGTGTTGTTTTTTGGCAAGTATATCATATGCTACACCTGCCTAACCAAGGCAGCTTATCACCATGGCAATGGGCCAGCCTGGGTCATCCCGAGGAAGAGTTTTAAAGAAGTAAAAAAGTTTAAAAAAAGGTCCAAAAAAAAAAAAGTGGTTTTGCAATAGGCCCTTTGGCTGCGAGTTTTATGTATGGAATATACTAAAAGAGAAATTGTTTTTCATGTGAATGCCATTCTGCAGATATTGCTTGTGCTTCAATTGCCTTACCCGATGAGCCGCTTTTACTGAAATGCACAAAATCAAGATTTTTTTTAAAAAACCATTCCCCCAAGCGTTTTTTTCTTTTCACCATCATCATCGGGATAAACATTTCAACAAGACTTGATGCTTTTGATCCTCAGCAGGTACCCAGTTGATTACTGGATCTCACACCCAGGGACAGATCTTGACTTTGTGTAATTGTGTATAACAGCTGAGAGCTGACAGATGACTTCAATGGAAATAAAAATAGGGAGAGCTGCTGATTCACTATCATTCACTTTGCGCTACCCGCAAAGTTCACATTTAGAACCTTTTCTGATTCATGATTCTATATCTGCCCGACCAGTATAAACAAATGATTAAGATTGAGAGCAAGGTGAAATAGGATTAATATCCTGAAAATGGCATACACTTAAACAAGTGTAATCACGGCAAAAGCTGAGAAACATTACACTTCAAACGTTGCCTACACAGCAGTCTTAGTTTTATTCCAAATATTTAGAATGAGTACCTCCTCACTGCGATTTTTTTCACCTTCTTTCATATGCTTGTTTCAACTCTTTTGGCACTGATCATATATTAAACAGACACACATATATAAACCAAAAAAGGCACATCCAATGCAGTTTGAAGTACAGAGGCTCTCCTAAGTAACAGATGACTGGGCCAAACAACAAAGAAAAGACAACTGTACACAGAGCACAAGATCGGCCAAACCTAGGCATCACAAGAAAAGCTTTTGAGAGCAGTCAATGAGTCAGAGCCGCAGCAGAGGTCTCAGGTCGAACCGTGCAAGCTCAATTTGAAATAAATTGAAAGTCAAGCATGAACATTTCTCAACCTTCTCATAAAACATAAACTATTTAAAATAAATCAAATTAACAAACAGAGGGAATGATAATGCCAAAACAAAAACAGAATTACCTGGAAAAACTCAGCAGGTCTGGCAGCATCGGCGGAGAAGAAAAGAGTTGACGTTTTGAGTCCTCATGACCCTTCAACAGAATGATAATGCTGTTAGAGAAAAAAAGAGTCTCTTTTAGTCCTGGTATATGTAATGACAAATAATAGCACTGAAGCATTCAAATCAAGCTTTTTATTCAACCAGATGAAAACCTCTGATGAGATTATTCCAGTCCAATCAGTCAATTTTACTGCCTATGACAATATTTGTCCAATACAACATATCTTTATTAAATTAATGATGAAATCAAATTGTGATGCACCTGGCCATGTTGTTGATATATAAGGATAACCGTGCTCGTGAGACAATATTGTTTAGCAAGTTACCAAACTACAATGTTATTACTTTAATAACATTTCACTCCTGAGATTAAGTCCTGTTTCTGAAATATTTTTCCTTCTTCTTTCAATGAAGGGAGGAAAAAAACTAAGAATGGATCCTACTGTGATTCAGAAAAGAACATTTAAATGATTTGATGCCACTTGAAGAGGCATGAGAATAGAGGTCCTTAATAAATATTCCCACGTCCTGCAGTTTTCCACCAACCTTAAAAATAGTAATTTTGTGTCCAGAAATAGATACTTCATCCATGTTGATTGAAATATGTGGCTACAATCCACAGGAATGATGATGAAACAAGTGGCTTTCAATCACTGAATAGAAAACCTGCTCTAAGATACAAACTTATACAGCTCACTGACCCCCCCCGTTTGGGTTCCGCCAGGGCCACTCAGCTCCTGACATCATTACAGCCTTGGTTCAAACATGAACAAAAGAGCTGAACTCCAGAGGTGAGGTGAGAGTGACTGCCCTTGATATCGAGGCAGCATTTGGCCGAGTGTGACATCAAGGAGCCCCAGCAAAACTGGAGTCAATGGGAATCAGGGGGGAAACACTTCACTGGTTGGAGTCATACGCAGCAGAAAGGAAAATGGTTATGGTTGTTGGAAATCAGGCATCTCAGTTCCAGGACATCACTGCAGGTGTTCCTTGGGGTAGTGTAATGGGCCCAACCTTCATTAAGGGCCTTCCTTCCATCATAAGATCAGAAGTGGGGATGTTCACTGATGATTGCACAATGTTTCAGCATAATTCACTATTCCTCAGATACTGAAGCAGTCCATCCAAATGCAGCAAGACCTAGACAATATCCAGGCTTGGGCTGACAAGTGGCAAGTAATATTCATGCCACACAAGTGCCAGGCAGTGACCATCTTCAATAAGAGAGAATCTAACCATGGCCTCTTGACACTCAATGGCATTACTATCGCTGAATCCCCCACTATCAACATCCTGGGGGTTACTATTGACCAGGAACTAAACTAGACTAGCCATATAAATACTATGGCTACAAGAGGAGGTCAGAGGTTAGGAATCCTGTGGCAAGTAACTCACCTCCTAACTCCCTAAAACCTGTCCACAATCTACAAGGCACAAGCCAGGAACATGGTGGAACACTCCCCACTTGTCTGGATGGGTGCAGCTCCAACAACACTCAAGAAGATTGACTCCACCCAGGACAAAGCAGCCCGCTTGATTGGTGCCCCATCCACAAACATTCACTCCCTCCACCACCAATGCACAGTGGCAGCAGTGTGTGCCACCTACAAGATGCACTGCAGAAACACACCAAGTCACCTTCCAAACCCATGACCACTACCATCTGGAAGGACAAGGGCAGCAGATGCATGTGGTCACCACCACCTGGAAGATCCCCTCCAAGCCACTCACCATCCTGACTTGGAAATATATCACCATTCCTTCACTTTCACCGTGTCAAAATCTTGGAACTCCCTTCCTAACAGCACTGTCAAAATGTCTACACCACATGGGCTGCAGCAGTTCAAGAAGGCAGCTCACCACCAACTTCTCAAGGGCAATTAGGGATGGGCAATAAATGCTGGCCTAGCCAGTGATGCCCATTTCCCTTGAATGAATAAAAGAAAATGATTGGGTCCCATTTACCTAAAATCACTATATGCTCTGACCAACAAGTTTATGAAAACTATTTGTTGGCTATTCATCCAATAGCTCAGCATATTAACACACTGACTCATTTATACTCATGGATTTTTGGAAAATGGACACTTCGCTTTGAAAAACAAAATGGAGAATGGACACTCTGCTTCAAACCAAATTTGATTTGAGAGGTCAGGTGACCTCTTCTTTACTGCCAATATACATGGAACTATACAAGGCTGGAAGCTAGGCTGCTTGTTTGGACAGGACATTAAAATGCAAACAACATTTTGGGATATTTCATTGAAAAGGCATTAAAATACAACAAACCTTTCTTGAAATTAATGGCTGCCATTGTACAAATAATTACAGAAGCTAGTTTGCAATTGACCTGGCTTCAAAGTATAATTTGGCCGAATGGGTGTGGAAAGAAACATATTCTATTGCAAGGAGATGCAAATGGCTAAGATCCAAACACCATTGTGTGTCAAGGTCCAAGACATCAGGAATCATTTGTATGGACAATGGAAAACAGATACTATGGTTACGTGACAGAAACCAGGTTTTGATAAGGACCACATATTAAGACACATTTTGAGACCAGCCTCAGATGGAGAGAGAGAGGGAACAGATCTAGACCAGCAAAGGAAAGGCCCTGCCTAAAATCCTTCAGCAGGCAGAGTGTTAGAGATAGCCTTTACTCACCGATTTGAAGTACAAAACCAGATGCTAGATTTTATGGGGATTTTGCTGGGGGGTGGGGGGGTGGGGGGTAGGGGGAAGGTGCATTGCTCGCCCCACCCCAACCCCTAAAAGGAAAGTTGGTCTCCAGCGGACCGACTTTTAAAAAGCCTGTCCTGCAGCAATAATACACTGTGAGCAGTACAAGCAGGGTCAGGCTTCTGCTCCTCAGTGGGAGGAGGAAGTCCCCACCCTCAAGTGCTGCCAACCAATCAGATTAGCTGGAAGCTCTCACAATCCCGGCTGTGCCAGAGCTCAGTAGTGGGTGCTGCTGGGTGGCAAGCAGGTGCCGGAAGAAGAGCAATAGAAAAAAGAGGCAGGTAAATCCTGGGGTTTTAGTGTGAGGAGAGAGCAGGGAGCCCAGGTAGGGGGTGGGGCTGGATTTTGGAGGGCAGGCAGAAAGGAATGAAGGGGAGGTGTCATCTTGGGTGAGTGCAGCCAATGTCCACAGAGTAAGACCCAATTGATGTTTCCCCCTCCCTCCTACCCACCTTTTCAAACTTGGCCATCATATTCTGGTCCACCTGCCACTGCAGTGGAGGTGGATTGAGGCCTTTAATGGCCAATTAATTGGGCAGCTAAGGGCCTCAATAGGCCTAAGGGTGGCTGGACGTACGCCCTCCACATATTATGGGGAACAGGTCAGCGTGTGTGAGCCTCTAGGGCTGGCCATATTTGACATGCCCAACCCCCACCGAAAACATGCCCAGCCGGAGACCGTAAAGTCCAGCTTCAGGTTTTCACTATAGTGATTTGGCTGCACCTCAAATGGAGTGAGGCCTGAAACCTATTGCTACAAGCAATAAGCCACTGCAAATCTGCTGTCAGCAACTTCCAACCTTCATTTCTTCAGTGAACTAAAAGGAAATCACGGACCTGCAACATTTCAATTCCGTCTCGAGAGAATCAAGAGAATAGTAAAATTTTGGACTCTTAAGGCTTTAAGTGCATGCAACCTCCTTTGTAATCACTGTTACCCTGTGTCTGTGTGTGTGTGTGTGTGTGTGTGTCTGTGTTTGTGAGTGAGTGAGAAAACCTGTCTTTTGTCTATTCTTGAAAATTACAGCATTCACAGAGTTAGATCTCTTTTTGATCTTTAAAACACATCTGCCTCCAGAGTCACAGACATGAGTTTTCTCACTATCCGTGATGAATGTGTTTAGTATGTGAAATGTGCGTATTTTCTTACCGTCAAGGGTGATTTTCCCAATTTACATACTCCCAGCAGCAAGCATTTTTGTGAACTTTAAAATAAAGGTTATTTATTATCGCACACTTGCCCCAGAGGTTTAAAACTGTAATGTATCACTCACCCACTCACATATACTATTCTTCACACAAAAATTGGATACAAGGGAAGAAAAAAAGTATGATTTTAAAGTATAATTGGGTCAGTCTCTCTTTTGTGGCAGGCCTGTAGTTTCTTAAATAAGTTGGTGATTTTAGTTGAAGTGAAGGTCTTGTAAGTAGAGGTTTCTCAGTAATCTGTGAGGCTTTTTGTAGTTGAATTGCTAGGGGGTTGGTTCTCAGGTGAATTTAAAGTTGGAACAGATTGGGGAGAATCATTTTCCCACTTTCAAGGTATTGCTGTTTATTACCATGGCTGCTTAGTTGACTGCGGCTGGTTTCTCTGTCTCTGCAGAGCTGATTCTTGCTGTTTTTTAAAATAGGCAACAAACATGGCTGACTCACCCACGTAACCTGTTACAAGTGCCAAGCCCTTTCCCAAATAAGGTGGGTGGTCAGGTCAGTAAGCATCCCCTGTTTGTCGTTTGACACTGTGAAATTTACCCAGCCTGGGTTTGGATGATGGAGCCTCATAACAATGGGAGATCAATGCAGACCCATTCACATTTGTCTAATACACATTGAATTTCGATGTGTCTTTTGTCTGTAGACCAGAAAGTTGAGCCAGCTGGAATGCTATAATCTTTTCATTGACGTCCTGCCCTTAAACAAAGGGATGTGAGAGTTTCCTGGATGGCTGTAAGTGTTCATGTTTAATTAGGTATTTGCTTGAGTTTCGGGACTGTCCGGAGCCAATACTGCCAAATGTCACACGGTTTTCAGCAGCCAGTTGAACAGTTTATTTCTGTTCAAAATTTTAAAATATTGCCTGAAATTTCACTGGAATGTGACACCAGTCAGTTAAGAGGTGAAAAAAGGGGGAACCATCCTATGATCTCTCTCCTGTCGGTAATAATATTTATCCAGTGCATAGTGAAGTCATGCAGATCATGGTTTGATCTCCAGACAGTGCTGAGCGTAGACATTAATAACAGCCAAGGCAGCACTAGGAGTGCTACATGTTTACCTCAGCAAACTTGGCTTCAGGAAAGGAGCAATTGGAAAGAGTTCCTGTTCCTGATCACTATCCTGCAGTTCATGTTGGAAATGCAAAAGAACGAGAAAGAAAGGCTCTCACTGACACAAGTGGCCAGGACTTTCTGCTCCCACCCACAGTGGGCATCATGGCTGGTGGGTGCGGAAAGTATTGAGGAAGCCCGGAAATCAGTTTCGTGTCATCGTGAAACCAGTGTGTGATTGTGCGCTGCAGCCTTCAGTGGAGGGCTGGGTCCCCCATCCCAGCACTCCAGGAACGTCAATGCAATAAATTTGCATCTCATTATAAGAACTGCTCGCCAGAATCATCGCCCCACGCTGGACCACCAGGACACACTGGCGTGCAATTAGAACGCCGTGTTTTACCATAGGATATGAGTGAGGTGCAGCTAGTGACCCGCACTTCACTTGTGACCTCAAGGGGTTCGTTTACCTACCTTGCATCACGCAGCGCTTGCAGTAATCATAGCCAAGCTTCACAGGCAGCACCGCATCATTTTCAGGGCCTTGTCAAGGCAAGGCTCTACCTACCAGACAGGCAGTAAGGTGGGGGTGGGTTTTAATGGGCTGCAGGGTGAGGGTTGCACTGGGGAAGGAGGCATAGGGCACCACTGGGGTATTAGATTGGGGAAGGTTGCACTCAGACAGATGACTGATGGGGGGATGGTGCAGAAAGTTAATGTCCTCAGTGCCAGGATGGGGAGAGAGCAAGTTGCAAAACGACAGAAGCACTTGGGGGACCAGAATGGGAGGATTGCTGAGCTTGCAAAGACTGTCCTTGTCCCAGTCCAGGGAGGGGGAGGGCATATCAGCCCAGTCTCAGTCATGACCAGTATGTTGTGTGCAAGGCATTGTCATAACATTATGTGCCTCAGTCCATGGGGGTTTCAGGCATCATACTGGGTTACAGATTGCACACAGTCAGGAGGGACATCTGCAGTTTACAGATGTGGAAAAGGCATTGAGGGGGTGTCCGAGGGTGTGTATGGGGGGGTATATGCTTAATTGTGCAAGTGGCCTCAAGATGGGGAGGGGTGAGGTCCACATGGGGCATAGGTACATCTATCTCACCATATTCCGGGGTTAACCAAGGGATATCCATCACAATCATGATGGGATCAAGGAGTGCAGGGAAAGGATTGAGAGGTCTGTGAAGGAGGGAAACCTGAACATTAAGCACCCCTGTAATGAAGGGAGGGATTTCCACACTCACACAGGGAGTGTCCAAGCTGATCTGGCAGTGACACCTGAGCACCGCCATCTTCCAACCTGCAGCGATGGCGCAGTACAAATTAAAATGAGGACAACATCTGCTGGTGAGAAGCTGTGTGGGCTGATTGGAGGGCAGATACATGCACTGGGGGTGCCAATTATAGGAGCACTCAGCTGAACTGTGCATTCCCAAATGACGAGAGATGCACAGCGGGGACAAGTTAGGAGTCTTTCGATAGCAAAGTAGGGAATCAGGAAAGTGAAGCAATGCTCATTCATGCAAGACTAATCCCACAAAGTGGCATTAATGAATCTCCTTATATTAACCCCTCGTTCGCAATGTAGAAATTCCCCAGAGTGATAACAGACCAGAACAAGTGGGTGACTGGACAAGCTTCAGATGCATGCTACAATCATGGCGTTGGCAGGTTCACAGAAGAAAAGCCTCAGGTCCCGCTCAATACTCTCATCTCCTGGTTAAACATTTACGCTCATGTTTTTTTCCAAAGATTATGAGAGTGGAGTGAATGAGGCTCCCAGTTCTGGACTGAAAGCAGCACATCCGAGCGACTGGCCAAAGCTGATAGCAGTCGGTCATGTAACAGGGGTGGGGTGGTGTTGGGGGGAGGAAGAGCATCTTGAAAAGTTTCCCGCACTGGCCAGTTGCCGATTCAGGAACAAAGCCCTTGAACCCACATTCACTGATGAGTCATTGACAGAAAGAGGGCCTTTGGAGACTAATGCTGGCACTTGTCTCTCTCATTGATACTGCAGAGAGGAGACCATTAGGAAGATAGAGGCTGGATTTATCGCTGCCTCCATTATCGCTTATAGGCAGGAGAGAAGAAGGAGAAGATCGCGATGGAGGTACCTGGCCTACCAAAGGGAGGAGCAAAACTCCCAAGACCAAGAGGCAGCAGGGCCTCCTCCAGGTGCAGACGATGAAGCACACAAGACCGAGGGTGTACAGAACTCACATGTCTTATCTACAGATGAGTGAGAGAGTGTCACCAACGCCACTGCATGTCCAGGGATCTGGTGACTCACACTTGCCAGGAATTGGCACCACTGGGACTGGGAGGGCATCCATTAGCCAATGGCTCTGGAAGTAAAGGCCACACTCAACTTCTATGCCAGTGGCTCCTTTTAGGACTTCACTTGGGACCCCTGTAGGATTTCTAAAGCGTTCATGCACAAATGCATATATGAGGTCACAGACACCCTTTTTGCAAAGGCCTTCGGTTATGTCAACTTCAACAGAGATCAAGCAAGCCAGGACTCCAGAGCACTGGGCTTCACTGAGATTTCTAGATTCCCACAGGTTCAGAGTGTCATCAAGTGCACTCACGTGGCTATAAAAGCTCCCTGGCTACAGGCATTGCAATACATAAACCAGAAAGGCTTCCACTTGATCAATGTACAGTTGGTCTGGGACCATAAGAAACTTCCCATGTAAGTTTGTGCCAGATACACAAGAAGCATCCATGACTCGTACATCTTGATTAGATCGCAGATCCTGGATGTCTCCGAGGGACCACAAAGGATCCAGGGTTGGCTCCTTGGCAACAAGGGGTACCCATAAAGGACGTGGCTAATGACGCCCGTGCAGTGGCCACAGAATCCTGCAGAGAGAAGGTGCAATGAAACTCATATCACTACCTGAGAGTTGGCGGAGCAGACCATAGGGATGTTTAAAATGTGATTCTGATGCCTGGACAGATCTGGCGGAGCACTCCAGTACCCTCCCCAGAAGGTCTCACTGATTATCATGGTTTGCTGCACTCTGCATAACCTAGGGCTGCAAAGTGAGGAGGACTTGCCAGATGCTGATATAGAGGAGATGCACATCTCCTCTGGTGAGGAGGACATCGAAGGGGATGAGGGCATTGAGTTCGAGGAAGCTGAGGCTGGAGGGGACGAGGCCATACCATAAGCCAGATGAGGCAGGTGTGAGGCCCTCATAGCCACCAGATTCCTCAAGGAGGATGACGAGTTGCAGTGAGTACCCTCTTAGACAAGTCCCCTCCATCATGGGCCAACATGAACACCAGCGTTTATATTCCTCCCATTTCAACCATGAACTTCAGTACGAGAGTGAAAGTTACACATCAGGCTCCCATTGTCCTGGTCCTTTGAAGGATGATGAAGCCTCAGTAGCATGTAGTCCTTGCTGACATGAGGTATTAACTGGAGGAGGGGTCCCGGCATCTGAAGATGCTGCCTCTTCAAGCGTCTCCCCAGCATCACAAGTGCAAGAGCAGCATACAAGAGTGAGAAGCTGTTCCACTATCCTCAGTGGGCTCATAGCTGTATGCCTTCAGTCTGACAAAGCCCCTCAAGGAGACCTATCTCCAGCAATGGGCAACGCATTCTGTGTAGCGTCAACGGTGGAACCAATAGGTGACACTCGGGCCCAGGCAGCCGAAGACATTCCACCAGTGTGAATCTAATCAGAGATGACTCCATCCTCTGTGTCACCTTCTCCACTATCACATTAACATCTGGCACTCTTTATGGCCTGCTTTTATCTTCACCTTACTATGCATGTGGACAATCTGAGGATGACAATGTTCAGTCACTTGCATATCAGGCATTAAAATGCCTCCTCTTTAAGACACACGTCGTGCCCTCATTGCCAGCCCTGTCCCTTGCAAAATCCAAAATGCTTAGACACCATCAGGCCCTTAAGTTAACTAATAAAGTTGCCAATAAATAGCGGACTTCATCTTCAGTACATCCTCACTCCTATCCCATTTCTCCACTCAACATTGTCCAAAGCTATGATGTGCACTTCCAGAGCATGCTCAAAGGCTCTGTGGACCACCAAAAATCACCATTTGCAATTAGCACCACATGTCTCTGCGAGCGCTTAGATAATAGGACGCACAGCGCTGCATCCCAACATTGTGACAAGAATCTTGCGGCTACAATACAGACGATTAGAGGTTGAGAAACGATCAAGGCTGTAGGTTCGAGCACCAGGCCAATAATGTGGCTGAGTGGGGCAGAGCTTCAGCACTTTGATGTGGCAAGGTGTTCCCTGCTTATTGGTGAGATTAGCAGGTGTCCACTCGGAAAGTCGGAATCGTGGTTGATAGACAGGAGCACAGACAAGCTCTGAGTGTGGGCTCATGGCATGAAAACCCTGTCAAATGACAGAGAGCACATGGAGTTGCATGATATACGACCCCACTCCATGTGTGAACACATCTCTCCTTGTACTGCACTTCCATCTTTCAAGAATGCAGATGAGCTGGGGAGAACACCTCTGCCTCAATCTTACACAACCAAGAATAAACATGACATGACCTTGCAAAGCCCATGAACAAAGTTCCTTCCACAAGCACACTTAACATTAAGGTCAAGATATCACTGATGTCGAGAATTATCTGAAAAAGGGACACACGCTGTGGTGATCTGGAATCACACGACGTAGATGAAGGCCCATGATAGTGATGAGGGAGGCATCATGCTATCACACCTGATTGACAGCAACACAGCTTATCACAAAAAGGAGGCATACACAAGAGGAGATGTGAAATGGGTGCGATTCTATTTATATTTGTGAACATTATATACATGTTATGAACACCTGTGCCACCGCTGTGCTCCTAATTTTTTTTAACTTTCCTAACCCTACCGTTATGTCTGGGTGCATCTTGGACATCCACAGCAGAGGTGGAGGCAGCCTGCTGACAGCTACGCCCTGTTGTCTCTGATGACTTTGACAGGTGTCCTCTAGAGGGCCAAGACCTGGAGAGCCCCAGCCTGCTTTGGGTGTCCTGCTATTTGACGGAGGCACCCTCCTCGGCTTGTGGAGCTGGAGGTGATGGGATCGCAGGAAGAAGGGATTGGGATCAGCCAGACACCCCTGGAGTCAGCTAGGTGGAGGGTCCCGGGCTGTACGTCTGCTGGTCTGCCTCCTTATGGGTGACGAGGGCCCCTGGCTGACTGAGGAGAAAGGGCAGCTGGAGTAAGATCAAGGTGCCCCCCCCAACTCCCCTCAACTGGCGTGTAGCCACTGATGGATGCCACCAAGTGCTACAGCGATCAAGCACTGGTCCCGCTGATGTCCTGGACCAAGGTCTCCATGGCGGCTGCCATCCTACTAGTGTTGACCTTGGTGTGTTGGCATGCCAGCACTTTCACCTCACACTGAAGGTGGACGGACTCCATCATCCGTTACAACCTGAGGAATGCAGCTGACATCGCTTCCTGATATCCTGTGATTATCGCTGTAGCTCCACCAACCGATTTAGGACCGAGTCCAGAGGCTCGTCATCTGACTCGGACTCCACAGATTCCTGGCCAACAGTCCTCCGAGTGCTGGTGACCTCGGATGTCCCTGCCTCCCTCTGCTATGGACCAGATTGTGTGCTGTATTCACCAGGTTGTGACACGGAGGTTGCTCTAGAACTAGGTCCTACTGACCTGTTTGTCTCTGCTTTGCTGGAAGTTGCGTATGAGTGAGGGAAGGGCCTTCAATGGTACTGTCCTCAGGCTCCTCATCTGAGGTATTGTTTTGGCTGGAGCTAAGGGCCTGGCTGGCTGGGGACCTCAGGCACTTGGCAGAGGTGCCTATGAAAGAAAGTAGAGATAATTAGTGCATGGCAGGTGACTGTAAAACAGGACAATGCATTCACAGTGTGATTGTCTGAGGGATGAGTTGTTGCAAGATCCTCACGTAGGTATGTGCCGCCGACATCACTCTTGCTGCAGGCACAGTCGACATCCTCTCTGGCCAGCCCGATGG
Organism: Carcharodon carcharias; assembly: GCF_017639515.1. Taxonomy (NCBI): domain Eukaryota; kingdom Metazoa; phylum Chordata; class Chondrichthyes; order Lamniformes; family Lamnidae; genus Carcharodon; species Carcharodon carcharias. The sequence goes on from NC_054470.1 coordinate 17,660,208, forward strand.
CTTTGTTCTTGAAGGCAGTGAGGACCATGAGTTCCGGCATTCCAGTCCTGGTCTGGGACCTCTGCCTGCAACTGTGCTTGAGCTTGTCCTGCATAAGGACAGTTGGAGAGTGTGAGCAGGAGCATTGCCAGGGCAGATGATAAGGATGCCTGCCATGTGTGAGTGGTGAGTGAAGCCATGGACAGGATGAGGACACAAGCTCCAGAGGAGTTGAGGTCAGATGGAGATGTGAAGGTGTGTGTGAGAGAGTGAGCGGTGATGTCCATTGAGCTAGCAGCATGTGAGATGTCAGTGAATGTGTGATGAACTTGTGAGTTGATAGTGATAGTTTGTTGACTTACCCTGGTGGCATGGATGAGATGATTCATCCTCCTTCTGCACCAGGTGGCTGACCTCTTCTGTGCTGTTTTGGCACTGACCACCTCTGCCACCGCCTGCCAAGCTGGGTGGTGAGGTTGGTGGAGCTCTTGCAGTCATCATGGGGGTAGATGACTTTGCAAACAGGCCTCGGCTGCATCCAAGAGACGTTCCCGGGAGGCGCGATGAATTTCGGAGATGCATACTTCTTCCTTTTGGGAGCCATGTCTTCTGTGAGCAGTCCTGGGCTGCAGACATTTAAAAAGCTGTGCATGGGTGCTATTTAAATATGATGCCCGGAGGGAGGATGTGGTGAGCTCACTGCGGGGCGGGTGAATCAGAGACCGCTTGCCAGTGACCTGGCGTGTTTCCCATGCTTACGTAATTAATGCAGCAAGAGGGAGACACTGCGGATGGCGGGTAAAATGCTGCTTTTCACATCTGCCGCTGCACTGAGTACAAAGAGGGGAAAAACCCCTCCAGCATCTTTCGCACCACAGGATGTGCCAAAGCACTTTACAGCTAATGAGGTCCTTTTGAAGTATAGTCAGTGTTGTTAAATAGGAAATACAGCAACCAATTTGTGCACAGAAAGCTCCGAAAAACATCAATGTGAGAATGTTTTTGTGCCGTTGATTAAGGGCTAGGTGTTAAGGGCGTAGGGATAACTTCACTGTTCTTCTGTGAAATGGTGCCATGGGTCCTTCACATTCTTTTGAAAGAGCAGACAGGATCTTAACATCTCACCTGAGAAACAGCACCTCTGACATTACAGCGCTCCCTCCGACACCAGCATTCGGACATCAGCAGTTTTTGGTTTTTGCACTCAAGTTCTGGAGTGGAACTTGAGCTCACAACCATGTGACTCACATATGAGCGAGCCACAGCTGACCTATGGATGCATGCAGAGACCAAGTAAATATACAACGAGGCTCAACTGCAATGCCCACATGCTCCAATAACCTTCCAAACAGTTACACATATATGGTGACCAATTAGGCATGGGGAGGGCACCTGGCACCCCTGGTACTGTACTTCAGAAATAAGCTTGTGGCTTCGCGAGAGCAGGAAGAAAGCTTAAAAACAAAAAACTGCGGATGCTGGAAATCCAAAACAAAAACAGAATTACCTGGAAAAACTCAGCAGGTCTGGCAGCATCGGCGGAGAAGAAAAGAGTCGACGTTTCGAGTCCTCATGACCCTTCGACAGAAAGCTTGCAGGAGAAAGAGGTGGAAAAATAAATAAGTAATGAATAAGTAAACCAGTAATTGAAAACCCTGGCTGCAATGTCAGCCTAAACTGCTCTCCAGGAATCTGATGCAAACAGGTGCAATGCTGATTTTATGCTCCATCAAAGTCAAAGTGCATTAATCTTGGGTGAGATTTAAAAGCAGCAAGTTTCCAGCCCAGCAAGCTCGGTTAAAATTAGCCCCATAATGAATTTAAGATAAGTGCAAAAGACGTGTATGACCCACTAAAAGAAAACTGGAAAGCTTTAGTGAAACATCCTCTTTTTATGTTGGCCAGTTTTTATTTTATTCATCATGAATGTGGGCATCATTGACAGGGTTAGCATTTATTGCCCATCTCTGAAACCTTAAATCCCCATAGCTTGGCATAGACAATAACTTACAATCAATTTTAAGCCTCTTACCAGGAGAAGATTTCGTTTTTCTCACCAATTTTCTCACCCCTCCTCTCCAGAAGCTATCGAATCTAATTTTGAGGTATCGATGCATTGGCACTGGGTTCTTCCCAGTACCTCAATCAAATGGTCATTATTTGGCTATATCTTGATCGTGATATTGGTAGAAGAGGCAAACGTGAGACGTATCACAACCAAGCCCTGTCATATTCACAGCCAATTGCCACACACTGGAGCCAGGATCTCGAGTTTGTTAATAAAATGAGGATTTTGCGCTCCCTAACACACAGGTGCCGAGGCCAATTGTAGCGCCTCTATTGCCACCCTGGCTGCAATCGCCTAACTTAGTATAGAACAGGAATTGGACTTGGAGCTTATTGATCCAAATGGTTCAGCTGCTCCCTGTATCAACTCACTGTGCCATTGGGGAAACTCATCACAAGAAGATTGCTGGGAAACTGAATGCTGTGTATTAAAATTTAATACCACCTCCAATCTGAACAGTAAGTGAATTCCCTGATCATCCTGGTGCTGAAATATTTTACCGAAAACTCATCAGCCCATGCGCACCTCGTTTATAGACCTAATTGAAAAATGATTTAGCTGTCAAATGCTCCAATCATTGTTAAGATTATGAGTGCAAGCAGTATTAGCAGACTATTTTTTCCCCTTCTATGCTTGACAATTGTGTGGCTGTAAATGCAATCACTGACGAGCTCCCTACAGTGCAATTGCTACAAAATATTCATTGGATGTCAGCCCTATTTAAAGTCAAGTCCAACACACCTATTCATCTGTGCCACGCTAACGGTGCATCGTCTCAAATTAAACTACCATGAAACAGTGGCTGTTAATAATTTCTGCTATAATTTAGCATACTTGAAATAACAGGTGAAGATGTTGCGTGGCCAAGGCAATTAAATTCTTTGCAATCTACAGCTGCCCATGTAATCAGAAATGGAACAATGCCTCCTTGCATAGGGAATGGCCACTTGAGCTGCAATCAGACTGTGTTTGTTATCCAGCAGAATGAACATGCTAACTGTCAGGCCAGCTGCTTACTGGACGGATTATCTTGTAAACTGTTTAAACAGACTGCAATCATTGAGCAGAAGTGTATTTCTCAAAATCTACCACCTTAATGTCTCCAATTTCTGCCTGCTTCAGTCAGGATCCTGTGAAGTGATAAGCTTTGGATCAAACATTCCCTACTCAGTATAAAGTATTAGTTCGTTGCACAGAAATGTGTGCTTTTTCCACTCGTGGCTACATTTCTTCTGCTGTCCCTTCTTTTATCTTTCTCACAGCCTCTCTTTCTGGCTTTGTGCCCATTTTGTGTTCTTCAAGTCTTTATTTGTAATAAAGCAGCCTTTTAAAATAATGATAATTTTATATTCCAAACATTTTTAATGATACTGTTGAATTGGAAACAACATTTTTTGTAGCCTTTGTTCCTGAACGTTAAATATATAAAGTTTATCACTGAGTCTCCAATTCAATGCAACCTTTGCAATTTCATTCTCATGTTCCTGTACTTAATAAAATTGTTTTCTGCCTCTCTTTCATTTCCTAATGTGTGCTCAATCTTCACCGCTTCCCACCCATTAATCCACAATGTCTCTTGCATTAACGAACGTTTATCTCTTTCATTGGATTTTGGATACTTGAACAGAATCTATTAAGCTTTGCAAGCTCTTAAATCCTTACTGAACAAGAAAATAAAAATAAATTTTGAAACCAAAGTGTTCAGCGAATAAAAGGCTGTATTAATGCACTATAATAATATGCACACCACCTTTTGAAATTCAGGCAATACTTAGTTATAATTTCCCAGTGACAGGATTAAAATAGTCATGATTCTGCGGATTACTATAATAACCTATTCATTATCATAATACGCTTAAGAAGAAGTTTGTTGCCATGGCTATCCATAATGTAGAAACATTAGTAAATGTACAACTGAAAAGCAGATCTGCATGCATGTATAAAATTTAATTCAGTGTATCAGACGCAGGATTACTCTTGGTACAAAATATTTTGTTGGTTTGGAATAGATTGGCAATTCCACAGGCAATGCTGATTGCATCAGGCCATAGGTAAAAATATTGGCCAGCATCTCCACTGCTAGGCAGCTCCTATAATCACCCTATTTGACAAAGAAAGAATTAAGATCTTCCAGAAATTAACCTTTATTAACATTCTGACATCAATTCTATTTAAAGAAAATGGTGGCGGAAGAAAGAGGGGAGGAAGTGGCCGAGTGAGGGAGTAATGGGAATATTTGTACAGATCTTACCACACTCCTGTTTTAGTTGGCTTGAAGTAATGTTAATTATGATACAGAGACAGGAAGGTAAAATCATTAATGTAAGATTGTCATTATTTTATGAGCATTTACCTTTCCTTTTTCAGTCTTTTCTTATTTTTATTCTGAAATTTTTTTTTTACACATCCAGGCACCGGGGAATATAACTCTTCCCAAGACCTTTGACTTGAATTTTCATTCATAAAAACACCAATTTTTAATGATATAGAGACAGTCCAGAAAATAAAAACACGTGGAGGAAACCTCTGCTAAAACTGTACCCAAACAATGGCTGATCCACTGGAAACATACCTCACACCAGTTAAGGAAAGAAGGGGTGTTGCCTTATGCTCTTCCAGATTTCCCCAACTTTCCACTCATTTACAAACCCTGCAAATCGCTGCCAAAATGGAGGTGGTGATGCTAAGCATGCATGCTGGTCCCACAGTCAGAGAAAGACCGGGAAGGTGAAAGGTCACACAGTGCAATTCTGCTACACTAATTTGGCTGGAAAGCACTTCCACTACTTAAAAGCTGCAGTTTCTAAGCATTTGAAGGTGCTTTGTGAGAATATAAAGGGTCCACTGCATTATGAAAGAATGGATTTCCCTCTGATAAGAAGGATGGCAAGAGCATAGAAGTGGGAAGATTGAAAACGAAGAGGGTGCAGTCTTGTGCACGCAGTTAACAGCCAACCCTTCCATATCTGTGGCACAAGGTCTGCAGAGCACTATGGTCTTATTTAGACTTTTTCTATAAGTAATGTCCGAGAAAGCTTCCCCACCCCCGCAACTAACACCATGAGTTGCTTGTACCGGACTTACAGCCTCTTTTCAATGAGGCACTGCTCCATCTGTGGCAGTGAAGGTGACATTAGCACTAAACTTTTATATATTCGGATGTTTCCAGGTGACCTCTGTGACATTAGTATCATTAGTCAGAAAGCAGGTCATCGCTGCATTAGACAGGTCACAAATGCACTGTTCAGGTATGCCTCTGGGTTCACTCAGTTCCATATGAAGTAGAAAAAGTGAGAAAGAAAGCAATTGACTGCTTCCAAGCAGTTAGGTTCCCACAACTCCAGGGTGCCATTCATGCCTGTGTGGTTGTAAAGGCTTCCTCTGTAAGCCTCATAAACTGGAACAGATGTAAAGATAGTGAGTGATACCAGCCACCAATGCATGCCACCTGGTGAATAGCTGTCATGTGCAATGATTAACACGCTCAATTGCCCGTTAATTATCTTTTAAAAAATGGTAGGCGGGCTGCAGATTTCAGCCAAAACATACCCGGCCAGGTTTGGGGTGCAGGGGGCTGGGGAGGCCATAGAATCCAGCCCCAGGAGTAGAGCAGCAGTTTGTAATAATTTTGCCAACCCTGGTAGGAAGTATTCCTGGAGGTTTCACCGCATGACATTTGTCCACTTGATTCCTGATCACGGAATATCTGGCAAATAGTGGAAACTTTAAATGCAAATTGAGAAGAGTGGAACTGGGTGAGTTACTTGAAGGAAGAAACAAAACTATCTGAGGAATAAAAGGAGAGGCTAATGTGTGAAATAATTCTTTCCACACGTTGTCCGCACTCACACCACTCAGGCAAAGTACCAAAGGACCACTGCCACCTTTGGAACTGAAGGTCAGCATTAGAGCTATGCTCAAGGGAAGGAAATGAACTGGAAAAACAATGTTTAGAATAAAAACTGCTCACCCTATTCAACACATTCCATTATAACCTAGTTATCAATCAGATGTCACAGCCACCCATTCTTAGATCCATCCATTAGTCATTGAATCTTAGAGTCATTTACGGCACAGAAAGAGGCCATTCAACCCATTGAGTCCATGCTGGTTCTCCTACTTTGCACTTGCACTTTTGTAGTGACTGTAGGTAAAACTTTTCCTACTATTTTCAGGGGTCACATGATTGCACAGACGAATCATCCCTAAGCGTGGGTAATCTTACGAGCGTATCCTGCTAGTCATGGACCTGGTTCAAGCATGTAGCTTATAGCAAACAAGAGCTCTGAAAATAAAGTTCTGTTTCAAGTAAGAAACCTGTCTGTACACCAAATTTATTACAATTGGCGACGAGGATAAATAGCTCCAACACTGCAATTCGCCTCATGACTGTGAGGACATCAATTCTTAAGGAAAGAAAGAAAAGTATACTTACCTGCCATGCCACTCTTTGGCAGAATCAACCCTTGTGATTCCTCCATGGAAGACTGAAGCCAGTACATAGAGCGCCTAGGTTTTTATTTCGTGGAAAATGAAATAACAGCGGAGGAGGAGCAGAAAGCAGTTCTTTTAAGTGACTGCAGGACCAAGACATATAACTTCATCTGTAATCTGACGGCCCCGAACACACCCAAATCTAAATCATTTAACAAGCTGGTAGGCCTCGTGAAGATACATTTTAGCCAAAGCCATCAGTAATTATACAGAGATTTAAGTTCAATTCCAGAGTAAGGGCCCCGGGTGAGTCAATCACAATTATATTATATCATTATTAATTATTATATTAATATATTGTAAATATATAAAATATATTATATAATAAATATCTTATTGATATATATCACAATCAGTTATATTGCTAAGTTGCAACAGTTGACTGAGCACTGGGACTTCGGAGATACGCTCAATGTTGTGTTGCAAGATCGTTTGGCTTGTGACATACACGACTACACCATATAGCGGCGTTTACTTGCAGAAGTTAAAATTGAGCTGAAGTACATCATGGAAATAGCACTAGCAATGGAGATGCTGGGAGGGACTCGCAGGCTTTGCGGACTGTGCAACATGGCGCCGTTCTTCAGTTGGAGTGGGAACCTAACACCGGGCTTGGTGCAAAAACCAGAGAGACAGCTGTGAAGCGGGAGACAGTCTCTGCTGCTCGAAAAACAAAAAGCCACACTGAAATGAATCTCACCAGTGATTAATCAATTTGTGACTGATGTGGGGGTAACCATGTATCGGAAGCCTGCAGATTTAAAAAGGCAGAATGCCACTACTGTCACAAAAAAGGGCATGTAGTAAAGCAATGCAGGGCAAAATCGTGACAGCCAATCAGACAGCAGACCAAGATGATCGAAGTGCACAATGTAACTGAACCAGAAGTTGCTGATACTGATATCTATTCCCTATACAATATTAAAGCAGTAAAAACTGAACAAATCACCATCACCCTTCAAGTGAATGGGAAGCCTCTAGTCATGGAGATAGATACAGGAGCCTTGACCACAGTGATGGGTGAGCACACATTTAAATACCTAAATGAAGGTACCCAGCCACTGAATCTGGAGTAAACCACAGCTCAGCTGAAGATGTATATTGGAAAGGCAATACAGGTGAAAGGCATCACCCACTATACCTGTGTCCTGTAGGCAACAGACAGTCCAGCCTCCAGTGATCATTGTAACAGGTGAAGGACCTAGTCTTCTGGACTGCAACTGGTTACAAAAAGTCAAGCTCAACTGGGCAGAAACTTTTGAAGTGAGAATATGAGGAATTCCTGAGCTGTTAAGGAAATACAACAGTGTATTTCATGACGAATCGGGAAAGATAAAAGGCTTACAAGCAAAAATATATGTAGACTTGGAGGCGACACCCCGGTTCTTTAAGGCCAGCCCTGTGCCGTATGCCCTAAAGGAGAAAGTGGATGCAGAATTGTGCAGCTTACAGAAGCTAGGCATCATCCAGCCATTCCAATTTTCTGAATGGGTAGTGCCCATAGTCCCTGTGATAAAACCAGATCAAACTATGCACATTTGCGGAGACCACAAATTAACTGTGCACAAGGCTGCTAAATTCGATAAATACCCTATCCTGAGGATTGAAGATTTGAAGATTTAAGCTAGCTGGGGGAAAATCCCACACCAAACTGGACATGAGCCATGCATACCAACAGCAGCCAAACAGCACATCCAGAGGGTACGTAAACACCAACATGCAAAAGGGCCGGAACCAATATACATGCCTACCCTTTGATTTATCATCTGCCTGTGTAATCTTCCAAAGGACCATGGAAAGCCTAGTGCAAGGACATCCCCGAGTAGTAGTGTACCTGGATGACATTCTGATCATAGGATCAATGGAAGCCGAATTTTTGGCCAAACCTAGAAGAAGTTTTAAGAAGATTTTTGGAAGCTGGTGTACGATTGAAGAAAGAGAAGTGTACTTTCCAAGCAACTAAAGCCACTTACTTGGGTCATCAAGTGGTTGCACCCAGAAGAGGAGAAAGTCAAGGCAATCAAGGAGGCTCCCTCTCCTACCAGTGACACTGAACTCAAGCCTTTTTTGGACATGATAAATTATTACGGTCACTTCTTGCCAAATTTGTCAACAGTGTTAATTCCTTTACATTTATTATTATAAAAGAACCATCAATGGTCATGGAAGGTGCAACAAAAAGAAGCCTTCATAAAAATAGAGTAGCTATTATACTCTTCATGTCTACCCATCAAAAGAATTAATATTAACCTGTGATGCATCTCTCTACAGTGTAGGAGCGGTGTTATCACACAGGATGGAAGATGGTTCCGAAACATAGGCTATGTCTCCAGAACCCTCTCTGCAGCCAAGAAGGGTTATTCACAACATGAAAAAGAAGATTTATCAGTAATATTTAGAGTAAAGAAATTCTATCAATATCTGCATGGTTGACATTTCACCGTAGTCTCAGATCACAGGACACTAATGGATTTATTTAGTGAAGATAAAGCAATTCCGCCGATAGTCTCTGCCAGAATTCAAAGTTGGGCCTTGATTTTGTTGGCGTATGAGTACACCTTTATACACCATCTAGGTGTGCAAGTAGTAAATGCAGATGCCCACAGTCATCTTCCATTGCCAGATAGCATTACACATGCTCCAGTGCCGCAAGAAGTCATGCTAGTGTTGAATTTCTTGGACTCTTCGCCTGTGTGTGCGAATCAAATAAAGAATTGGACAAACCGGGATCCAATTTTATCAAAAGTCCATTCTTTGCTTGTAAAACTGAGTTAAGTTGTGAAGGTGGAACTTCGTTGTGGAATTCAAAAGTCATCGTCCCTTTACCAGGAAGAGAACTACTCTTGACAGAGCTTCATAGTGCGCATCCAGGCATTTCGAAGATGAAGATGGTTGTGCGAAGCTATGTCTGATGGCCAGGTATAGACAGTGATATAGAAAAAATGATTACACACTGTCTCCAGTGTCAGCAACAACAGACGCTGCCCATTTCAGCCCTACTGCATCCTTGGGAGTGGCCTGGTTGACCCTGGGTTAGGCTATATATAGACTATGTAGGTTTATTTTTAGGTACCATGTTTTTATTGATCATCGATGCTCATTCTAGGTGGATGGATGTGTATGAAGTTAGATCACTGACATCGTGTGCAACTACTGAAAAGCTGCGCCAATGTTTTAGTATACATGGCCTTCCAGAAGTCATTGGCCAGAATTTTACACCCCGTGGGCAGGTGGACGGGCGCCTGACCTGTCTGGCTGTGAAATAGCGCGAGATGATGACCGGCGAGCATCCCAACATCATCGCGCACTCGCGTGATATCTCGCTCGCCGGGCGCACCCGGCAGTCAGAAGTGTGCCAGCCAACAATTAAGCAGGCAATTAAGCCCATTAAGGAGGCAATTAAGCCCATTAAGGAGGCAATTGAAAGCGACTTCTTGTGGCCCGTCCACTTTTAAGGTTGGTGGATGGGCCAATTGGCCAGGCGGTTTTTACATTTTTGCTCAAACCGCGATCCAGGGCGGGATGAAATCTCGGTGGTGAAATACAACAAAAAGAGATATCTGGGGACTCGTTTTTTTTTATGAGGTATGCTTTCAGGTGCTTGATGGTGCCACATGGACATATTTTGCAGCGTTTTTTGTTGTTTCCTTTATTCTGTGGAGGTCTGTAGCTCCCTCGGGCAGCTGTCTGCCTTCGGGGAGCTCAGTGTAAGCTGTCACCAGCACCCGCGCTGATGTCAGTGCCCGCCCTCTTCCCACCCCCACCGGCAGTGTTGAGCCTCTCTCAGCGCGCGTTTCATGCTGCCTGGCCGTTAATTGGCCAGCCAGTGTGAAATCACAGTCGGGGGCCAATCGCAGTCGGAGCGTTTCCCAGGCCCACCAATCAACCGTGTCCAATGAGTGAAAATTTCAGGCCATTGTTTCGGATAACAGTGCTGCCTTCACTGGTCCAGAATTCCAGAGATTCATGAGTTTAAATGGAATTTAAAACAGCACTATATCATCCCTCACCCAATGGTTTAGCAGAAAGAGCAATGCAAACCTTCAAAACAGGGATGGAGAAGTTATCCAAAGGAATGTCAGAAACACGAATTTCATGTTTTCTTCTCAATTATCATACGGCTCTTCATGCAACTGCGGGTTCAACAATGTCTGAATTACTGATGAAATGTCGCCTTCATTTAAGGTTAAGTCTGGTGTTTCCAAACTTAGAGGGGAAAGTAGAGAAGAACCAGAATAGTCAGAAATTGAATCATGATATTCATAGGAAAGCTTGAATATTTACTGTGGGAGAGACAGTTTTGGTGCAAAATTTTGGAAATGGTCCAAGTTGGATTCTTGGTATAATTGTCTCTGAAATTAAACCTTTGTCGTACCAAGTGGAAGTGTTTGTTCAAAGACATGTGGATCATCTAAGGAGTCGAGAGACATTCCAAAAACCAGTTATTCCACCTGCAATTGTTGTCGAAGCTTTAATCCCTGAGGTGCCAGATTGGCCTGAATAGACATACATGATGTCTCTGTTGAATTAAATAATTCTGAACTGCCATTGTCTAAGGATGTCCCTGATGCTGGAGTTCCTGATCGTGTCAGTGGGAGAATCTCAAGTCGGAGAGCTACGTCGCTGTCGCCAAATTAGTAAACCACTTCAGAGGCATAGGGCAGAATTTAGCCCTTGGCTGGCGGGCAGACCCCACTGGCTCGGTAGCGGGTGGGCAGCTGAACTCCGCTGCCATAACGGGGCCCGCTGCCATTTTGAGTGGGCGGGCCAATTAAGGCCCACCCAGCGGCCTGCCCGACAGGAAGCGCTATGCAATTCCTGTGCAGGGGGGGAGGGATTCCCCGTCTGTCAAAGTGCGCTCTTTCACGCGTGCAGGCGAAAGAGCGCACAGCTCCCTGAGGCAAAGTCCTGTCTCAGGGAGATTCGTGACAGGTAAGTAAACTCTAAAAATAGATAAATATTAAAATTATTAACATGTCCCCCTCATGTGACAATGTCACACGGGATGGGACATGTTAATAATAAACACATAAAATTTATTAAATTTTTTTAAAAAACAGACATGAAACTTCATCCCGCCAGTGGATGAAGTTTCATTAATAATCTGCAGCCCACTGGGGCTCCTGGCCTGCCCGCCAGCCTTAAGGTTGGCCGGGCAGGGTGTTTAATGAGGTTAATTAGCCTGTCAATGGCCTTCATGAATATTTAAATGGACCAGGATGATGTCGAGGATTCCTCCTGACATCATCCTGCATCATTTTCTCCTCGGTGAGCAGGCCCCGCCCCCAAATCGCCGAGGGGGAAATCCTGGCCATAATCTATAATCGCATGACTGGTGTATACATGTATATGTTGTGGATTAAGATATTCTTGTAAATAAGAAATGTAAAAAAGTTAAAGGGGGAGGAATGTAGTGATTGTAAATAAAACCTTTCCTACTGTTTTAGGGGTCACATGATTGTACTGATGAATCAGACCTAAGCACGGGTAATCTTAGGGGTGGAGCTTGCTAGTTGTGGACCTGGTTTATGCATGTAACATCTACAAGGGACTTGTAAATATAGCTATCTAATTCAAGTTAGAAACCTGACCAGCACACCAAGTTTATTACAATTTTGAACTCACCTTCTGAAGCACACAGCATATAGCCTTTAAATCTATTAATGGCTACAGCAATGTGAAAGACTACTGAATGAGATAAAGAGAGCAGTGTTTTAAAAAGAACATGCAGGAAAACTGTTTAATGAATGTGTCTCATCATGATAAATCTTTTTTTGTCGTATCTTATCAACTCAGTGGACAATTATTAAATTTCTTTCAACAATTTGAGCCTAAGTGGTCTTTTTTAATGAGCAGCTTCACTTCTTTTGTTAAGAAAATATTACGGCAAACGTCTAGGATGGGTAATTGCCCTCAGAGTGAAAGTGAACAGTGCCAACTGATAAGAAGTATATATTCTCCTCAATAATTAGTGTTGTACCTTAGCCTTTATAGTTTTACAGCCATGCATAACATCACTTTTCAGTCTCTTTGAAATATCTTTACAGATCATGGCCATGTTAATACTACTGGCTATATGGATTTGACCTGAAGTGGAATATTCACTGCAGAAACAGATGGAACCAGAACTTCACTGGAGTGCATAGATTGGCTGGCTGATTGCCAGATCCTTGCTACTGGAGGTTCCATTAGTGCTGGCTGAAAAAGCAGCTCTGAATCTCTGTGTGAGAGGGAGAATATTACTCATGCTCCACTAACCACAGTCTCACTCTTCCCATTTCATTCAGGGTTCAAACAGCTAAATTAGGTGAATTCACCAGCTTTTTTCTTTGTTTTTTGCTGTTTTGACTGGTTGCAAAGATTTGACCTTTAATCTGTGTGCCCGAGGAGAGACATACAGCACTTGGACAGGTTTGGCCTGCCTTATTTCAAAGACTGATAAACTAATAAACACACATTCACATGCAATTTACCTCATACTGCCACTGTTCTCATCCTCCTCTATCAAATATATCTATATATAAACATATATATATATATGTATACATTTGAGATAGACAGAGCTTTTTAAAAATCTAGTCCTTATCTAAATCCCTTTCAATGTCAGCCCAAATGCATTTTGTATTCTGCACTGCTATAACTGGTCCTGTCTGTTTGTGTCAGTGTGTCTCAGCATACACTATACCCTTGTTTGACAAGATGCAGTGTCAGTGCCTAATTAAGAATAAATCACAGGCCTCTGCTGCTTACTTCCCTCCTTTCCAGTTGATTGTGTTTTACATTAACTCGGCAGCAATTGAGGAGACAAAAGTGAGTGCGCAACAACCTGAAAGCCTTAATTTTTCATTTCTAGTAACACTGACTGTTAATGCCTCTCTCTGCAGAAAAGGAATGTCAACTACTGACAGTCATAACCTTCCATTTTGTGAGGCACGTCTTATGACTGCAGCTGTTCCTTGTGAGAACAATCACTAAACTGTCTTCATATAGTCACATCATATCTGAAAAAATGTGCTCTTTTGCTACTTGCCACCTTATGGTGTCCAAAAATAAAATACATTAGCATATTAATGAGCTCCACTTTCTGGGATTAGTAATTAACATTAAACTCCATTTTAAATCACACGATTAAAAAAAATTAAATGCATTCATATGCAAATTTGCCGAAAGACTCATTTTCTGATAAAAATGACAAAAGTATTTCAGATCAGTTAAGGACTACTTTAAATTAGAGTAATCAAGTCGAGTCACACGTGGGGGAAAGTTCCAGACAGTTTGAGCAGTCTTTGTCTGTCTCACTAAGGTGAAGAGAATACTTTTTTAAAGTCAGGCCCATGCTTGCCCGTTTGCAAAAAAAAAAATAAAGAATTCCTAGTATTGCACCGATGGATGGTTCGATGTTGGTGTTGTGGATGGGGGTAGGAGGAGTTGTGTGGGGTAAGGTGACTACAACAAGGAAATGCTAATTGAGAACCTATTTGATGTGCATATCTATTTCACATACAGCAATAATATTGCTCCTATTAACAAGTTCTTAAAAAATTATAGAACACAATGGCCAGCCTAGTGATGGAAGTTGACAATTTTTTTTTTCCCCACTTGGGGTTGTTGATGTAAATAGAAAATCTGGGCAAGTATACTGTGCAACTATTCCAAAGTCAAAATGTATCAGACGTCATTAACATCTTTGGTACTCAAATTCCTAAAACTCGAGAGGCATTGATTTGGAGCAAGGGTCACGAGAGTGCTGCCTTTAAGTACTGGGTGGTACTTAACAGGTATGCTGCTGATATTTTGAATGCTATTACACTTGGCATATTTACATTGGAAAACAGTGTATACCACATAGAAAGAAACTGCATGATCCAAAGGTAATTAGAATCTTTTTTTATCGGTAATCTTCCTCCAAATGGAAACATAGTGCAGGACACCCCAAGGTTTAAAGGAGTTGTGATGGTCCATGTGTTTAGGGAGGTGGGGGGGAAACAATCTTTTATATTAGTGTGATGGTCCCTTTAAGAACTAGGTTTCTCCAGGAGAGGGGGTGGGGAAGGGGCATAAGAAGAGAGGGGGTGAGGAAAAGTTGGGGGGGGGAGGGAGATGGGGGAAGGAGGGGTAAAGGGGAGTGGGGGAGGGGAGATGGTGGAGTGGGGTGGGGGGGAGGGGTGGGGGCTGTGGGAGGGGTAGGGTGTAGAGGGGGTGCGTTTGGGGAGAAAAGGGTAGAGGATGGGTTGGAGAAGGGAGGGGAGGGAGTGAGGGACGGGGATAGGGGAGGGGAGAGAAGGGCAGGGGGTGGGGGGAGGAGATGGGGGTTGGTAAAGAGGGTGGGGAGGAAGGTTGGAGGTGGAGGTAAGGGAGGGGAGAGGATGTTTGGGGATGAGGAGGTATCGCAGGGGGTGGGGGATGGACGGTAGCAGGGGGTAAGGCTTGGAGGTGAGGAGTAGCAGGGATATGGTGGTGGGGTAGTAGGGAGGGAGCTGGGGGGGTAGTGGGGTGGGAGTTGGGATAGGGGATGAGGGGTGGTCTGGGGGTTGAGGGAGGGGTTGGGTGGTGTTTGGGGCTGGGGGATGTGAATAGGGGGTGGAGGAGGGGTGGGGATTTGGGGGAATGGTGGGGTGGGTGGGAGTTGTTGCGGAGGGGGTTGGGAGTGTAGGGATTGTTGGAGGGATGCGGGTGGGACAGAGGGGGGCAGAGAAAGAGAGAGATGTCTAAGTTGCAAGCTACAACTCTGTTGAATTGGGAGTCTACAGCCGTGGGACATTTGGAGGAAATTTGAAAAGGAAAGTCTTGCTGGAAATAAGCAGAAGGCCCAAGAAATCTCAATTCTAATTCAAATCCTCAAAGTAGTACTCAGGCCAAGTGGTTAATCTTCCAAGTTTTGATAAGTTTTTGACTTGAGTTTTAGGGCTGTAAGTCAAATGGATGTAGAGGAAATTTTAAGTTAAGAAGTTTGGTTTGGAAAATAAGTAACTGTGTCCTTTGTACTATTAATATCTTTAACGTAACTGACTATTTAAGATAGGGGGTAGTTATTAATATTCATGATCTTTGATTTTTGTTAAGTAAAATTCTTTTGAATTAAATCATGAATGTTGTGGCTTTAATCTTTTAGCAAATACCTGGGATTTTGGATTCTAAAAAATATCACAGAATCGCAGAATCACACAGTGCAGAAGAGGCCCTTCGGCCCATCGAGTCTGCACCGACACGTGAGAAACAACTGACCTACCTACCTAATCTCATTTACCAGCACTTGGCCCATAGCCTTGAATGTTATGACGTGCCAAGTGCTCATCCAGGTACTTTTTAAAGGATGTGAGGCAACCCACCTCCACCACCCTCCCAGGCAGTGCATTCCAGACCATCACCACCCTCTGGGTAAAAAAGTTTTTCCTCACATCCCCCCTAAACCTCCTGCCCCTCACCTTGAATTTATGTCCCCTCGTGACTGACCCTTCAACTAAGGGGAACAGCTGCTCACTATCCACCTTGTTCTTGCCCCTCATGATGTTGTACACCTCGATCAGGTCACCCCCCAGTCTTCTCTGCTCCAATGAAAACAACCCAAGTCTATCCAACCTCCCTTCATAACTTAAATGTTTCATCCCAGGCAACATCCTGGTGAATGTCCTCTGCATCCCCTCCAGTGCAATCACATCCTTCCTATAATGTGGTGACCAGAACTGCACACAGTACTCCAGCTGTTGCCTCACCAACTCCAGCTGTGGCCTCACTAAACACACATATAAACAAACACATTACTAGTCTCTAGTCTACCATGATCATAACAGAGTAAAGAGATGAAGTAACGCAGTGGCCAGAATTCTTCCGTCGATGTGAAAATGACACGGGAAGTCATCTCGCCCTATTTAAATATTCAGGAAAGCGGGCAGACAGCGAAATCAGCTGTCCCCCCGCCGACCTGTCAATGGCCAATTAAGACCATTGACAGGGTAATTAAGCCAATTAAAGGCCCCGCCCGTCCAACCTTAAGGCTGGTGGGCAGGCCAGGAGTCCCAGTGGGCTCCTGATAATACATGAAACCTCATCCACTAGCGGGCTGAGGTTTCGTGTCTGTTTTAAAAAACTTTAATAAACTTTACGTAATATTTATTAACACGTCCCATCTCTTGTGACATTGTCACATGATGGGGACATGTTAATAATTTTTTTATTTTTCTATTTTTTAAGTTTATAAAACTTTCAGCGCTCTCCCTGATGCAGCACTTAGTCTCAGGGAGATGTGAGCCATTTCGCGCGCAAGCGTGAAAGAGCGCACTTTGACAGTTGAGGAATCCCCCCCTCCGCACCCCCCCCCACCCCGGCACAGGAAACACATAGCACTTCCTGTCGGGTGGCCCGCCCACTCAAAATGGCGGTGGGGCCCACTTCGGCGGCAGTGATTGGCTGCCCGCCCGCCGCCGAGCCGGTGGGGCCCGCCCGCCCATCAGGGTCAAAATTCTGCCCAGTAAGTAGTGGTATGGTGATGCCACCTTTGGTCTTAAGACTTGGAAGATTATGTGGTCGGCTTTCACTTCAGCCCTGAGGCATAAAACATCACCTAAGCTCAGTGACAACAGCAAACTCAGGTGGGGAGGATTGAACCCTCATAATGGATGGCCTCCTTTTCTGCTGTGCAACTCTCCCACTTGATTTTTATGCCCGATGATGCTTTTTTTTGCAAGTATTATGCAATCAAGGCAAAAAAACACCCGGAAGAGAAGCTGGAGAAAAGCCAGAATTTCAGCACAGTTGGGTGTGGTGAGGAAGAAGATGGGGTGGGTCAGCCTCTTTGGCAGTAAGGAGTAAATGATGAATGTTTAAAGAAGTATAATTGCATTGATAAGCTAAAGTAAGAACTTACATCTATATAATGTCTTTCATAATCTGAGAATGTCCTAAAGTGTTTCACAGTCAATGAAGGACTTATGTGGTGTGAGCACTGCTGTAAGGGAACATGGTAGGTAATTTGTGCACAGCAAGCTCCCACAAGCAGCAAAGAGGTAAATAATCAATTAAAGCATCTTTAGTGATGTTGGTTGAAGGATAAATGCTAACCAGGGCACTGGAAGAACTCTCTTCTGCTTCATAAATAGGCATGTGGGAACTGTTTACATCTATTTAAGAAAGCAAGCAGGATCTAAAGGCAATACAGCACTGAAGTATCAGCCAACATTATCTGCTGAAGTCGGGGCTTAAAACCCAATCTTTTATTCAAGGTGCAAGTGCTAACACTTAGCCAAGCCTAGTACCTAGAAACAGAAGTGGTTATAACAGAGAAAGGTTGTAGGCTTAAACTTACTGATAAGAGAGGCATTACCTTGGCATATGCCCTGAGTTTTCTCTTGCGTCCTGCCCAATACTATGGGACGTGTACTTGTAGACCCCTTTTGACAGGAACAGGGGTAGAAGACAAGGGACAAAATTTTGTCAGTAGCATGTCACTTCCAACGGCAAAACCGGAACTGTGCTCCAATTCCGCTCTCTTGCTTTTTCCTGTTCCCCACATGATTAAAATTAAAATTTTAAGTGCCAGCGGTGTGCATGAGAGACACGTGCAATTCTGTGGCGGGGGATGCTTTTGAGTGGTGAAACCTACCATCAGCTGACAATGCAGCAGGTTTCTGCGAGCTGTAAAAGAACCTCCTGGTCAAGAAGGAGGCTCTGCCTTACGGCCATAACATTCCTGCCCAACTCCATTGCCATTAACAAATGACTTGAGAGCACAAAGGTAGCAAGTTGTTTTCCAAAATTGAATTTCACTTGTAAATATTTCACATTGCATTGCTTTCACTTTATTCATATGGGCAACATTGTTATTTGTTGAGACTGGCTTAGTCAAAGAGTTAAATGGACTGCCACACCTCATGGTTGGTATACATTGATGGTTACAGGGGAGTGAGGGACATTTCTTCATTGTGGTAGAAACAATGTTTTTTGTTCACTTTTTATTGACTGTTCCTGTTAGTGTCCAGTGCTGTATTTGCCACTCTGTGGGACATGGCTGAACTCACAGGTTCAGCTGGCCCTCCCTTCAATACATCATAAAGGACATGGTCCAATATCACTCTCAGGAATGATTGAAATTTGATGAACTCAAAGCCTGTAAGGGCTCTGCCAATCAACACCATCCTTTAGGCCCCTCATTTCCTTACCTTGACTGACTATTCCCCTCACTACCCACCACACTGAGGATGCCAGGCTCATCCCACTCCACTCCCTCATGGCCCCAACCCCACCCTCTGTCCTCCCTTGGACTCCTTTACCATTCCTCCATGCTCCTGACCCCACTCCATAAACAAACCCCCCCAACCCCATACCTCCCCACCACGGATTCACCGGTCTTGAGCCTCCATGCAAGCTGGCATTCTCCTGCATCCCTCCCTTGTGCCATAGAGTTAACCAAGGAAAGTTGCTGACCTTAGGCACAACTGCACAAAGCCGAGTAGCGCACGCCACCTTTAAACAAACATGAACCGGGTGCAATGAGATTCCTGTGTGCTGCTGACTTAAATTTGAATGTAGGACATAATTTTTAAAATGCTTTTACGTTAATGAATGTTCATGGTATGCAAGTAGATTACGAGTATGAAGCTGCCACAGGCTAGCGTGAGGCTTAATATGCTGCAAACACGCCATTGACTTTATTTCTGCATCTCCAGCTGCTATTGGGAAATGGAGATTTTCCATCTTTATACATTACAGTAACCCCGCATGCCGCATTTCCCACTGTGGCAGTCTCCATAAAATGCTACCAATGTGTGAAATAACTGATACTCGTCAGAGCGGCTCTACATCTTGGAAAGACTTGAGCTACCTAGAAAAGAATTATTGAGGATTAGTTGGGTTTGGCACCGAGAGAAATTCTTGGAAGTAGCAAATGAGGCAACTTGAGAATTTCATTTCGGAGCAGAGCAGTTAGTGACTTCGGCTCCATGGTGTCAGTAGTTTCAATATGAACGAACTGGTTCAGTATCTGAATGCATCTGTGCCACTTCTGCCCACTTCTGGCAAGGCCCGCATCAAATACAATTTTGGCACAGGTTAGCACGATTGTTAGGTGCATGTGTTGTAAGAATGCAAATTAGGCAGATCCTGACATCACTTAGTGTCTAAAGCTGAGTCAACATCAGACCTGCCATTTCTGACCTTGCCACTCTACTTAATGTCCTCCTCTTAAACATGCACAACTGAAAGTGTGTTCAGCAACACACAGGAATCCTCCCATAGTGCTATTTTGCAGATTAGTTGCTGATTACTTTCTACAGGCTTTGTTTGTGTTTGCGGAAATGCTTGGTGTTTAGAAGAGTTGATAATGTTTGATAAAATCTGCAAGAGGTGGCACTGCACCTGGGAGAGGTGTTGCTTGTAACTGCAAGGGCCCTGAACACACCACTCAGCAGGAGGCCTTAACCACCCAGGGTTTTCTGCGTCCATTTCTCTTATCTCCACTTAAGCCAGGAACAGTCTGTTTGGCATCAGCAATTCACCAAGGAGATGATCACATATCTCTGCCACTTCTTGGAACCAGGCCTGCAGCCTCAGAGCCGGGGAGAAACAATGCTGTGGCTATGAAGATGACTGTGGCCCTCAATTTCTTTGTGACTGGATTCTTTCGAGTTGGAATAGGTGGCATAGCTAATATCTCACAGGTTGCTGTCCATTGCTGCATCAGGAGGTCACAGAGGCCCTGTACGCCAGGGGAGGGGACATCATCGTATTGTCTCATATGGCTTTGCCAGGATAACAGGCTTCCCCATGGTGCAGGATACCACCAACTGCACATATATAGTTTTGCAGGTTCCATATCTTAATAGTGAGCTGCACCAGAAGCTCACCAAAAGTTACCTATCGCTCAATCGATATGAAGTTGGCATGCGAACTCAGCGCATCATGCTGGTGATTGTTTGTTGTCCTGGCAGTAGTCATGATGCATTCATTCTGTGCCAGTCCTCTGTTCCAACAATCTTTCTGCCAACACATCAAACTACAAAGGGAGGCTTTTGGGCAACAAGGGCTGTCCACTCTAAAGTTGGTTGTTGACTCCCTTTAGCACCCCAATAGTGATGAGGCAACAGTTCCACTGCCTCGACCATTCTGAAGGAACCCTCCATTATTCACCAGAGTAGGTGTCCCAATTCATGGTGGTCCGCTGCATCTTGAACACGCTGCCCATTGTGAGGGCGCTGTCATTGTCATTACGGAATCAGCGAGCACCTCAAGAGAAGGAAGAAAAGGAGGAGAAGAAATGGACAGGAAGAGGAGGAAGGGAGGAAGCGGCAGGCAAAACTGTGTTCCGGACAGATTGTTTGTACACACATCATTTAACTCGGGATTCTGTGATTAAAACTTAGATTCCCATTGTTGAACAGTTCCACATCTCACCATCCCTCTGTTATGGACCTCTTGGCCATAACCCCGAACTGAAAGGCTCCACCAAATAGCCAATCAATACCAATTTTATCTAACAAAATATCCAATGCAGTAATCCATACAATTTTCAACTAATCACCCTCGTGTGTTCCCTTAGGAGAATTATCGAGAGGATCCCCTTTTTCTGGCCTGGTGCCCCTTCATAGTGATACACCAGTGGCTGCAGCATGGCTGGTAGAAGGCTGCCAGCTTTCAGTGGGAGAGAATCCGGATGGCCTTGAGCAGCTCCAAGCCTAAAAGGCCTAGCTTTGAACTGCACCACCTTAAAGTATGTGGCAGGCAGTCTGGGCCAGCTGATTGGCAGGCAACAGCAAAGGCACCAGCAGGATGGCAGTGATGGGAGGAGGATGAATACTGTGATCCTGAGAGTGGATAATAGGTTTTAGTTCCACAGGTCCATTGCCAATCCTCCAAGGCATTGCCTCAGCAGTCCTGGCGTTTTGGTGGAGGACAGATTGCTCGATTGCTGTGAGGCCCGACAAGCACTGTGGACAACTGATGTCTGAAATCATGATGACTGCAGCCCGAACCTGCAAGGCACCAAGCTGGGCTTCCATGGTAATAAGCTGAGACTTGACGACCTCAGTCTGAGTTTCCACTGCAGCACTCCATTGGGTGGATTCTGTTTGTGCTGCCATGAAAGCATGATGGTTGGAGCCATAATTGCTCACATTGAGTTGGCCACCACTTGCATGCTGGAAAGAAATGGCTCCAAGCACTGCATGTAGCCCTGTGCCAAGTTGGAGCCAGAATCCTCAATGCTCCTTAACAGTGACAGCAGGCTTTCAGGTACGCCTGCAAATGTAACAAGCATTTCATTGTGAGCGCCCATCAGTCTTTTTTCATAAAAGCAAAATAAAAGCAAAATGCTGCAGATGCTGGAAATCTGAAACAAAAACAAAAATTGCTGGAAAAACTCAGCAGGTCTGACAGCATCTGTGGAGAGAAAGGCAGAGTTAGCGTTTCGAGTCCAGATGACTCTTCTTCAGAACTAAAGAGAAGTAGAAATGTGGTGAAATATATACTGTTTAAGGGGTGGAGGGGGGTTGCGGTGGTTGGACAGGTGAAGCTGGATAGAGGGCCAGTGATAGGTGGAGGCAAAGGAAAGATTGCAAAAGATGTCATAAACAAAAGGTCAAAGGGGTGTTGACTGGCTCTTTTTTTTTATACGTTGCGCAATTGAAGTTCTCATCTGGGTCTTCAGCAGCAGAACTTGTGTGGCATCCGCAAGACCCTTTTCCCCTGGTCTGGCTGCAGCCCTCTCATGCCCAGTAACTCGCCATGTGCAGATTCCACCTCTAAGCTACCCATCTAAAGCATACACAGTGCCAGGATCTGAGCTGGTGTCTATGAATGTCAAATCAAATGATCCTCCTCAATCATTTCTTCCTCTATGCCTTCAGGCAGCAGTTCTTGGGTATCTGAAAGAATAAAGGCAAAAGGTCAGGATTGGGTGATGGACAGGGGGAAAGCAAAATGTACATGCTCACACCACCTACAGATTGTAAATTGTAACAGGATACAGGATGAAGTGCAATTTGAGAAGGAGGATTAGGCAGGATCATACATAGGAATATTGCAGCAGGAGTAGGCCATTCAACCCTTTATGTCTGCTCCACCATTCAAGTAGATCATGGCTGATCATCTAACACAATGCCATTTTCCTGCACTATCCCCATATACCTTTATGTCATCAGTATCTAGAAATCTATCCACCTCTGTCTTGAACTTACCCAACAACTGAGCCTCCTCAGCACACTGGGGTATAGAATTCCAAAGATTCCATCACCTTTGATGGTTTCAGCCTGCCTCTGACACTGTCTCAGTGATGTCTCCTCCATTGGGATAAGCATACGCAGTCATGCAGGCACCCTGCCAGTAGCTGCTGCTTCCACAGGTTATGGACCACTTTATCCTACGAGAGAGAGAGAGAGACATGTGTCAGTGAGTGTGGTGCAATGATTTTCCTGCCCCAGTTAAATAGTTGGTAGTGTGTGCAAGCTGTGAGACTGTGGGTGTGAGGCTTGCAACAATGCCATGTGTGTGAGGGTGAGGTGAGGCCATGAATATGAGGTATGAGTCATGTTTGATAGAGATTGTTGATAGACAAGTTAAAGGGAGTGAATGTTGTGAATGGACAGTGTGTGAGACTTGCAGTTCATTCATATGGATTTGGACTTTGAAGATGCTTTCACTGATCTTGACCACTTCGTGTGACATTATTAACCTTTCTTCCTGCATTGCATCCAGGCGCTTAGAGCTAGACTGCTGACTTTAACTGCAATGGATACCTGCTCTCATTGCCCTTTCAGTATCTTTCTGGATGACCTCCTGGCCCCTGAGGGAATAATACCTCCCCCACCCTCTCCATTCCCAGCACCAAGGCTTCCAGAATTTTGGGGCACACTCCAAAGCCTGTGGTACCATATTTGTAGTTTTTTTCTGATCTTCCACTCTTATTTCAGCCCCTGCTGCAACCAGGATGTACCTCACCCTAAACAGGTGCAGTCTGGCTTCAAGTGGTGCTGGCTACCTTGAAGTGATGCTAGCCTTGCATGAACATGGTTCCCCTGCTGAGGCTTGCAGCCACTCAACAGTGCATTTCAGTGCTGAGCTGCGCAGCATAATCATCATTATGATTCCAAGGCTGCCTGCATCACTTTGGATGGACAGGGGTTAATTGTGCATGACAATCCTCATGCCTCATTTCAGGGGCTATCCAATTTTACTGCCCAATGAGTTTCAGGGAGTTGACTGATGAAGAAGACTTAAAGATGAATCCTTCAAAGTAAACAGAGAACTGTTGGTCTAACTTTCAAGAAACACTAAGGGCTGAATTTTTTTCACGGGCCTTGGGACCCCGATGTCGGTACTGAATGGGGTCTCGAGCTTGCACTTGCAGCAACTTGCCCGAATTGGCCACATCCACAGTCACCAAACAATTGAGGTGGTCTTTCAATGCCAAAGGCCCAGTCAGAGAATTGGCAGCTCTGGAACCTCAGCAGCCCCACTCGGAGAGGTGGTTACAGCTGAAGCAGATTGGAGACAGTGAGGGCATCTTGAAATAGAGGCTTTCTCAGAGATATGAATTTAAAGTTCAAATTATTAGGGGCAAAATTGTTAGGACCTTTGGAGCGTTGGGGAATCCCCATCCGATGCATTGTTTGGCTGCAGGTGAGGACATGCCTGCCAGTAGCCCCCTCTTTGGGACATAGAGACTCCAGCTCCGATGAATTTTGATCTGGTGCAGGAAGGCTGGCTCCATGGACATGGTGACCTCTGCACATGACAGGGGATCACTCACCTGTTGTTATGATACACATTGATACCAATAAGAAAGAAATCAAACTTCTAGTTAATAGCTGAAAAAAATGACACAACATGATTTGACATTTTAAGGAATTTGCTGTAACAATGACTAAGAATTCTATTGACTAAATACACCCTTGTAGGCAACTTATGCTTTAAACCACAGAACAAAATTACCCTTTTTATTTTTAGCACAATCGACAAAACAAACTTCACAGGTTTACATTACTCTGTCCTTTAAGCAGACATTCAATTTTCCTGAAATTAAAAATGATTCTTAGCTCCCCGGAGTTTATTTCTGTTCTTTTTCTTTCTCAACCTAGTAACCTCTAACACCAGAATTGTCCTTCATGGTGAGAATATTACTGGAGATCCTTCCTCTAGCACAAACTAGACGAACGTTCCAGACTCGTTTTAACTCCTCACGCATTTGGTCTTTTCAATCTGAGTGAGAGCTTCCGCCTGCATTCAGGCACGATGAACCATAGAGACTTTCGACCTGTAGCTGCTCTCTCTCCTGGACCCTGGCACACTCACCTGTCTATGATACTCAGTGATATTTAGGAAAGCCTATATCACAATAGTTTCCTCTGTGCCCTTTCCATCTTAAAGCCCATCTTCATGGCAAGGTGAATCACATGGGCCTTGTATTCATGTAGATATACTAATTAGTTATCTTTGAGACCCAACTCTTTCATCTTGGAACTAAATGGATAGTTAAAAGCACAACTGTTTGCAACCTAACATTCTTGACACTTTGCTGGTTTTCGGGCTCAGGCCGGGATTTTCAGTACTAAGGCAGGGGCGCAGAGATGTGAAATCTTCTAGCTGACCACACCTGCCTCAGGAAAAAGTGCTCTGAGTGCCAGAGAACAGGTGTGGGATGGAGTAGGGCCCACTGACCTCAGAAGCAGTAGAAATGCAGAAATGGGCCCTGCATGGGGAACACATCTCAGGCACAGTATAAAACGCTAACCTGTAAGGAGTTCCTGCTGTGATCTAGGAAGGTGATGAAAGAGTTGCTGATCATGTGAGAAGGTGTCTATGAGAGTCAGGTGAGCGCTAACTAATAGTTGTCCAACTGGTTACTGTCTGTAGGAAATTATAGACATTACCGCTGCCTCTTCACCTTATAATGAAGGAGCACACTGTACAAAATAAATGCTGGAAAAGCTTCACAAGACACAGCCATGGAGTTGGCAACAGCATCAGCTGCTCACAATATTCTGTATTGACTTAGATTAATATAATGCCTCAGAGGATGACTGATAGACACTGCACGTAGAAGCTTTGCTCTTCCACCTACTCTTTTTCCATCCATCTCTTTTTTTTATTCATTTGTGGGTTGTGGGCACCGCATTTATTGGCCATTTATTGCCCACCCCTAGTTGCCCATGAAAAGGTGGTGGTGAGCTGCCTTCTTGAACAGCTGCAGTCCCTGTGCTGTTGGTACACCCAGAGTGCTGTTAGGAAGCGAGTTCCAGGATTTTGACCCAGCGACAGTGAAGGAACGGTGATATATGTCCAAGTCAGGATGGTGATTGACTTAGAGGGAAACTCCCAGGTGGTGATGTTCCCATCTGTCTGCTGCCCTTGTCATTTCAGATGGCAGTGGTCATGGGTTTGTAAGGTGCTGTCTAAGGAGCCTTGGTGAGTTCTTGCAGTGCATCTTGTAGATGGTACACACTGTTGCTACTGTGTGTCGGTTGTGGAGGGAGTGAACGTGTGTAGGTGAGTGGGCTATTTTGCTCTGGATGGTGTCGAGCTTCTTGAGCGTTGTGGGAGCTGCACTTTTCCAGGCAAGTGGGGAGTATTCCATCACACTCCTGACTTGTGCCTTGTAGATGGTGGACAGGCTTTGGGGAGTGAGGAGGTGAGTTACTCACTGCAGGATTCCTAGCTTCTGACCTGCTCTTGTAGCCACGGTATTTATATGGCTAGTCCAGTTCAGTTTCTGGTCAATGGTAACCCCCAGGATGTTGATAGTAGGAGATTCAGTGATGATAATGTCATTGAATATTGGTTTCTTCTTGTTGGAGGTGGTCATTGTTTGGCAGTTGTGTGCTGTGAATGTTACTTGCCACTTGTCAGCCCAAGCCTGAATATTGTCCAGGTCTTGTCGCATTTGGACATGGACTGCTTCAGTACCTGAGGAGTCACGAATGATGCTGAACATTGTGCAATCATTAGCGAGAAACCTCCACTTCTGCAATTGTGATGGAAGGAAGGCCATTGATGAAGCAGCTGAAGATGGTTGGGCCGAGGACACTACCCTGAGGAACTTCAGCAATGATGTCCTGGAACTGAGATGATTAATCTCCAACAACCACAACCATTTTCCTTTGTGCTAGGTATGATTCCAACCAGCAGAGAGTTTTGTTCCTGATGTCCATTGACTCCAGTTTACTTGGGCTCCTTGATGTCACACTCAGTCAAATGCTGCCTTGATGTCAAGGGCAGTCAATCTCACCTCAACTCAGGAGTTCAACTTTTTTGTCCATGTTTGAGCCAAGGCTGGCATGAGGTCAGAAGCTAAGTGGTCCTAGCGGAACCCAAACTGAGTATCAGTGAGCAAGTTATTGCTAAACAAGTGCCGCTTGATAGCACTGTTGATGACCTCTTCCATCACTTTACTGATGATCGAGAGTAGACTGATGGGATTGGATTTGTCCTGATTTTTGTGTACAGGGCATACCTGGGCAATTTTCCACATTGCTGGGTAGATGCCAGTGTTGTAGCTGTACTGGAACAGCTTGACCAGAGGCACAGCAAATTCTGAGGCACAAGTCTTCAGTACTATTGCCTGAATATTATCAGGGCCCATAGCCTTTGCAGTATCCAGTGCCTTCAGCCGTTGCTTGATATCACGTGGAGTGAATTAAATTGGCTGGAGACTGGCATCTATGATACTGGGGACCTCCAGAGGAGACCAAGATGTATCATCCTCTTGGCACTCCTGGCTGAAGGCTGTTGCAAATGCTTCAACCTTATCTTTTCCACTGATGTGCTGGGCTCCCCCATCATTGAGGATGGGGATATTTGTGGAGCCCCCTCCTTCAGTGAGCTGTTTAATTAACCACCACCATTCACGATTATATATGCAGGACTGCAGATCTTAGTTCTGATCTGTTGGTTGTGGAATCGCTTAGCTCTGTCTATCACTTGCTGCTTATGCTGTTTGGCACGCAAGTAGCAGCTTCACCAGGTTGACACACCATCTTTAGGTATGCCTGGTGCTGCTCCTGGCATGCCCTCCTGCACTCTTCATTGAACCAGGAGTGTATAGCCATGTAATTTATAACTGGATGTGGCAAGGCTGTAGAGCTTAGATCTGATCTGTTGCTTGTGGGATTGCTTAGCTCTGTCAATTGCGTGCTGCTTCTGTTGTTTGACACGCAAGTGGTCTTGTGTTGCAGATTCACAAAGTTGGCACCTCATTTTTAGGTATGCCTGATGCTGCTTCTCATATGCCCTCCTGCACTCGTCATTAAACCGGGGTTCATCCCCAGCTTGATGGTAATGGTGGAGTTGGGGATATGCCGGGCCATGAGATTACAACTCTGCTGCTGCTGCTGATGGCCCACAGTGCCTCATGGATGTCCAGTTTTGAGTTGCTAGATCTGTTCAAATTCTATCCCACTTAGCACAGTGGTAGTGCCGCGCAGCACGATGGACAGCATCCTCAATGTGAAGATGGAACTTCATCTCTACAAAGACTGTGCGGTGGTCATTCTTATCAATACTGTCATGGACAGATGCATCTGTGACGGGTAGATTGGTGAGATGAGATCAGATAGGTTTTTCACTCTTGCTGGCTCTTTCACCATCTGAACAGACCCTGTCTAGCAGCCATGTCCTTTAGGAATCAGCCAGCTCAATCTGCATTGGTTTTACTGAGCCACTCTTGCTGGTGGGCATTGAAGTCCCCCACCCAGAGTACATTCTGTGCCCTTTCCACCCTCAGTGCTTCTTCCAATTGGTGTTCAACATGAAGGAGTAATGCTCTGGGGTCATGGTTTCACATCACCTAAAGGGGGTCATCAACCACCTCCTTGTTGCTGAGTAGCTAACCATGGACCTGTGTTGAGGATTGGAAAAGCTGAGGCAAATGTGAATTCCTGAGTGTAGAGAAAGCGTGGTAACTTCCTGGATAACGTGTCCATACGTGCAGAAACGCCCTGCTGTGGTCACACCACAACTTAACGTCCAGTGGGTAGAATGATTTTCTGTTCTTTTGGATATCTGGCTGATGAACTGGTGCCCTTATCGCGACTTGTTTGCAGTCTTAGAATTTGTACTTGTGGGATGCCTGCTATGTCCACAAAGCCCCTGGTCCTCTGCGTCTGCAATGACACAGCCATGAGAATGTTAATGTGTTTCCCCATCCCAGAAAAGAGTGCATCTCCTACAGCTTCTATGGACCCATGTGCGGCTGATTTTGAAATGCCATAGAGATCGGAGGCAGAACCCTGGAATGACTCAACCGCATAAGAATGGAAAGGCACTTTCACCTTCAGTGCAACTGGCAGGGCATTGGGATCTGTTGACTGTCATGTCAAATCTTGCTGCAATATTTCTACAACCATTTCTCGAGAGACTCTTAGCCTTCGTTGACAGTGGTTCTCGGTCGTGTGAAAATCTGGCCTTCACATTTGGTAAATCCTTATTCGGGGTAATACCTCATGTCCTCCTCCTTTTCCTCCTGCCTACAGCGCTGGCGCTGCCAACTCCTGGCCTTGTCCCCTGCCACCAGCCACATATTCCTCTGGCTGACGTGCCCCCACCATGGTCCATATATGAGGTGATGCCAACTCCATTTTAGCAAATTGTTTGGCTCTCTGCTCACTCATTCCCTCCAGTGGGCCTGACACTATCCTCCCTCCCGCCTGGATGCCCAAGAATTATCTTGAAGGGCCAAAGAGATATGCCCATCCAAGGCCATAGGCCCCACCCTCCTACTGCCTTTGGTGGGTGGTGGGGGGGTCAGCCACAAACCTGTGTTTGTGCTTCTGGACATTCTGTGGCACTTCTATATATTTTCTGCACTCTCCAAAAACATAACACACCTTTCCAGAGACTTGAAGAGGTTTATGACTTTTTCACAAACTTGTAAGTCATACAAAGTGGGTTCTATCAATGGCACTGACGAAAACCTATTTAACCTGTACCTTTTAAGTATCTCACTGGATTCGTAAAACATGCATGCGCGTAAAATATCCTGCTCCCCCGCCCCCCGCTCCCCCCGCCCCCACCTCCAGACACCCCTCCAACAAAAATGGTTTCTGCTGGTATGGAGGCAGGAATTCGGATCTGGGTCGGTCTGCCATTTTGGATATGCCTGATATTTATGCCTCACAATCTATCCACTCTTCACACATTGGCTGCTGCAGTTCCAAGTGGAAACACCTTGCACCTTCTTCCCAGTAAAACAATTAGGGGTCCCTTAAATTTCTAACAGCCAAACCACCCAGGCTGGCTGTTAGGCTGACTTCAGATCAGGTCACATGACCTCTTCATTTTTACCTTAAATTTAAGGATACAGAACCAAAACATAATAATCTTATAAACCCCATAACTGGAACACTATGGCAAAATGTCAGAGTGCCTGCAAAATCAAACCTAATTAGGTCTGTAATCAGCTTAATTAGCTGTCCACCCCCATGGTGCAGCTGATCCAGGTCATCACACGGCCATGGGAAACTTCCCCGGAGGTGGGAATACATTGAACAGCTGCCCAGATGTGGCTCCACCCTATTTTCCTGGCTACTGGCCCCCAAGCCCGTCAACACAGAGCTGGGGAAATACAGCCGCAAGAAACTGTGTCGTTGTAGAATAGACAGAATATGATCAAAATTGGAAACTTGTTTGTAGAATCAAACAGCCAATTAGGCATGAGGAGGAATATATTGCTGTCAAACAGTTTGCCTTTCAGATTCATTATTATTCAATATATTGATCAGTGCAGCTTTCTCCCCGCTGTGAATATCCAGCCTCCTTAGTGCATTCATTTGCTGACTATTAACCAACAAAATAAATATTAGAAGAAATTATGTCTGGATGTATATTTTTTTAAATCTCTTAGAAACTGCACCTTGGAGAGCAAGCTCTGCCAGTCTGTCTGGTTGGCTGGGAGAAGAGTCTCTCTCTGTACTGCACCATTTACAACTTTTTCTGTCATTTGGAAAAAAAAGGTGTGCAGTCTGGTCTTCCAGGTTCTCAAATTGTAAGGATAATGTGGCAGCGAAAAAGGTACAAAAATATTTTAAAATTATATTCTTTATAAATAATACTCCAACACCGATACAATCTTGAAATACTGTATTGAACCAACAAGATTTCATACACCAGCTATATGAAACAAAAGATGTTTCAGTTAACAACTGTCTCACATTAGTTCTGTATACTTGTACAGAGCTGGGTTTGGGTACAGGACATGGGAAACCCAGCCAACTACAGTACAACTGCTAAAGCAAATTAAATGAGATGCTACCAACCTCTTTAAACCTGGGAATAAGTTGACTCCCTGCCCTATATCCTGGTGGTTGGGTTGGAAGCATGTTTGTAAATTTTTTGAACTTTAGCATCTGACCCACCCCAAGTCGCCTGTTTTTGGGTGTTAACGTTCAGCCTGTGTAACTCAGTGTTAACAGGGCAATGAGATATGAGGAAGGAATGGAGAAACTTGAACTCTTCAGCCTGAAAAGAGCTAACAGAGATAAATAAGAAAGTACATGGTATGAAAATGATACAACAAAACATTGTTCGGGATTTTCCATGCCCACCAGCGTTGGGTGTCTTCCGTGGCATGACTGGACAATATGGCACAATCAGTTTCGCAACGGCATGAAACCAGTTTGCAATTGTCCACTCAGCCCGTCGATGGTGGGCCACGTTTCCCACCATCGGACGCTGGGAACCTCATTGTAATACATCTGCATTTCATTATAAGGCCAGCCCGACGGATCATCCCACCCACCTCACTGCTGAATTCTCTGCCCACGTCGGCAGGAAAACCTGCTGACATGTTTCACAACAGCGTATATAAGGCGAGCATTGGTGGGCTGCACTTTGCTCGGGACTTCAAGGTTTGTTTGCCTACCTTGCTTCAGTCAGCACTCACAGTCATCAGCACCAGGCTTCACAGACAGCACCACTTTTAGGGGTCTCACGGGTAGGTCTCTACCTATCAGATCAGCCATATGTGGGTGGCTTTTCAATGGCTGCAGGGCTAGGGCTTGCTTGGGGAAGGGGGAGGAGTGGCCTCAGGCAAGGGAAGAGGCTGCAGGACGAAAGCTGCACAGGGGAAGGAGGGTATCCCAGGGTGTGTGTGCAGACATATGTTGATCTGTGCAAGTGGTCTCAAGATGGTGAGGACTGAGAAGATGAAGTCAGATGGACATGTGAGGGTATGTGTATGAGAATGGGTGGTGATGTTCCTTGAGCTGGCAGTGAGTGAGATGCCAGTGAATGTGTGACAGGCTTGATTGTGTGAGCTTAGAGTGATGAGATGGTTGCCATACCCTGGTTGCATGGATGAGATCATTCATCGTCTATCTGTATTGGCTGGCCAACCTCTTCTGCGCAACATTGGCACTGAACAGCACTGCCATTGTCTAT
This sequence comes from Carcharodon carcharias, assembly GCF_017639515.1. Taxonomy (NCBI): domain Eukaryota; kingdom Metazoa; phylum Chordata; class Chondrichthyes; order Lamniformes; family Lamnidae; genus Carcharodon; species Carcharodon carcharias. The sequence goes on from NC_054470.1 coordinate 17,692,108, forward strand.
CAAGCTGGGCTGGGTAATGTTGCTGCCCTACCTGCGGCTGGAGCGGGGGTAGAGGACCTCACAGTGGGTCTCCATGGTGTCCAAAAGGTGCTCGAGGGCTGCAGTCTTCTTGCCTTTCAGGGCCATGTCTTCTTTGTTGCAGTCCTGGGCTGGAAGCACTGAGCGCGGCTGTACTTTAAATGTGGTGCCTGGCGTGATGAAGCGGCGAAGGCAAATTGGAACCCGCCCGCCATCGAAATGGCGTGTTTCCCGGGAATCCATAATTAATGTGGCGGATTTGGAACAATGTGGCGTGAAAACATGTTACCACACTTAGTGCAAATGTGGGATGATTCCGCCCATTATTTCAAATTAACAAAAAAAATCTGGTAGTGGGACAAAAGGTCATGGATTTAAATTGTTGAAAGGCAAATTAAAACCCGGACCAGGAAGTTCTTCTTGATAGATCGAGATCAATCGCATGAAATGGGCTTTGGGTAGAGGCATGGGGAAAATTAAGAGATTATTTAAAAAAGTGTTTCTGCAAGTTCTTCTAGACTGGGCTAAATTTAATCAAATGACTCTTTAATCAAATGAGTTTGTGATACGGAGAGAAAAAAAATAACAGCTGAACTTATTACGCCTTAACTGGTTGAATAGGTGGTTACTGTAAAAAATAATCCTATCCACGGGAATGCATTCAGTTTTTGTGAGATGTCATCAAGCCTAGTTTCTAATTACCTGCTACAGTAGCCGATACCTGTAATTACTAGGGCCAGAATTTTTAGCTCGGCAGGTGGGCGTGTACCCGACCTGCCAAGCGTAAAGTGACGTGCACCGGCATCGGGCGACTGTCCCAACATCATCGCGTAGTCCCCAAATGTTTTGTTTGGCAGGCGTGCACCGGAGTCAACAGCGCGTCCACCGACAATGAAAAGGTCTATTAAAGGCCCATAAAAAAATCATTAAATTCGAAATTACGCTACCCACCTAACCTCACGGTTGGCGGGCAGGCGAAAACGCCAGGCGGCCTTGGCACTTTTTAGGAAACCTCACCCATAGGCAGGATAAGGTTCCCTAAAACAAATAAAAATGAAATTAAAAATGTTACACTTGAATTAAAAACACGCCCCTGCTCATGTGACAGATTCACATGAGGGGACATGTTTTTTGACATTTTTATTTTCTTCATTCGTTCTTTTTGAATAGCACTTCATCTCCCTGTGGCAGCTCCGTACCTTCGGAAGAACGAAGCGTTCCCTCAGGCGCATGCGTGAAGTTCGCACTAGGCCTGCTCACCCTCCTTCCTCCTCCCACCCACAAAGGCAGCGCTCAGCGCCGCTGCTTGCGATCCACGCAGGGCTGACCTTAACTGGCCCGCCAGCGTGAAACCGTGATGCGGTGCCAATCACGCGCAGCGGTCCGCTTCCCAACCAGCCCCGCCCGACCCCACCGAGCCCGCACACCGAGGGAAAAATTCTGCCCTGGGTGTATTAGACATTCTGCCTTGACTAATTAATATTGCGAGCCACTTTTCTCCCCTTCTGAAGCCTTTGATTCCTTTCTGGGGTACTTTCTTGGGCACTGAGTTGCCTGCAGTAGTTAACCCAGGGTGCCGTTCTACATGTTTGAACCTTGACAGTGAGTGTCAACACAACATTCAACCCCAGGGTGAACTGCTGACCTCTTTGTTATTTCACCCCCAAGAGAAACAGATGGACTTACTTGTAGTCTCCTTAATAATTACAGTACAGACCATCAGCTATTGTAGCAGGAAATTCTAAACCAGGCTTGTATGATATGTTGCAAACACTAGGGGTGGAATTTAATGCCAGCGGGTTTTTCGGTCCCGCCAAAGTCATTGGACTTTTGAATGGCTCGCTGTATTTTATAGCCCTGTCCCCCTCGCAAAGGGGTTGTAAAATTCCGCTCTTGCAGTTGCTGGATAATGATCAGGATTGACAACCTCAGTTGTTTTTTCCCTACCCCTGTCCAAGGGGACTATAACTGTTCCCTTCCCTACTTCCCAACTGTCACCAGACTGAAATCAGCTTATGCGTCAGAGGCCAGAGGTGGAATTTGTTCTGAATGGCTTAGCCGCTCATTGGATAAAGTACTGGGGCTGAATCTTCTGGTCAGCGTTTGGAGGAGGGCACGACACACTGACACATAAAATGACACATGATGATGTTGGGTGTGCATCTCGATATTTCATTCGTTGAGCACGCACCAGAGGTGGCTGCGTGCCTGCCAAAATGTCAACGGCCTATTAAGGCCATTAAGAAACTAATTGAACTAATTAAGAACTCTGCTGGTCCAACCTTAACGTGGGCAGGCAGACAAAGAGACCAAACGGCCTTGGCGTTTTTCAGGAAACCTCATCCACAGGCGGGATGAGTTTCCTGAAGCTTTTATAATATAAATAAATTTTGCCACCTTTACAAACATGTCCCAACTCATGTGACACAGTCATTTTTAATTCGATTCTGTCATGATTTTATTATACATTCAATCTCCCTGAGGCAGCTCTGTGCCTCAGGGAGATTGCTACGCTCTTTTGCATGCATGCACGAAAGAGTGTAGGCCCTGACTCTCCCTCCTCCCCCCACCCGCACAGGTAGCGCTGAGCCTATCAGCCGCGCGTTACGCTGGGCAGACTTTAATTGGCCCACCTGCCTAAAATGGCGGCTTGCAGCTGATTTTGGGCACCTGTAGCGGGTGGTGGTGTGTGTGTCAGCTCCATGTCTGACTTCTGAGCGGTTCGAATCGCTCCCACTCCCTGGGTTCTAGACCTTGGACTTATCTGGGGGGGTGTGACAAAGTGCAGCAGACAACTGGTTTTGGTGCAAGAAAAAAACTGGGTTTATTGAAGTCACAAATGAACTTATAACATTAGGATTACACTAAGGTTATACAGACCTACAAAGTACGCTTAGTTAAGAATGGGGAACACACAGCATAATGAGGGAAAATCACACTACTAATCCCCTTACCCTTGTCCCACCCCCAAAACCTAACTAAGTTGAACTAGGAGAGGTCAGGGATCATGTTCACCAACCCAGGGTTCCTTGATAGTTCAAAATCCAGCCAGGTAAGCCGGTTGCAGTTTTGGGGTACGCTCTTTGTGTCCTCTGGGGCCTGCCATCCCCACATGGTCCTAGTATGTGGAATCTGAGAAGGTTCTTCAGTTGGGTGGAGGGCGCGGTTGTGGGTGGTCGATCTTCATGGAGGGCTGCAGTTGCGGCCTTGTTGTCTTCGGCTGAGCCTGCCACCCCGTGCCCCTCGCCGTGATGTCGCCTGCGGGCCTGCCAACCTCTGGATCTCCTCCCTGCTTGGCTCAGCTCCCTGCTTAAATTCGGCTTCAACCACTCCCAACTGCTCACTGCCCTGTATCAGCTTTCAAAACTGCTCACCCTTCTGTGTCCCTGCCCAAAAACTGCTTTCAAAACTGCTCACACTCAGATCTACTGGCCCACTTATACTGTTTTTTTTTTTTCGAATTTCTTATCTCAATCCAAATCAAGGCTAGCTCTTTGTTTGATTTTGGTGGGCTTCCCCAGGTGATTGAGGTCTCATTGTTCTTAATGGGCTTGCATGATATTTATCATTGTCTTCCTGCCCCCGGAACTAGTTTTGAACTGAAAGCTATTGTACGTGTGGAGTATTGATGGGTTCGCATAATTGCATTGATTGTGGTCTTCCTGCCCCCGTAGTTAGTAGCGATTATTTATGCAAGATTTTGATGGGTTTTAGTTTAAGTCTTTCTCTGGGTTGATTGCTTTAAAGGGAAGAATGCATATTCTGTCTCCTCTCGTCCGTTTTCAGGTAAAAGTCCAAAAGTCATATCCTTGATGATATAAAAAATGTGGGAATTTTGAGAACCCTTCATGTCGATCGGCACCGCACATCCCCCCACCCACTCCCACCCAGCCCGCCCACCAAAGGAAAAATTCTCCCCCTGGAGTAGTAATTCATGGTGGCCCATTTTTAGATGTATTATCGACATCATGCCTTAATTGGGAGGTAAGCGATTCATCCGATATTGAGCCTCAAGCCCCATTTCAGTCATTTGGACAAGTTGCCAGCATCTGTCCAACCTCCCGAGGCAGCTAACCAATTGCCAGCATTCCCATTTCAGACCACCTGCCTGGCTGGTAACATCCCTTAAGTAAATGCCAGGGTGGGGGGAAGGAGAAGGCCAACAAGAGAGGCAGAGGTGGGAGTGGGCCCTCTCGAGTGGTGAGAGCCAGAAGGCACACTTTCACTTAAAATTGCCTTTTAAGGGCAGTCGCTGCTTCTGAAGAATCTTGAGCAGAAGAGGCCCAGCACCAGCTCTGTTCCTCACTCACCAATTTAGTGCAAGGGCCATGAACCAGGAGTTAAGACGTCTAATGGGCGGAATTGAATCTTGCCTGTGACTGGAAACTTGACGGCCGGGTCCACTTAATCTCAAGAGAGGCTTCACCCTTCTGCCAGTGGCAGGAAAACAGCCTGCAGTTAAGTGGGAGGCAGAAAGGGGAAGGTGCAAGAAATTCATTCACTTGCTGCAGGATGTCAATTAAGCTCATTAATGAGCTAATTGACACCAATTATCCATGAGCCGACCAGAATTTGGTGGTGACTCAGAGGTCAAACAGGGTTTGCCAGTGGCTTACTCAAGGGGGGTTGAGGGCGGGGGGAGGAAGGCATGGTGGTTGGTGCTGGGTTGGATCAGGTACTTCATTAATCAGGCACTCAACGCCCAATCAATGGACCTGGCATCAGGAAGGCAGGGACACCACTGAAATCCGTCCCTCTGCCCTTGCCTCTAAACCTCCTGGGCTCCCCTCTCCTGCAACCCCCTCCCTGCGACCTCCACCACACCTTCACTCACTTGCGTCCAGGGATCCAACAATGATCCTTGGTGAAGTCTATGAAGCATTACCAACAGCCTCTGCAGGATGTTACTCAACAAAATTGTGCCTCATTATGTTGTCTAAACAGGTTTCAATGGCAAGGAAATTCTAGAGAGGTGTTTAATGGGCAGCCAATCCAGTATTATCTGTTTCATGCTTCAACGAAAAGTCACAATTACCCTCATTGTGTCCGATAATCTCCTAATATAACTTTGATCCAATTTAGGGTCTTAAAACTGTCCTTATTAACAACAATAATATATTAATCTTTTTAACCACAAATGTTAATTTTACACCATTTTTATCTCTTAACTAAATCCTTTAGCTCTGTGATTTCCAAAGCCACACAATCTTCTTTCTCTTACCGTGACTTTGGAATTCTCCATCTCAGAGGGTGGTGGAGGCGGGGACATTGAATATTTTTAAGGCAGAGGTAGATAGACTCTTGTTCGGCAAGGGAATCAAAGTCTATCGGGGTTAGCTGGGAATGTGGAGCTCGAAACACAAGAAAATCTTATTGAATGGCAGAGCAGGCTCGAGGGGCCGAATGGTCTCTTCCTGTTCCTGTTTCTTATGTTCTTATGTGGTTCAGTGGATTAATGTGATGCATGGATGTGACACTTGGTTGTACAGACCAGGAGGGTCTACAGGTTCAATTCTTACTCTGTACTCATGGCCAGAACTACACTGGGTGTGAAACATTGATATGAGCTAGGGAGCAGAAAATATTATCTGGTAGTCATAACACTGGCCTCTATCCAACTAGCCCTGAAACAAAGTGCATGCACAGAACTGAGCTCAATTTTGAAACAACCCACTCATGCCTACGCTTCACACATAGAAAATGATTGTGACAGGAAGCTGTCACTGCTCCTGGAACTGTACCCTAATGCTAAATAGGAATGTAGGGATAGAACATCTAAAAGGAGAGTAGAAATAAGTGAACCAATTGAAAAAAATGCGGTGTAAACTGCCCGACTGACCATGTGTTTATCTAAAAAGTAGCTCAGTCGGACAATCAGGAAGTTCCTGTGCTCAATCACCAATCTGGCCATTAGGGGTGCTTAATCAGCCAGTGCTTATGAATGAGGCAGGCTGATGCCAGTCAGAGCTCCCATGCTCCTAGCCCTTAATCTGCAATCCTTGTTAGAAATGTTCATATGCTATCTACAGTGGGGTCTGGATTGGATGCAGCTGTGATGGTACCCTGCCACTCATCTCTTACACGCACCCCCTACCCCCAGCCTGTGACAGTCCTTCTCAAGGATTGCATATGAATGAGGTCCTCTTGGGTGACATGTTAGAGACCTAGAGCTGGATTTTCCATTTGGAGTCTGGGCCCCACACAGTGTCGAGAATAGCAACCCGACTCGATTTTCAGCTCATTGTCCAATTACGGATGGAAGGCAGGCTCTTGAGACTGTAGGGCCGATAGGTGGCCCTCCAACAATTAGACAATGGCAGCTTGACCATCCGAAGTGGGACCTGCCAATGCCTGCAGAGAGAGAGGGTGCCTCCCTCTTAACACCAGGTAAAAAATTTGATTTAAAAATGGCAAAACCTGCCAGGCTATGATCATGGAGGGGAAACTCCTCCACTGGATGGCCGGCAGCTGCAGATGAGGCAGGTGGTGAGGGGTGAATCCCTAGCGGGATGAAGCACTGCCTCCACCCTCCAACCCAATCATGTCTGGGGGTTGCCTTTTCTAACTGGCTGTGTTTTGGCCGCAATGTGGGTGGGGTCCACCCACCAACTGGAAAATTCAAGTCGGTGCAGGCAAGGGGCATAATAGGCCACTTAACTGCCTCAATTGGCCACCCACCATTTGTGGATATAATTGCCATTCAACCCTGATCTGGCCTTTTTGAAAATGGCTTTGGGTTTGGATAGCGTCTGTAAAATCCCATCCTTCACTCCTCTAGTGCCACAACCATGATCCTGCAAAATCCTGCCCCAAATGTTGTCCTTGAAAGCACTTCCCAGTAAAGAATCAATACCTTATCAGGAAAACAGGGAAAAAGAAAAAAAAAGGTGACCAAGAAAGGAAATAAATCACAGATTAAGTATGAAGTTGATTATAGATTATATCAAGCAAAGAGTACTGCTCCAGTAGCAGCTAGTAACCAAGTCTGAAGATCAGGACAAAAATGGTGCAGAACTAGAACTGCTATAGTTGCCACACAGTTTAATTTTAGCATTGATTTACTTATTTTTTATAATTTATGTTTATATTTTTCTATAGAGATGCTCTTAATGTGTATATTTTTGCAGTGTGCAGAGAGTCAATCCCTTCTGCTATAGTTTAAATTAATTTAGTGCTATTGTATAAACAGTTGACTGCAGTATGTATCTAATTTATTTTAATTTACCACAGTGTATTCTCCACCTGAACCAGCCTATAGTAGAGTATTGATTTTACTTCATTTTCATTACAAGCCTGTTAAGAAATCTCTCCATCTTTTCATATGTATATTATTAACTCTCCCATGATGAATTTCACGGGTAGCCCCAATATTGAGTTAAAAACAAAAAACTGCAGATGCTGGAAATCCAAAACAAAAACAGAAACAGAAATACCTGGAAAAACTCAGCAGGTCTGGCAGCATCGGCGGAGAAGAAAAGAGTTGATGTTTCGAGTCTTCATGACCCTTCAGCAGAACTAAATAAAAGTAGGAGAGGGGTGAAATATAAGCTGGTTTAAGGGGGAGGGGGGAGAAGGGGGGGTGGTGGTTGTTGGGACAAGCAAGCAGTGATAGGAGGAGATAACCAAAAGATGTCACAGACAAAAGAACAAAGAGGTGTTGAAGGTGGTGATATTATCTAAAAGAATGTGCTAATTAAGAGTGGATAGCAGGACAAGCAATGTACAGATAGCTCTAGTGGGGGTGGGGTGAAATAAGACTAAAAGGGCATAAAAGGTGCAGATAAATGATGGGTGGAATACACTTAAAAATAATGGAAATAGGTGGGAAAAGAAAAATCTATATAAATTATTGGAAAAAACAAGGATGAGAGGGAAGAAACGGAAAGGGGGTGGGGATGGAGGAGGGAGTTCAAGATCTAAAATTGTTGAACTCAATATTCAGTCCGGAAGGCTGTAAAGTGCCTAGTCGGAAGATGAGGTGTTGTTCCTCCAGTTTGCATTGAGCTTCACTGGAACATGCAGCAAGCCAAGGACAGTCATGTGGGCATGAGAGCAGGGTGGAGTGTTAAAATGGCAAGTGACAGGGAAGTCTGGGTGATGCTTGCGGACAGACAGAAGGTGTTCTGCAAAGCGGTCACCCAGTCTGCGTTTGGTCTCTCCAATGTAGAGGAAGTATTGGGAGCAACGAATGCAGTAGACTAAGTTGAGGGAAGTGCAAGTGAAATGCTGCTTCACTTGAAAGGAGTGTTTGGGCCCTTGGACGGTGAGGAGAGAGGAAGTGAAGGGGCAGGTATTGCCTATCTTGTTGAGTGTCTTGTCTGATGTTTACACAGATCTTATTGTGGCAGAAGTGTTTTACAAGCATGCCAATAACCTCCTCAATAAGATTCTTGCATGGCTGTCATTTTAGGCTAGTTGTGTATCTGTGCTCATGTTCCAGACAAGAGTCAGGAGCCATGTCTAGTGATCAGTCTGATGTTCTTATTGAAATAGAGGTGAGACAGAGTACTGTTAGAATTTGCATTGTATCCCATCAAGTTTACTCACATCTCAATCTGACTATCAGATAAAGATTTGGTTTAACACTGGAGTTTAACTGGAACATTGGAATTTCCTTCCAGCCAGCCAGTCATTACATTATCTTTCTGGGATGCCCGGAGCATCTCCTATCAGTATTGCTAGACAGGCAACATTGAATTGAACTGATTAGCAATCTAACCATCAAGATGGCCATGATGTTGGCGCCTGGAGGTTGAGAAGGAACTTCATTTCAATATACATTCTGGGCATCATAAGAGAGGACTCATATTAAAGGGAAGACAGAAGAGTGAGTTACAGGCCTTTTTGGGTTAAGCTGTTAGGACAGTTGGAAATCCAGCCCACAGAAGTTAAGCTTGATCACCAGGCTGTATGGGCAGAATTTTGCAGTCTGCAAACACGCCGGTTGAGCAGCCCGTAAAATCCCCCAGGTAGCCTTTGTGCTGTCGTCACGCCATCTCCGACCTGCCCACAATTTTATGGGAGAGTGGGCAAGGCTCAGGGCAGCCCATCTGTCTTCACCCCAATGGCAATTTTCGGCTGGCAGCTGTTCACCCTGCTCGGGCCTCAGGCGGGAAAGTGTGGGGGTGGCTGTTTGTATTGGGTGCCTCGATCACTAGCACCTTTCCAGATCGGTCCCCTGCCATAAGTTCTGCCTTCCACCTGAAGTGCTAACTCCCCAGCTGCCCTTCAAATTACAACCCCCTATCCCCTCACCACCACCACCACCCCTGCCTCCCCCCCCACCCCGATAGGGGGAAAACGTTGCCCCATGACAGACAAAATGTGCACAGATCAGGGCTTAGAGATATAATTGAGGGGACATCTCTAGATTGTGCAGTTGGCATTGGAGTACTCCTACCAGGCCCAGTTAGGCAAACAACAGATGCTGAAACCCCAAGACACAAGTTGTTATGAATTCTAGTTAAAAAAAGATTAGGCAGTTTTAGTTTCATCTAGTTATTACCTTTAGGAGACTCAGGTTACAAGAGATAGCAATTGATGATCAAGATATGAATGCTTGAACATACAAAATTAACAGGCAGGAAAAGGTCCACCGACATCAAGCCTGCCTCATGCCATGATGACCAGAGTATCATATAAAAGCAAATTAACCTATTATTTCCCAAGAAGTCAAAACTGTAGTGCACCTCATTTTCCCCAGCCTGTCTTTCCTCCTACAAACTATGGATCTCCTGAATGATGAGGCCCAAAGCATACTCAATATTGACCATTTGGTCTCATTACCTTATAGCGCTGATCAGGAGCGATAGCAGGGAGCAACCCGTGTTCTTTAAATGCGGGTTTGGGAAATTCAGGAATGCTCCTCACTCAGGTAAGTATGTGCTTAAATCTTAACTTACTGGGTGTGGCCACTTAGTTTTCCTGAGTACACAGCAAGGGCAAGTAGAGAGGAACAGAAGCAGATGTTAGGCCCCTCACTTGGTGCAAGGTGTCTAATGTCTGTTTCAGGCGCTGCACACAGACTCTTTAGCCTTTACCAATAAGTCAGAAGGCGCACTTCCAGAACATAATAAGTGTCCGCTTCCTGCTCGCTGTGTTGGATGTTTAGGAGGTCATTTAGAGCCTGGAGACTGGGCACTGTATGGCTGAATCTCTAGTTCATTGTGTGGCCTAACTGCTATGTTTATTTGTCCTATCATCTCTTCTATTCAAAGCTGTCGGTGTATTACACAGCGGATCTTGGTCTTTCAGTCAGGTTTCCAGGTAAGAAAAGATATCAAACATGTGATTCATTACCAATGACGTAATTAGTGATGTTATTGTGGTTATCCAAGAATGAAATTCAGAGGCATCGGGGGGGGAAATTTTTCTCCCCGTCAGGCGGGCTGTTCAGGAGCGGCTGCAGGCAGGCGCAGAGCCGGGCAACCCTGACAATTTGGTTAATTGGTTGATTAATGGCCTTAACAGGCCTTTGACAGTTTGGCGGGCACGCAGCCAACTCCAGTGCGTGCCTGCCGAACGGAAGGTCGGAATGACGCGGGGTGAAGTCAGGACACAAGCCCGAGGTCAACGCGTATCGTTTTAAGGGTCGGCATGTGGGGTCCACCCTCTCCCGCCAAGGTGAATATCCTGTCCTTAGAGTGTGAACAGTAACTATTTACGTAGAACATAACTATGTAAAATATACAAGACTGTAAGCACTTCTCCAGTCCAAACCATGAGCTTTCTCCATTCAGACAACTGCCAGGATACTACTGGTCATGTGACTCCCTTTATATCATTCTGTGGGCAGTGCTGTTTCCCCAGACTCACATTAACTCTTTCAACCCTGAATGCCTTAATACTACAATTCACCAATAATCAAGGCACAATTTGTTTATTGAGCAAAAGCTATATTTATTAAAGTCCAGTGAAAGGATTAAAAGAAAGATTAAAAGGTACCACAAATTGCAGTGGGCTGGGATAGAAAGCTAATTTGGCCACCTACACTTTAAATTACTGTAGTTGACAATTAATTCATACTCTGAGTGGTTCACGGATGAAACCTGAGCCTTTACCTCTCCAAGCCTTTTGCGGGTTTTCAGGTAAATAGAGTTTAAACCACTGGGTGGGAACTCAAAACAAAAACAGAATTACCTGGAAAAACTCAGCAGGTCTGGCAGCATCGGCGGAGAAGAAAAGAGTCGACGTTTCGAGTCCTCGTGACCCTTCAACAGAACTGATTTTGTGCGCAGTCCATAGTAACTGCAAAGATCAAGTGGGTCACATGAAAAAAACAATCCCAAACACACACACCAGCCAAAGTACCTCACTTTGAAGACAAGGCCCATTAGTCACTGTTGGCAATTTTTTGATGACACTGTAGTATAAAAATGTCCACAGTGACACCTTCATAATGTATTTCAAAGGCTATATTTTTTTGTGGACAACAGCACTTTGATATTGAAAGAGGTAAAACAACTTGTTACCAAAATTGACAGGAGACATGTCACAGCCAGCAGGCAATGATTGCTTTACCATTTCCAGACTTTATAATAGATGCAGCAGAAACAAATTTATACAGTACTGCAGCTGTGCCACTTACATACACATTTTTCTGAGGCTGTGATGGGGAGCATTTGTGACTGGAGGACCATTCAATTGGACTTGCAAAATAAAACAATGATAAGAGCAGTGTTTTGTGTTATTACTCTTTTTCTATATTTTTAATTTTCGCAGTGCATCAGCATTCATTTCCCTTGCCAGTCTTCTCCACTTCTATCACCTCTACTCCTGAAGGTGTTAACTCCTTGTACTGTTACATGTGTCATCCCCTGGTACCTCACACAAATGACCATTAAACATTCATATGGTGATATTTAAGCGGAATACTGGCAGAACATTTACCCACAGGAGACACTATAATTGGGCCTGATCCCCTCCTGAACAGACTTCATCACATTCATTTACAGCAGACTTCAGTGAATAGCAAGTAGGGACAGAACCTACCACTTCCTAACCAAACAGCGCTGAGGTGAAGTGTAATATCATACCACTGCCTCAAGTAAGATCAGGGATTGGGCCCAGTGTCTGGGTAAAGTTGGTGAGTCATCATGTTTAGTTCATCATGCTATTATTTAGCCTGAAAATGCAAGGTCAAGGATTCTGACAGAATAGAAGCATTTGCATCTACTTAGACCCTACCGAGCCCCAGGAATAGGTAATAATCCTGGTTCATTTTTACAAGTAGATTATGTTTTGTTAGTAAATTTTAAAAGTGTGGGTTTTTTTAAAGTATTTTGCCAGCAAGCCACTTCCTTCAACCTATGCTTTTGTGATTCAGTCAGCTCCTGGTGGGAATAGTGTACTGTTGCTACACTGTTCACAGTACAGGCAAATGTCTCCTGCCTCCCAGAACCAGTCTGCCTCAGTATTATATTTTCATTTGAGAGGTGGGATCAATACTTTGTGGGAAAAGGCTGAATCTTTTGTTAAAAGAAGCCATTTTTAAATGCTGAACTGTGAATTAGAAATTGATTTAATTAAGCTGTTGATGGAACTTTCTTCATTTTAATTATACAATAAGGAGCAATAACTCTTTATAGAAAATTAATTTTCTATCTTTCCATTTACTGTTGTACCTTCAGTTATTTTCAGTAATATCAGATTGCTGATACAGTGTGATGATGTGTATCTAAAATTTTTCCCTTTTAGCTAGAATGTTAAAGGAAATAGAGCCCTATTCATGGATTAAAAGAACTGAATTATACTGTTACGCGGGACACGAAGGAAATGATAATGGTAATAACCACAATGGTGTTTCCAGTTTTAGATTCTAAATGCTGTGTATGTGAATCTCAATGCGTTTTCAGATGCTGACTGACCATTCAGTATCCTATTCCCCAGAGGTTCTTGCAATTCATTTCATGTTTATGTTGAAAGAAATGCTCTCTCTTTGCTAAGCCTATTGAAAGGGATAGCATAAAATAAGATTATATTTCAATAGCTACAGAGACAATTACCTCAAGTGCCTAGAATTTATGGCTAACTCGTTCAATCTCCTATGGTGTTGCATGCAGAGAATCAGGACCCAGTGTAATCTTTGGGTACAATGAGTGAGTTTAGAAGCCGGGTGATAATTGGATCAGGGCGTGCAAAGGAAATTCAGCCCTTTTTTGAAGTCACGCATTTCAGTTTTTAGCATAGCATTTCCATGATAAATTCACGATTGAAAGTGGCTATGTAAACTTGTCATGCTGTAATTATAACTTCCCAGTGGTTGTTCTGCAGTACTTACCCTGGTGACAGTGTGACAATTATCTCATGAAAATGTGGATATAGGAATTTATAATAGAAAAAGTTTACAGGAAGTACTCACAAACAAAAGATTTTTAATACAGAATATTACTACTTAATCTCCCGCTATGTTATTTTAGAGCATATTACGTTTTCATCTTGATGCTTCTCATCTTAAATTTATGCCCCACTTTCTCTTCTGCATTTTTTATTTTCTTCTGTCCTTTTGGATTGGAGTTAGCAGGTGGTGTGGTGTAGAGTCGTGGTGAAAAGAGCCACTGATAGCCACAATCTACATTTGAGGTGAGCTTTGTGAGTAAAATGTGGCTTTCATTTGGCTCCTTAACATCCACTCCCCCAATTACACAAGCTCCCTCAGCCCTGAACTCAGATTGCGGGGTGAATGGGAAGGAATTTAATTTTCATGGCACAGCCAGAAACTATGAGTATATATCTAATGCCTGCTTGCAACATAAGGCTGGCAACTCTAATGCTCAGGCTTTTCCCCCAGATCCAAGCTATGTCGTCCTTGGCCAGGGTGACCAATCCACAACTGTTCCTGCAGTTTCAATAGACTTTATTTTTGATATTTCCCAAGGGTTGTTATTATAACTGAGTATATTATGAATGCTTGGCTGAGTTTCAAAAGCTCCAAAACTACTTATCCCAGCAAGGGGTCAAAGTTCACATTTTGATTGACAGTTTCAAGAGGCCATTAAATGATTAGCTGAATTTGATGTGGAGAAGTTTGTTTTTATATTTAGATTGAGCACATGAGGAGATTTAAAATTTTTGAATGAGTTTCATGAATGAAAGTTTTTTTTCAGTATCAAGTGTGTATGAATGAGACTGTCTTAGATTCTTAGAAGTTTAATTATTTTTCATCTGCACATGGCTCCTGAGGTCTGCCCATACTAAAAACTGGTTGAGTGGCTATGGAGGTGACATAGGGGTATGGGGGAATGGAATTAGCATGGGGTATGAGCGAGTATGGAGGTAGCATGGGGATGTGGGAATAAGAGGTCATGGATGTGACATGGGGTTTTAGGGGGCATTGAGGTGACATGGAGGCAAGAGGGGGCTTGGGGATGGGTGGGGAGTGAAGGGTGAGGGCTTGTGGACCTCACAGCCTTTTATACCACTTGGCTGAAGTCTCAGAGAACCAAGGTGAGCCTTCTAACCAACCCACCTTGGCACTTGCGTGATTCTGTGGCCACATCCAAACTGCTTGCAAAGGTGACAGCCTGACTCGATCATACCCCCATGACCCCTCACCCTCCCTCTCCCCCAAGCAAAATTTGTGCTCACAGGGGTCATATCAATGGAGACGGGTCAGCCAAGGAGGGAGATTTCCTGACCTGAGCTTCCTGCCTCGATAATGAAAATTTGGCTCTCTCTCTAAGCCCATGACATTTTCTGCAGCTCACAGAATATGGTTAATGGTAATGTGAGTGTGGAGTTGGGAGAAGGTCTGGATCTTGAGGTTTGTGTGTGGGGCGGGCTGATCGCTGAAACTTGGGGGTGGGGGTGGTGGAGGGTTTGGACCTTAGAGAGGTGTCAGCGATCAGGGGGTTATACATCTGATCAAGGAAGTGAGGAGTCCAATAATGGGCACGTATTGGGAAGCTTGATAGGCTCTGAGCAAATGACCCTGTTCCCCTTTGCCCACAAGTAATGTTATAAAGACATTTACCTCTTCCAGGGGGCAGTTCTCACCATTCAGGGTTAAATTTGGAAGATAGATTAAATCTGAAGCACAACCTCATTATAATATTTAGAGGAGCAACCTGCCTCCTGGGAGCTGGTTGGTTACCTTGATCCCTCTTTTAAAACCGGAAGTGGGCAGGTAGGAGGGGGTAGTTGTCAGGGTTTGAGACTTTTAAAAATCCCCTTGTCCCACCCTGTCCAAATTCACGCTGGCTGGATGGAACTGATGGATCCTGGGAATTTCGATGCACAGCACATGATCAGACCACAGAATTCAAATTCAGTCCACAAAATGACATCTCTGGGCTCGGCAGTAAGCTCCAACATTAAGATTTTTGGGAGAGTTTGAGGCTTTCAAGTAAAAACATTCATGAAGGTACAAAAAGACAGAGGAGGCAAATGAATTGATAAATTGAACCAGATTGTTATGGTTTTTAAATTTGATTAAACATTTTAATTACTGAGAGATAAATGGCAGTGAGGGTGGACGTAGTTGGCTCAGCTGGCTGGATGGCCAGCATGTTGGTCAGATTAATGCCAACGGCGCAGGGTTCAATCCCCCTTCTGGCTGAAGTAAGCTCAGGACTTGCCTCCTCACCCTGCCCACTGTAAAATAATAATGGTAGTTAGACGTGGCTCCGCAAATAATCACCTGGGACCTGCCTTCAAGCAGATAGCTCAAGAAGCAGTGGCAGTGAGAAAAGAAAATCAGAAAGGATTTTGAAAATAATTATGACAACCCAAAGGGCAGATCATGCAACCCATTGACCAGATTGCAAAGAGTCAAGATATTACATAGTCATGTCTCATTATAAACATGTAGATAGGAATTTACAATGACAAACATTGATACAAAAAATCATAACAAAAGCATGGAATAAGAAGTCAAGTGAGGGGGGATAGGGACTGCATGTAGACACAAGGGGCTATAATTTGCTCTGCATCATTATTTCAGCATGGGCCTCACAATATGCAACTTTCCCCTGTCTCTTGTAGTATTAGTCGGCAGCTTGCAAATTTGTTGTTGCCACTCCATCGACCTGTTTATAACATTGTGCTGAACAGCTTTAGGGTTTCTAGGTGCTTCATCGGGGAGCTGAGCAGTGTGTCTGCTGGCTTACGGTGCAGCCAGCATTCTGTTCTTGAAGGCAGTCAGTCCCTCTTCAACAGAAGCTGTGATAAATTACAGGAGGCTGCTGCTAAATGCTATTCTTGCAATTGTAAATAAGGAAAATGGAGCACCAGGGGAGATGGAGGGCTTCATGGTCACAGATGCAGCGTAGGAGGCCTTAGTAGTGGAGGTGGATAGGCAGAGAGATGCTGTGATTCTATGGCAAGCCAGGAGGCCCACATGGACAACCTGCAGCAGGGATTGGGAGCAGGCGGTCAGGGGGATCAATTTCCAGCATCTGAACCCGAAGACTTGGCAGCAGTGGCAAGAAATCCAATGAAATCCATGTAGGTGGTCAAGGTCAGTGACCATACAATATCTGCTACCCATTATTCCACTATCTTCTCACGCTGCTCAATGCATCATATACCCCTTTCAGTCACCCGTTACCATTCTCTGGCACTCAGGCCTCCCGCTTAACATCCAGATACTTCACCTCAGCCTCACACATTCCAATGATGCCAGCCTCACATCCAGCTCTCACTGCCTACATATAACTCCAGCTATTCAGCAGTGACAGGCGCAACACTCAAACACAATGCAACATGCTCATTGACATTCTGCCCTCTGTCCCACAGAACAAGGTGGCACACAATAGGAGGGAGCAGAACACAACTGGTGGGGGACAAGGATGCCTGCACTCCTGAGCCCTGAAGAGGAGATGGTTCTCAGCACCACAGTACTGACTGTGACAAAGCCTGTGACATCTGGTGTCGCTGAGAACATTGGGTATGATAGTATGTTCCTGCCAATGCCCCTTCTCAACTCCCAGCACATTCTCATCCTGTTATTCGGCATGGTGTGCTAGCTGCTGATGGTATGGCCACGGACCTCTTGCTTTCCATCCCATTCCTCTACCCCCACCCCAAACATCCCCTTCTGATTTCCTGCTTTCAGACAGCCATGATCTGCTGCCTGACCAGCTACAGCAACTCCAGGAAGATGAGAGAAAGACACTGTGGCATAGTAGTAATGTCTCTGGCCTAGTAAACCAGAGACCCAGGCTAATGCGCTGGGGACATGGATTCAAATCCCACCATAGCAGCTGGTGGAATTTAAATTCAATTAATTAATAAAAATCTGGGGAGTCTTAGTAATTTTGCCATGAAACTATCATTAATTATCGTAAAAACCCACCTGGCTCACTAATGTCCTTTAGGGAAGGAAATCTGTCATCCCTACGTGGTCTGACCCACATGTGATTTCAGATCCACACCAGTATGGTTGGCTCGTCACTGCCCTCTGAAATGGCCTAGCAAGTCACTGAGTTCAAGGGCGGTTAGGGGGATGGGCAACAAATTCTGGCCTTGTTAGCGACGCTCACATCCCATGCAAGAATACAAAAAGAGGAAAGCAACAGCATGACACTTGATCTGACACTTTTAGCCACCAGCTCACCTATTGGCACAGCATGTACCTTAAAGGTTCGTGTAGAGTTAGGATCTGTATGTGGTGAGCCATTGGGCATGAGTTAGCCATACCAGGTAGAAAGGATGGTTTGTGTACTAGCTCAGTGAAGGATGAGGTTTCCAACGGGATCTGTTGGCAAATGGTTTAGATGAGAATCTCAAAGGGATAATGGGCTTGCACATCGAGATGCTGGGAGCACTGGTTGGCCTGTCAGATGGCTTCCTGTTACTGTTATGGGGGAGGGAGGATGCCAGCTCCAACTTGGCAAAGGGCATTGGGCATCAGGCAGAGCTTCTCCCCATCCACAGCCTCTGCTCCATCTTCCTGTCGTGTTGCAGGCTCAGAGGGCATTGCCACTGCTGTTCCCCCCCTACCTGGTATAGCCTTTGGCCATAACTGTTGGCTCTGCGTGCAGGTGCGCGCCCCTGACTCATCTGAGTGTAAAAAGGAGTGACATTATCCCGTGTCTGCGCAATATTTCAGTCGGCGAGCCCACGCAAAAGTTGGAAGCGCACCCGCCAACAATTAAGAGGGCAATTAAGCTCATTCAAGTGCCAATTGTCCCCGATATATCATGGCCCGTCCAACCTTAAGGTTGGTGGACTGGCGAATCTGCTAGGCGGGACTTTGCATTTTTGATGAAACCTCATCCAAGGGCGAGATGAGGTTTCCCTTAATAAATAAATAAAAAATATATGGATAGAATTTTCATCGTCAATATGTTCAGATGCTTGATTCTGATGCATGGGCATTTTTTTCCGGATTTTAAAAATCTTTATTTCTTGCTTTTTAATTCTTCAGCTCCTTGTGGCAGCTCTCTGCCTTCAGGGAGCTTTCATTCTGCGCTCCCCCGTGCCCGCACTTAAATCGGTGCCCAGCCTCCTCCAACCCCCACCCCGGCAGCGCTAAGCATTTCAACGCGTGTTTCACGCTGGCTGGCTGTTAATTGGCCAGCCCGCATGAATTCGCAATCGGCGGGGTCAACCGTGGGTGGCAGTCCATTAGCCGGCCGCTCCCTGGCACGCCAATTGTGCCCGCGCGGCGAGCTATAAAAATTCTGCCCTGTCTGTGGACATCTCACTGAATTCTATACCCTCCCCGTGAGAATGCAGCAGCATTCCCTGGCAAATCCAAGAAGTCACCGCAACACCTCCAAAAATGCACCAGAGTACTTCAGAGACTTTGGCCCAGGTTTTCATGCCTCTAGCTGTGCCAGAATGGAGGCATGAGGCATTTAAAAATGGTGAGTGGGGCCCAGTTCCAGTATTCCCACTCCCAGATTGTGGGATTTGTATGGCACTGGGATAAGGGCGTGGCTGGTGTGCCTGTACTCAGCTATCTCGACCTTGCCTACTCCATTGCAGAAGTGGGCATTTTAGACTCACCACCGTTTTCTTGGTGTCAGGCCATTTTGAGAGGAGACATGGTTCGCTACACCTCAGAGGAATTATGAACCATAGTCTGGTATCGAGAACCTTTTGACAGGTAAATTTGAAAGGCCTTACTCTTGCACACTTATATCCCCCATACCCCCCGCATGGTCCCAGGCCCCCTCCATGCCACCTCCGTGCCCTTATTTCCTCTCCATGTCCGTTCATATCACCAATTCCCCTCCATATACCCATCTGACAACTGTACCAACAGGAACAGATGGCCAGGCATCTGTTCCTCCAGATGGTCTCATTATGAATACTTGGCTGAGCTCCAAGAATCACTAAGAATCAGTTTAGGAGGGTTCTGTTTACATAGGTTGAAGGGGAGTGTTAGCTTTGATTGATTGACATTTTTTTGAGGTTATAATAAGTTTCTTTGCTGTGTGTTTTTCAATGCTCGGATGCTTATTTGGACAAGATTTAGAGGTTTGAAGTGAGGTAATACTCCTGTCATTGAAACTCTGAATTGCTCTGCCTGATTGACACATTTATAATGTTGTAGCAGCACTAAGTTAAAAGAAGATTTTTTTAATGGGTGTTTTTTTTTCATGAACATTTCAAACAATTGCTACTGTTGTTACTTGGCCCATTGGTTTTGAACATACTGTATATTGGGTGAGTGGGCATGGAGGATACAGGAGGAATGGGAGGGGAATTGGGACATGGAGGGGGCATGGAGAGGGCATGGAGAGGGCATGGGAGATATGAAGGATCATTGAGAGGGCATGCAGGATATGAAGGGGCAGGGGAGGTGGGTGGGGGAATTGAGGGGTGAGGGCTAGAAGGCCTAACAGTCTTTAATATAACTGGGCTGAAGTCCCAGAGAACCAAGGCACACCTTCTAAGCAGCTCGCCTCAGTGCTTGCCCATCTCCATGGCTGCCTCCAAACTGCCTCTGGAGATGGTGGATCCAAGCCTGTCCTGCCCCAGCATCTCGACCCACATCAACTCCCCAACAAGGCAAAAATACAGTGGGCGGAGCCTTTTTACAGGGGATGTGTCTGCCAGGACAGGAGGTTTCCCAGCTTATCCTTCCTTTCTCTTTGACATCAGCAGGAGTTATTTAAAGTGCCCTTACCAGCAAGTTTGGCAACTGGCCCTTTAATTAACACTAGTGTTGAGCCCATCTTGGAGCTAAGTGCTTGTTCATGGTGAGTGACAAGTGAATGGAACTGCTTGATCTAAGTTTGGAAGTTGGGAGTTACATCAGTCAGTCGGGCTGAGTGATGTCACCATAGCACCGCTTCAGCTGCTTCTGGCATAGCAGGTACACCCAGGCCATGCCCTTCACAACATGGGGCATCAAGGACACCACAGTAGAAGCAGCTCAAGGCACAGCACACTGCATTACTCAGCTTCCATGGTACAGAGGTGCTATGGTTCAGAATTTCACACCCCCGAGTTTTACTACATTATAGATGGATAAGGCTAAATATACAGCATGTTGGGCAATACTAACGCCAGTGCAGGCAAGTTTTCATTGCTGGTACTGAACAGGAGAACAAAGTGGAGGATATCTTTCATGCTTCAGGCAGCAGCAATAGTAGGGGGCATATCTTTGCTTTGCAAGATAGAACAGACACAATTTGCCTGGTACAGAGCTAGATTGGCCCTCAGAGAAAGCACTGATTTTGGAAATCTGAAAGAAAACCATAAAGTATTAGAAATTAGGACTAAGTTCAAGAATAAGTTAAAACATCAAATGTGACCCTCTACTAGAAAAGTTGAGATAGCCATGATAGCAGACTACGCAACTGTGTGCAACATCGCAATGGAGTCTACAGGAAAAAATAATGTGGGCTTGTGAAAAAGGTGTGGCAATAATCATGGGTGATTTTAATCTACATATAAATTAGGTGAATCAGAGTGGCAATGGTAGACTGGAAGATTCTTTCATAGTGCATTTTTGGGGTCATTTGTTAGAGCAGCATATGCTAGAGCCAATCAGAGAGCAGGCTATTCTAGATATGGTAATGTGCAATGAGACAGGATTAATTAATGACCTCATAGTGAAGGCATCTCTAGGTAGTAGTGACCATAACATATTGAATTTCACATTTAGTTTGAAGGAGAGAAGAGTGGGTCTAAGACCTGTGTTCTGAACTTGAATAAGGGGAATCATGAAGCTATGAAGACAGAGCTGGCGAAAGTTAACTGGGAAAATAGGCTAACGGATAAGTCATTGGAGATGCAGTGGCAGACATTTAAGGATATATTTTGTAACACTCAGCAAAGATACATTGCAGTGAGAAAGAAAGTTTCTAGGGGAAGAATATACCATCCATGGCTAACTAAGGAACTTAAAGATAGTATCAAATTGAAAGAAAAAGCGTACAATTCTGTAAAAAAAATAGTGGTAAGTTAGAAAACTGGACAGAATATTAAAAAATGGCAAAGAATGGTTAAGAAAAAATGAGGAAGAAATTAGAGTGAGAGAGAAAGCTTGTTAGAAATATACAGAATGTAACTTTCTACAGGTATTTAAAAAGGAAAAAAAGTAAAGTGAATGTTGGTCCTCTACAGAGTGAGTCTGGGGAATTATTAATGGAAAAAAATAAGGAAATGGTGGATGAATTGAACAGATGATTTGCTTCAGTCTTCACTGCAGAGGATACAAATAGCTTCCCAAAAATAAGTGTGCATCCAGAGCTGAAAGGGTGGGAGGAACTTAAAACAATTACAATCACCAGGGAAAGAGAACTGAGAAATTATTAGAAGTAATAAGTCCCCAGCTCCCATGGACTTCGTCTTAGATTCTCAAAAGAATTAGCTGCTGAGACAACAGAAGCATTGGCTTTAATTTTTCAAAATTCCCATCAGATTGGAAAATAGAGAATGCTAGTCCTCCGTTCAAGATAGGAGGGAGACAGAAAGCAGGAAACTACAGGCCAGTTAGCTTAACACCTGTCATAGGGAAAATACTGGAATCTATTATTTAGGAGTTTATAGTGGGGCACTTAGAAAATCTTGATGCAATCAGACAGAGTCTACATGGTTTTGTGAAAGGAAGATTGTGTTTGACTAATTTATTAGAGTTCTTTGAGTAAGTAACAAGCAACGTGAATAAAGGGGAAAGTGTGGATGTGGTGTTCTTGGATTTCCAGAAGGCATTTGGCAAGGTGCCACACCAAGGTTGCTATGCAAAATAAGAACTCGTGGTGTAGGGGAATAGAGGAGTGATTAGCTAACAGAAACGGAGAGTAGGCCCAAATAGGTTATTTTTGGGTTGGCAAAATGTAACAAGTGGATTGCCACATGGATCAGTTCTTGGGCCTCAACTATTTAAAATCCATATTAATGACTGGGATGATGGGACTGAATGCATGGTTGTTAAATTTGCTGATGATACAAAGGGAGGTAGGAAAGTAAGTTGTGAAGAGTGCATAATGTGTCTGCAAAAGAATGCAGGCAGGTTAAGAGAGTGGGCAAAAATTTGGCAGATGGAGTATAATGTCGGAAAATGTGAACTTGCCCAGTTTGGCAGGAAGAATAAAAAGCAACATATTTAAATGGGGAGCGATTTGCAGAACTCTGAGGCACAGAGGGATCTGGGCTTCTGGTACATGAATCACAAAAGGTTAGTATGCAGGTATAGCAAGTGATTAGGAAGGCAAATGGAATGTTGTCATTTATTGCAAGGGGAATGGAATATAGAAGTCGGGGTATTTTGCTCCAGTTATCTATAGGTCCACGGTGAGATCACATCTAGAGTTCTGTGTACAGTTTTGGTCTCCTTATTTAAGAAAGGACACATTGCAGTAGAAGCAGTTCGGAGAAGGTTCACTCAGCTGATTCCTGGAATGACGGGGTTTTACCTATGAGGAAAGGTTGGACAGGTTGGGGCTGTACCCATTGGAGTTTAGGAGAATGAGAGGCGATCTTATTGAAACATATAAGATCCTGAGGGGACTTGACAGGGTGGATGCTGAAAGGATGTTCCCCTTGTGGGTGAGACCTGAACTAGGGAACAGTTTAAAAACAAGGGGTCTCGCAGTTAAGACAGAGATGAGAATTTTTTTCTCTCCAAGAGCTGTAAGTCCGTGGAACTCTTTTCACCAGAGAGTGGTGGAGGCAGGGTCATTGAATATTTTTAAGGCTGAGTTAGTTAGATTCTAAAATCAAAGCATAATACTGTGGATGCTGGAAATCTGAAACAAAAACAGAAAATGCTGGAAAAACTCAGCAGGTCTGACAGCATCTGTGGAGAGAAAGACAGAGTTAACGTTTCGAGTCTGGATGACTTTTCTTCAGATAGATTCTTGATTAACAAGGGAATCAAAGGGTTTAGGGGGTAGGAAGGAAAGTGGAGTTGAGGCCACAATCAGATCAGCCATGAACTTATTGAATGGCAGAGCAGGCTCGAAGGGCCAAATGGCCTACTCCTGCTCCTAATTCATATGCTTGCATAACTGAGCCTGATTTTTACCTCATCCAGCATACATACACATTTTACATCAAAGGACACCGGACAGAAGGAACCCCTGATTGCTTCTTTCCCAGCTTAAACCAAGTTACTGACTCACTGCAGCTGATTATCAGTTGACCCACTACAGATCAAGGTTCAAATTTGGGACCTTCATCATCTGCACAGCTTAGTAACACATTACAAAGTGCATTTACTTACCAAGTCAAATT
Organism: Carcharodon carcharias; assembly: GCF_017639515.1. Taxonomy (NCBI): domain Eukaryota; kingdom Metazoa; phylum Chordata; class Chondrichthyes; order Lamniformes; family Lamnidae; genus Carcharodon; species Carcharodon carcharias. The sequence goes on from NC_054470.1 coordinate 17,715,760, forward strand.
ATCACAAAAGCTGAAAAATATATTTTACAGCATATTTCAGTTATGCTGTGTATTGAAAATAATGGAATGTCATGGAATGATATGGCTTTGAAATTATACTACAAGTGCCTGATTAGTTAATGGCATTAATTTGCAATCCCTGTCTGTTATTTTAACAGAAGCGTTAGCTAATTCCTCTGTAATATGGCCCAGAATGGAATTCCCTACAAATTAAGTATTCCCACACTAATATTTACACAACATATTTCAAGATTCCTGAGCTTTTAAGTTAATTTTCATTACCAACAATTAATGATGGTGAACTGTGACCTAATGAATGAGTATATCCAACTAACCAACTGTTTTAGTTGTGTTAACCATAACAACTTGTATTTAGAACCTTTGTAGATAAATAACAAGAGGCCAAAAATTAAGCCACAGGGAAGACACTAAGACTGAAGCAACTCAAAATTTGGCCAAAGAGTTAGGTTTTGAGAAGGTTTTTAAAGGAATACCAAAGACGTACAAAGTTTGAGCTGTTAGTGCAGGGATTTCTAGACAGTATCTGAGCTGCCACTGATAGCAGAGTGAAGGGTAGGGAGGAGAATACAGAGGAGGCCAGAGTTGGAGGGTCAGAGAGTGTAGAAGCCAATGTATGGCTGGGGAATTTTATAGAGATGAAGAGCAAAGGCTCTGGAAGAGATTTGAAAATGAAGATAAGGAATCTAAATTAGATGCTCTGTGACACAGAGGAGCTGTGTAAAACTGCAAGGAATGGAGTTATGAGTGAGTGGGACTTAATATGGGAGATATGGACAACTGTGTTTTAGGCAATATTTTTTTATGGGGAGTGACCAATGGAATTCCCTACAAATTAATTATTCCCACATTAATATTTAAACAACATATTTCAAGATTCCTGAGCTTTTAAGTTAATTTTCATTACCAACAATTCATGATGGTGAACTGTGACTTAATGAATGAGTATATCCAACTAACCAAATATTAGTTCTGGCCAATAAGGAGAGCATTGGAAGAATCATATCTGGAGATTACAAAAGTGTGGATAAAGCTTTCATGATGATGGAGAGGATTGGAATTATTGCATTCATTGGTAAGTTTATTACTCTGAGTTCCAAGATTGTGGCTTCAAGTCACACTGAAGAGACTTGAGCACAAAGTCTAGGTTAACATTCCAGTGCTGTTCTGAGTGAGTCAGAAATGCCATCTTTTGGATGAGACATTAAACTGAGGTCTTGTCTGCCCTCAAAGGTGGATCTAAAAGGTCCCAAAACACTATTTTGAAGAAGAGCTGAGGAGTTCTTATCAGTGTCTTGCCCAACATTTATCTCTCAACCAACATTGTTAAATTACATTATCTGGCCATTGTCGCATTGATGTTTGTGAGACTGCAATGCACAAATTTGCTGTCTCATTTCCTACATCGCAAAAGTGACAACACTTCAAAAGTACTTTGACTGTGGAGTGCTTTGGTACATCCTGAGGTTGCAAAAGGCACTATATAAATGTAAGTATTTCTTTATTATGAAGTTTCAGGTTACACATTCGAAAATGTAGTTAAAGAAGAGTTAAATTTACTTCTTGCCATTTAGAATGTTATATGAACTCCCTTGGCATGAACTTTCTTAAAACTTAAAACTTCTAGTTCTGTCGAAGGGTCATGAGGACTCGAAACGTCAATTCTTTTCTTCTCCGCCGATGCTGCCAGACCTGCTGAGTTTTTCCAGGTAATTCTGTTTTTGTTTTGGATTTCCAGCATCCGCAGTTTTTTTGTTTTTATTTCTTAAAACTACTCTAATTCAGGTTTACTACTATTAATCTTGAAGCCTAATGATTAACTACCACAAACCCACACTATAGTGGGGTGTTAACATGCTTGGAGAACACAAGACATATTTACATAATCCATGAGTCATGACAAGGAATGTGCTGCAGCACTTGGTGGTAAGATAGACTTTATTTTCATCAATGGGTTTAAGTGGGAGTGAATTTGTGTGGGATAACAAGTAAGCATATTTCCACTCTGTACAGCCAAGCCATATCTCTGAATTTTATTATATATAATAAAAACATTCATGGCCTAGAAATTGGATAAAGGCATAAAAGGGCACCTAAGGGTTCAATATGGCAAGCAGCACATATGCTGTGCTGGAATCTCCGCTCACCATATTAGTTAAGCTTCCTCCATTGGCATCCAGGGCTTGCATCTGAACCAAGCATTAGGTCCTTTTTATATGCAGCATGGCTCACATTCCTCTGTCAATTAACACCACCAAAAACAGTTTGTCTGATCATTCACTTATGTGCTGTCTGCAGCACCCTACTATGTATAGCAGTACATATTAGAAATTTGAGTGCACTCTATGCTGCTCATCTGACCATTTAAATCAATGGTCAAAAAATCATGCACACCATGTGTCCGAATCTGCAATATGCATTGCCAGCAGGCAAGGCTTCCTGTCAAGAGTCTGAAGTCGAAAAGCTACCCTATAAAATGTACAAAGCTTGGACAGATACTATACTACGTTTGAATAAATCAGCTTATCTTTATGTCAATGAGATTTCTCTGCAGGCAAGTAAAACCCATTATCTATTGATCAATTAAACCTGTTTCTGCTTATGTTTCCCTTTACACTTGAAAAATTAATTTTGAACTTGTTGATGCAAATAGTTAATCCACTAGCACTTAATCTCACCATTGACCTCAACAAGGAAATGTCATTTGATGTGTCAAGCAGAATAGAATATTAATAAAGATGTAAAGTCAGCAGACTTTTCTGTATACACACCAGTTTCAATTGAATCCATTTGCTTTGCTCCAGTTTTAAATCAGCATTGACAAGAGAAGCAGACACAATTTCTGTTCTGTTAATAGACAGTTCATTTTTGCTGTTCAGTTCAGAACAGCTGTAAATTTAGGTTCTTTCCCCTCCCGATCATGCACTCCAAACTGCAGTATAATTGGAGCTGCAGGCTTAGATGAAAGTAAAAACAGACATATCTCCTGCTGGTTGAAACTAATTTATACTGCAGTAATATTTACTGATCCAAGGTGCTGCCACATCCCTTCCAATGGAATGCATCCATTTAGTATGTTCACCACCTGCCACCACTAATATTTTGTTAAAGTGCCCCTCCACCCCCCAATGACTTCAAAGCTGATATAGATCTCTGCTATCTTGTTCAAGTCCAATCTTCATGTGTCAGACTAGGATTTCTAATCAGTGTTATTTTTATACTGAATGGAAAATCCAAGCTTGAGCATCAGCATTCTACTTAGCTGTGGAGGGAATCAGTCACCTTCATCTGATGTCAATGAAAAGAAGCTGGACTGATACTGGAAGAAGCTGGCTAGATCATATAAAATACTTTCATCTGCCAAACCAGTTCTCTCTTCCAGGGTCATGCTTAAATGCAAAGATAACCTCCGCCTTTTCTCTATTGCAAACACTCTTCTACAATCCTTCTCCCCTGTGTCCTCCACCTTCACATCCTCTAACAAGTTTGAGGAGCTGATCAAGTTCCTCATCACTAAGACGGAGGCCATCTGATCAGTTGTCTCTCCTACTTCCCTCCCTTCCCCACAATACCAGATTTCCTCTCAGTTTCCCACTGCCCAAGCCCTGAACTCACAGCTTTCTCTAGTTTTCTCCTATCTCCCCTCACGTCCTCACTGAGCTCATCTTGCCCATGAGAACCATCTCCTGTGTTAATAGAATCCAAGCCGATTGGTGGAGTCAAAGCCAAAACACGGAGCTGTTTCTTTATGGAGACAGTTTATTGACTTTGTTCAGTCTCATAGCTCTCCCCATACACCCAGTGCCCCAGTTGACTCCTATTTATTTGTGCTCAAAGTGCTTAATTAAACATTTAAAAATGGAAGAATGAGGGTTTCAGCATGTTGTGAACAGCTGTATATTCTTCACCTGCATATCCTAATAATATAATCACCATACCATTAACATCCTGTGTCCTTAACGCAATTTTCACTAAACTGCTGAACACTTAACTCCCTTTCCCATCCTACTTGTTAATCTACATGGTGCCCCATATTGACATGGGAGGGAAGGGGGAGATTTTATGGAGCCTACAAAAGCGAGAAACGTGGTGTGTACGATGACTGAATTAAGCAGGAGCTAAAATTTTGATTTCCCGATGCCAAGTTGAGATGCAGAGATTAAGTCAGTGGCATGCTTTTGGCGTGTCAGGTGTCATGCTGTCCCGTGGTGGGTTCCCACTTGTAATACATTTGCATGCCATGAATACTCGTCAGCGTAAGGCATTTTACCATTATGGCCAGCCTTCAAGATAAAGTCCTGCTGCATTGTCAGCTGACGGTGGATTTCACCACTGAAAAACGTTGCCCGGCACTTCAAATTTTAATTGTAATTGCATGGAAACCAGCAAAAACGGTAACGATCAGAAGTGGCACCCAGGTCCAGTTCTGCCGTTGGTAATGGCATACCTCAGTTAAAATTCGGCCCATCATCCAAAATCACCTCGTCAGTTTCCACATGGACACTAACAACACCCGGGTCTACCTCACCACCAGTCTCTCATCCCCTCCAACGTCTTCAAATTAATAGACTGTGTTTCCGACATCCAGTAATGCATCAGCAGAAAGTTCTTCAACTAAATAGTGGGAAGAACCAAGCTGTTGTTTTTTGTTCACACCACAAAATCTGTTTCCTAGCCATCGTCTCTGTACCTCTGTCTGTCTTAAACCAAGCTGTTCACAACATGGTATCATGTTGTGGCCCTGGGATGAACTGCCGATCACACCTCAGCACCATCGCTAAGATCACCTATTGTAAGTTCCATAACATCACCAGACTCTACCCCATCTCAGCTCATCTACTGTTGAAACCCTCATTCTTCCATTTTTACTTCTAAGTTTAACCTTTCCAACACATTCCTGGTTGGCCTCACTTTCTATCTTTTGTAAGCTTGGGATCAGCAAAAACTTTGCTGCCTGAGTCCTAACTCGCACCATGTCCGATTCATCTATCACTCCTGTGCTGGCTGACTTACAATGGCTCCCATTTAAGTAACGGCTCAACTTTAAAATTATCTTCTCTGTTTTCAAAGCCCTCCATGGCCTTGTTCTACCTTCTCTGTAATCTCCTCCAACCCTACAACCCTCTGAGATCTCTGCACTCCTCGCATTCTGGCTTCTTGAGCATCCCTGATTTTAATATCTCCACTATTGGTGGCCATGCTTTCAGCTGCTAATGTCCAAAGCTTTGCAATTTCCTTCCTAAACCGTTCTGCCTCTCTATCATTCCTTCAACTTTTAAAACACTCCTCTAAACCTAATCCTTTAATCAAGTATTGGGCGGTTTGCCTAGTATATCCTTTGATGCTGAGAGGATATTTCCCCTTGTGGGGGAGTCCAGAATTAGGGGACACAGTTTAAAAATTAGAGCTCCCCCATTTAAGAATGAGATGAGGAGAATGTTTTTCTTTCAGAGGGTCATTAGTCTGTGGAATTCTCTTGCCCAGAGAGCAGTGGAGGCTGGGTCATTGAATATGTTCAAGGCTGAGTTAGATAAATTTTTGATCAACGAGAGAGTCATGGGTTATGGGAAACAGGCAGGAAAGTGGAGCTAAGGCCACAATCAGATCAGCTATGATCTTATTCAATGCTGAAGCAGGCTTGCGGGCCCGAATGGCCGGCTTCTGCTCTTATTTCTTATGTTTTTGTGTTTTTATGTGGTTGGATGTCAAATTTTTGTTTGATAACACTGGCGAAGTGCCTTGGAACATCTTGCTACATTAAAAGTGCCATAAAAGTTGTGGTTGCTTAATAGGAATACTAGCTGATTTTTTTCACTTCACTAGCAGTCGTACCTCATCAGACCAGACAAGTAGATGTCTCAGATGGATAGCCCCTTTCCCAATTGCTAATGACTAGAGAAGTTAGGGTTGCTCTCCTTATAGCAGGGAAGGTCAAGGGGAGGTTTGTTCGGGGTGTTCAAGATCATGAAGGGTTTTGATAGAGTAAATAAAGAGAACTGTTTCCAGTGGCAGAAGGATTGATAATCAGAGGATAAAGATTTGAGTTTATTGGCTATAGGACTAGAGGAGACTAAAGGAAAATAAATTACTCAGTGAGTTGTTGTGATCTGAAATACAGTACCTGAAAGGGTATTGGAAGTTGATTCAATAATAGCTTTCGATAGGGAATTGCAATTGAAATGGGAAGATTTGCAGGGCTATGTGGAAAGAGCAGAGTGGATAGCTCTTTCAAAGAACCGATAGAGGCACGAGACTGTATGACCTCCTTCTGTGCTGCATCATTCTATGGGCGGAATTATCCCAGATTTTCACTAAGCAGAATTTTGCCCTTGATGGGCGGGCAGGCCCCACCAGCTCGGCGGCAGGTGGGCGCATGCACACGAAAGAGCGCACATCTCCCTGAGACTAAGTGCTGCCTCAGGGAGAGCGCTGACAGTGTTCGAAACTTTAAAAATAGAAAAATAAAAAAATTATTAACATGTCCCCCTCACGTGACAATGTCACACAAGATGGGACAGGTTAATAAATATCACAAAAACTTTATTAAGCTTTTTTAAAATAGACATGAAACCTCATTCTGCCGGTGGATAGAGTTTCATGTGTTTTCAGAAGCCCGCTGGGGCTCCTGGCCTACCCGACAGCCTTAAGGTTGGACGGCAGAGCCTTTAATTGGTTTAACTACCCTGTCAATGGCCTCAATTGACCATTAACAGGTCGGCGGGCAGACAGCTGATCTCAATGTGCCCCCGCTTTCCTGAATATTTAAATGGGGCGGGATGACATCGGGGGGGGGTGGGGGGGGGGGGTTTCCACCCGACATCGTCCCACGTCATTTTCACATTGGCAAGCGGGCCCCACCCCCAGCTCGCTGACGGTAAAATTCTGCCTACTGTGTGCAGCAGCGGGCGGGTAAAACTGCCTTTTACTGGCTGCAGTGGTGGCTTTTCACACCGTATTGTCCCAAACCTGCCATATTAGTTATGTATTCCTGGGAAATAAGCCCTTTCCATGGCGGATGGGATCTCATTCGCCTGTCACACCATCTCCTTGCCACTTCATCATGCCAGGCGCCATATTTAAAGTCCAGCCACATGCAAACCTCTCAATCTTTCCAGCCCACGACTGCTGCACAGAAGACAGGGTGGCCCCAAAAGGCAAAAAGACTGCAGCCACCAGGTTTAGTTACACATCCTTCGAGACCTTTTGGACGCTGTGGAGGCCTGCCGTGATGTCACTCTCACACTCACAATCCCATCACACATCCACAGGGATCTCACACCTCAAGGGACAACACCACTAACTCTCGCACACACACCCTCACATCATCCATCAGGCTCATATCCCCTGCAGCTCACGTCCTCATCCTGTCTATGTCTCCACTCACCACACAAAGATTCCACGCAGTGCCATGCGTCCTGCTCACACTCTCTCCATCTGTTTCCATGCAGGAGAAGTCTGCTTACATCAGCAGAGAAATGTCCCAGAATGGGGGTCAAGTGGCCCACATTAGGCCCCCCACTCACTTTAAGGAACGTAACTTCACACTGACTGGTGAGGACGTAGAGCCTGCTTGCGGTAACAGTAATATTGGCAGCAAACACCCACGTGAGGATCCGGCACCACATCATCCCTCTCTCAATGCAACTGTGAGTGCTCTCTCTCCTGTTTTTGACTCTGCTGACACATACTATTCTCTACTTTGGTTCACAGGGAGCTCTGCCAAGGGACCAACACCCTCAGCCAGCCAGTCCCTCAGCTCCATCCAGGTCCTCACCTCCAGCCAAGAAGACACCTCCTCCATTGAAGAGCTGGAAATAAGAAGGCCCATGCCTGGAAGACGCATCACAGCGCTTACTGACACAAGACTGCTGGGGAAGAGGCATCTGTGAGGTCCAAGTCAGATGACCAACCTCTAGATTTGGCCTTCTAACTCATCATACAGATTCAGCAGAAGTGGTGCGGGGGGAAACATCATGCAGAGCTGTTGGAAGCCCTCAACAGAGTGCCACATGGGTCAGAGGAGTGCATCCACCTGCTCTCTGATGAAGTGGTGCCCACATGTGCACGTATGGAGGTCACATGGGGAGGATGGCGGATGCCATGGAGACCCTGATCCAGCAGAACATGGAGGTGCACGCAGACCTGCACTCCATCGCAGTAGCTATGGGTGAGTTCCTGAAGTGGCAATGTGAGAGGGAAATGGGGCACCTCGACATCCCTCCAGGTGCTCCTTCCCCTCAAGGAGTCAGGCTGGCACTCCCTGGCACCTGAATGGAGGAGGAGCGACATCCACTCAGGAATCTCAGAGGCTGTCCGCTCCCTCCAGGTCCCCTTTGTCTGTGAACCCCTCAACCTCATCATCTGTCACTGCAGAGAGCATGGGAACAGCCCACAAGTGATCCTGGAGGGAGAAGAATGTGTGTATAAGTATTATCACAAGCACGCAGACCCTTCACATTTCACACTCATTTCAATGTCCTGAGCATTTTCAATGCTGCCTGCTGGGGTTCACTTTCTGTTGTCCATCTGAGCTGACCTGCATCTCTGCCCATCCACTGATCGCACTCCCATGCAGCGCATGATCTCGCCCACCATGACTCTTGTCTCACTGGCGGTTTGGACAGCATGGTGCTAACTCGGTTTTACTTTCACTCATCCGTCCTTTATCTTCTCCCAGTCACCCATTTCCTCTCCCCCACCACAGTTGACCCCAGTCTGGCATCACCTTCCACCTCCCCTCCGTGACCTACCAACCACAACCCTTTTCTTTCGGGGATGTCCAGGTGAACGTGCACGTTCCCTTCCTTCCCAAAAATCCCAGCCCCATCCACATTCACCTCCTCAACCTCCTCATTCCCACCCCCAGGGTCCGTGTCTGCCTCTGAGTCCCCACTAGTCACCCTGTCTCTTCTACCACACCCTCCTACCCTACTGCCTCACTCTGCCCTCGGTCATTCTCACAATTCCCTTGTACCATGCCCACCCTCAGTTTGCTCCCTGGGAGGCAGTCATGGATCCATCAGACCCCTCCCTTGCACGTTCGCCTGGACACCCCTCCCCCTCCAGACAGACACCTTCCTTCCTCCAGACGCCTTCCCCTGGAACCCTTGCCTCCCCACCCCCGGACCCTATCAGCCCCCGGAACCCTTCCCCCACCCCAGAACCCCTTTCCGCCTGCCCCTTAGTCTCCAAGCACCGCCCCCCCCCACCCCCACTTAGCTCCCCCGTCCTTCCCAACTACCTCAGGCACCCTTACTTCTTCCACCACCCTTAGTCCTTCCCCCTCCTGACTCCCTCCTCCAGCCTTACCTCTTCCTCCAGTCTCACTTCTTCCTCCAGTTTTACTCCTTTCCTCTTTCTGGCTCCTTCCTCCACCATTACTTCTTCCTATACCCCTACTCTCTCCCCTCTCCTCAATCCCTCCCCCCCTCCGAAGTCCCTCCCTTCCACCTTACACCTACCTCTGCAGTTGCTATCTTCTCCACCGTTACCCCCTCCTCCCCCGTACTCCTTCCACCCCCTCCCAACCACATCCCCCCAGCACCTTCATTCCCCCCTCCCAACCACATCCCCCCCGCACCTTCATTTCCCTCCCCAACCTCCCCCTCCCCCTGATACCTCTTCCTCTCCCAGTTGATCCTAGACCTTCCTCTCCCACCCCCTCGACCATCATCCATTGTGAGCATCAATGGTGACTTTCCAAATTCTGTGGGCTGCTTCACAGCAGAGCCACGCCCATGAGAATCAATCCAGCAAACTATGGATGTTCCTGCAGTGTGCTGTTGCTGTTGGGCTCCTCGGGTGTCTGCAATATGAGCAAGGCCCTGGCAGTAAGTGCTGACGTCAGACTTGTCAAGATGTGTTCTGCACCGGTGCTTCGTCCTGCTGACATGGGTGGACAATCCAGCATCCGTGCCGGTGGGGGGTTGTTGACTCCGGTGGGCTGGCCTTATAATGATATGTTGATGTATTACAATGGGGTTCCCGATGTCTGATGGTGGGAAACATGCCCCGCCATCAACGGGCTGAGCGGATGATCACAAACTGGTTTCACAACATCATGAAACCGATTTTGCGCCTTCTCGCCATATTGTCTGCTCACGCCACCGAACACGCCCAACACTAGCGGGGACAGATGATTCCACCCTATAATTCTAATCCAGAGCCACTGAAGCCCAAAGTAGTATCTCTTCTCCTGCTCTGTTAAGGTGAGCTAATTTAGCACAAGATATGCTCTGTATAGCTGACTACCACAACAGATGAGAAGTATAAAAAGAAGTCACATTTCAGATGACCACTAATTTGTTTTTTTACTGTCCTGTACCTTTAAGACAATGAATGCTTTGCAGTTGAAGTAGGGTATTGTGCTGTCTGCTCGTCTTTCCTGCATATGCAATGCTATGTTTTCAGTGAAATGTCAACATGTTTACATGCTCCATGTTTCAGGCTTCTAGTGTCAGAAGGTGGAAGGAAATGATTGGCAGATAGTTGCTTGAAATATAGATAATAGTGTTGTTCTGTGAATCCAATCTATCAGAATTCCATGTTGCACTAGTAGCTACACAACTGAGACATCTGCTGCCTGGCAATTAGGGCAGAGGCTCTCCATCCAAAGCATCTACTTGTCAGACCTGGTGAGGCTTTCCCCATGGACCATTTGCATCAGTAGCAGTTTGAATCTGAAGCCTGAAAAAGCAAATATATCAGTTCAGATAGTTATCATTAATGGTTGTTTAAGCCTTAAAATTTGTGGTCCCTGTGTGTCATGTCTATGATATAAAGGATGAATACATGAATATTACATTTGATGAAAATTCTATTTGCTTTCTGTGTTTTGTATCACACACATATATGCAACATATACATGACAAATTTTTCAAATCTATTAGTGACGGTGACAACTAAGGAAAAGGTGATGTCTTAAGCCATGACATTCTTATTGCAAAATGCATCTTCATAGCAACAGCCAGAAGAAATCAACCAGCACAGTGTCTATTATGTCACTTTCAGCTGTGTACAAAATAAAAACAACAGTTTACTATCATTTCAAAAAAGAACCTGTCACTCTCAGATCCCTGACTAAGGATCAAGGATTTCAAATAGCCTTAGTTCTCAGCTTTAACCAAAATATCCTTTATTGTAGCCACTTGACAAACCTCAGGAGGAAATGTCCTTTTTCATTTTGCTGTATTGTATGACACGATTTTTTTCATACGTTATTGTAAGAGAGGTATGTCAGGAATGAATTTAATTTATTGATGTTTGCTCTTTCACATTGCGCTGCACTCTTATATCAAATTAAAATTAAATCAGAAACTCAATGCTTAAAATTTTGTTTATACTTTGGAAGAAAATAAAAATAATGTGGCTGTTTCACCTTTCAAAATCGGTGATAGTAACTACTTGGGATGCTATGATTTATGACTCCTTTAGTGCATATCCAGTACAAATCCCAATAATTCACATCATTTGGGATGGATATCATAATAAATCTAATTAGCCAATGGCTGCAAACTCCAAAAGATAATGAATGAGTTTGTGAATAGCTAAAATTATCAAGAGATTTGATGACAGAGGGTGAGTAACTGGCATCATTAGCCACCCATTTTGTGGGCATTGCGCCCTTAAATCTCTAAAATGGCATGCATGGCACACACACAGACTAATGGGATGAGTTGTGCCAACTACCTATTGGTAGGGGCGTTAAAATGCACACAATGAAGGTCTGCTGGATATATGCCGAGCAAACATTTCATGATGTCAATCAGCGCAGGGGTAGCACTTTTGAAATTATGCCAGGGGTGCTATTTTTGAGCTCAACATTCCACCTAATGGCCTCTCTTAAATTAGCAAAGCTGAACACCCGTCCATCAGTACGAAGGCAACTCCACCAGCGCTAATTAAAGGGATCATCAACTGGTACAGGTTAGTGTCTGGGTGATTTGTTTTAGCTATTGCTATGATTTTACAAGTGTTTGTTTGGGCCTTTTTATAGTTGTTTCAAGTTTCACACTCTATAGGGAGTGGTGTGGCAGGCAGAAGGATTTTTGCTGATTTCAAGGTTTTTTCACAAACCAGTTGCTTCTAGACGTGGCGCACTAGTAGCTATGACCTGGAGAATAAACAGAGATCATGCAGAGTTGGACAAACTAAAACCTAGTCCAGTAATGGTGACCATGAAACCATTGTTGATTGCCGTAAAAGCTCATCTGGTTCACTAACGTCCTTTAGGAAGGAAATCTGCCGTCCATACCTAGTCTGGCCTAGGTGTGACTCCAGCCACATAGCAATGCGGTTGACTCTTAAATGCCCTCTCAGATGGCCTGGCACTTGGCAAGCCATCAGTCATACCAAACCATTACAAAGTCAAAAAGGAATGAAACCAGATGGACCACTCAACACCAACTTCAGCACTGGAAATGACAAAGGCACCTTGATTGACCCTGCAAAATCCTCCATATTAACTTCTAGGTGTTTGTGCCAAAATTAGGAGAGCTAACCCACAGACTGGTCAAGCATCAGCCTGATATAGTCATAGTCACAGAATCATACCTTACAGACAATATCCAAGACATCACCATCACCTTCCCTGGGTACGTTCTGTCCCACCAGCAGGACAGACCCACGAGAAGTGGTGGCATAGTGTTATACAGTCAGGTGGGAGTTCCTCTGAGAGTCCTCAACATTGACTACAGATCCCTTGAAGATCTCATGGCATTAGCTCAAACATGGGATAGGAAACCTCCTGCTATTAAAAACTACAACCCTCCTCCGTCAGCCAACAAGTCAGTGCTCCTCCATGTTGAACAGCAATTGGAAGAAGCACTGAGGGTGGCAAGGGCACATAATGTACTCTGGGATGGGGACTTCAATATCCATCATCAAGAGTGGCTCAGTGGCACCATTACTGACCAAGCCAGTCAAGTCCTGAAGGACACAGCTGCTAGGCTGGGCCTCCGACAGGTGCTGAGGAAGCCAACAAGGGGGAGAAACATACTTGATATCATCCTCACCAATCTACCTGTCACAGATGCATCCGTCCATGACACCATTGGTAGAAGTGATCACCGCACGATTCTTGTGGAGACAAAGTCCCATCTTCACATTGAGGATACCCTCCATCATGTTGAGTGGCAGGAGAGCTGTGCTAAATGGGATGAATTTAGAACAGATCCAGCAACTCAAAACTGGGCATCCATGAGGCATCATGGAATTGTATTCAAACACAATCTGTAACCTTAAGACCTTCACTCTACAATTACCATTAAGCCAGGGGAGCAAGCCTTGTTCAATGAGGAGTGCAGGAGGGCATGACAGGAACAGCACCAGCCATGCCTTAAATTTGAGATGTCAACCTGGTTAAGCTACATCACAGGATTACTTACGAGCCAAACAGTGGAAGCAGCATGCAATAGGCAGCGCTAAGCAATCCTACAACCAATGGATCAGGTCAGAGCTCTGCAGACCTGCCATATCCGGTCATGAATGGTGGTGATCAATTAAGCAACTCACATGAGGATGGGGCTGCACAAATATCTCCATCCTTACTGATGGTGGAACCCAGCACATCAGTGCTAAAGACAAGGCTGGAGCATTTGTAACCATCTTCAGCCAGAAGTGCCAAGAGAATGATCCATCTCAGCCTCCTCCAGAGGTCCCCTGTATCACAGATGCCAGTCTTCAGCCAATTCGATCCACTCCATGTGATATCAAGAAACGGCTGAAGGCACTGGACACTGCAAAGGCTATGGACCCTGAGAACATTTCAACAATCGTACTGAAGACTTGTATTCCAGAACTCGCTGCACCCCTAGCCAAGCTGTTCCAGTGGAGCTACAACACTGGCATCTATGTGATGGCCTGGAAAATTACCCAGGTATGCCCTGTCCAGAACAAGCAGGGCAAATCCAACCCGGCCAATGACCAGCCCATAAGTCTACTCTCTATCATCAGCAAAGTGATGGAAAATGTTATCTACAGTGCTTTCAAGCAGCAATTAAAGCAATAATCTGCTGACTAATTCTGCCAGGGCCACCCAGCTCCTGACCTCATTTAAACCTTGGCCCAAACATGAACAGTAGAGCTGAACTCAACAGGTGAGGTAAGAGTGACCCTCCTTGACCAAATGTGGCATCAAGGAGCCCTAGCAAAACTTAAGTCTATGGGAATCAGGGGGAAAACTTTCCACTGGTTGGAGTCATACCTAGTACAAAGGAAGATGGTTGTGGTTGTTGGAGGTCAGTCATCTCAGCTCCAGGACATCACTGCAGGAATTCATCAGGATAGTGTCCTAGGCCCAACCGTCTTCAGCTGTTTCATCAATGACTTTCCTTCCATCATAAGGTCAGACTGGGGATGTTCACTGTTGATTGCATAATGTTCAGCACCATTTGCAACTCCTTAGATACTGTAGCAGTCTGTGTCCATATGTAGCAAGACCTGGACTACATTCAGGCTCGGGCTGATAAGTAACATTCGCGCTGCACAAATACCAGGCAATGACCATCTCCAATAACAGAGAGAATCTAACCACTGCGCCTTGACATGACATGGCATTACCATCACTGAAACCCCTATTATCAAATCCTGGGGGTTACCATTGACCAGAAACTGAAGTGGACTAGCGATAAAATTACTGTGGCTACAAGAGCAGGTTGGAAGCTAGGAATCTTGTGTGAGTGACTCATCTCCGGACTCCCCAGAGCCTGTCCACCATCTACAAGGAACAAGTCAGGACTGTGATGGAATACTCCCCGCTTGCCTGGATGAGTGCAGCTCCAACATCACGCAAGAAGTTGACACCATCCAGGACAAAGCAGCCCACTTGATCGGCACCATATACACCACCTTCACATTCACTCCCTCTTCTACCAACACACAGTGGGAGGAGTGTGCATCATATACAAGATGTAATTCAGCAATTCATCAAGGTTCCTTCAATGGCAGCTTCCAAACCCACGACCTCTACCATCCAGAAGGACACAGGCAACAGAAGCACCACCGCCTGCAAGTTTCCCTCCAAGCCACACACCATTCTGGCTTGGAACTGTACCATCATTCCTTCACATTGAATATTAAAGAAGGCAGCTCATTACCATCTTCTCAAGGGCCATTTGCAATGGGCAACAAATGCTTGCCCAGCCAGCAACGCCCATATCCCATGAAATATTTTTTTTTAATTGTTGGAAGAAGGAAGAGAAGGAGAAGGACTCTCTGCAGGATGCCATATCTGCCCAAGGTGTTCCGGGAGCAATTGTACCTGAACCCCAGTGAGGAATACTATGTGAAACTTCTACACTTCAGTAAGGGTACTCACACTGAAATTGCTCATCTTCTGCAGCCATAAATGCAAATCCAAATCAAGGTGAGGACTGTATTACCAGTGGCTGTGAAGGTAACTGTGGTGACGTGCCTGGTTCCTTGAAGGCTGGAGCTGGGACTATATGCAACATTTCCCAGTTTTCCATCCACTGTTGCATAAGAGATGTCACTGAGACTCTCTATTCAATGCCAGTGAATTACATTTTATACTGTCTTGCCAGGGACAAACAGGCAAAATGAATACACCGCTTTGATATACTTCACGGGCTTCCTTATGGTGCAGGTTTCCACTGACAGTGTGCATATCATTCTGTGTGCACTGCCTGTCAACTCTGCCCGATACCAGAACTGAAAGAGATTTTACTCCCTCACTATCCAGCTGGTGTGTGACCAGAGGCAGCACAACATGTAGTTCACTGATGCCCATTTTGGGGTTCCACCAGGGCCACTCAGCTCCTGGCCTCATTACAGCCTTGATTCAAACATGGACAAAAGAGCTGAACTCCAGAGGTGAGGTGAGAATGACTGCCCTTGACAACAAGGCCGCATTTGACCAAGTGTGGCATCAAAAAGCCCTAGCAAAACAGGAATCATAGGGAAGCAGGGGTAAAATTCTCTGCTGGATGGAGTCATAACTAACACCAAGGAAGATGGTTGTGGTTGCTGGAAGTTAATCATTTCGGTTCCAGGACATAACTGCAGGAGTTCCTCAGGTTAGTGTCCTCAGCCCAACCATCTTCAGCTGCTTCATCAATGAGCTTCCTTCCATCATAAGGTTAGAAATGGAGATGTTCTCTGATGATTGCACAATGTTCAGCACCATTTGCGACCACCCAGATACTGAAACAGCCCATGTCCAAATGCAGCAAGACCTGGACAATATCCAGGCTTGGGCTGACAAGTGGCAAGTAACATTCACAACATATAAGTGTCAGGCAATGACCATCTCTAACAAGATCTCCATCTCCATCGCCCCTTGACATTCAATGACATCACCATCATTGAATCCCCCACTTTCAACATCGTGGGGGTTACCATTGACCAGAAACTGAACTGGACTAGTCATATAAATACTGTGGCTACAATAGCAGGTCAGAGGTATGAATAATGCAATGAGTAACTCACCTCCTGACTCCCCAAAGCCTGTCCATCATCTACAAGGCACAAGTCAGAAGTGTGATGGAACATTCTCCACTTGCCTGGATGAATACAGCTTCCACAACACTCAAGAAGCTTGACACCATCCAGGACAAAGCATTCCACTTGATTGGCACCCTATTCACAAACATTCACTCCCTCCACCATCAATGCACAGTGGGGGCAGTGTGTGCCATTTACAAGATGCTTTGCAGGAATTCACCAAGGCTCCTCAGGCAGCACCTTCCAAATCCAAGACCACTACCATTTAGAAGGAGAGCAGCAGACACATGGGAACACCGCCACCTGGAAGTTCCCCTCCAAGCCGCTCACCATTCTGACTTGGAAATATGTTGCTGTTCCTTCACCATCGCTGAGTCAAATTCCTGGAACTCCCTTCCTAACAGCACTGTTTAGGATCTATAAGTGTGAATGGTAATAACTGGAGGGAAACCACACTGAGGGATTAAACCATCAGGATATCAGTTCAGTAAAAGCTGTAGGGGAGCACAGGAAGCAATTAAGGTCAAGGCAAAGGCACGAAGCTAAAATTGGGAAAGTGAAGGAAGATCTCGGGGGTCAGAGATATGACTGAGAAAGACTGAGAAAGGAGTTAATAGACAAACAATTTCTTTGTGTCTTTGCCAGTACACATTTCTAGGCTGAATCAACATCTGACTTGGGTTCATTGGGAAGTTTTGAAATATTGTCACAGTCTCATGGAACAGATCCACAGATGAAATATGAATTGGGCATTCTAGTAAAATGACTTGACTCTTACAGTTACAAGCCTAGGTTCCACAAATATTATTATTCCACATGTGCTTGCAAGTAAAGTTTGGGCCACATTCAGAGTTCTCCCTTTGAAATTCAAACTTCAGCTCAATTGTACAAGACCACTGCACTTTTCACCAGACCAACTTACACAGGATAAGAGTCGCCATGCTAATACCAGATAGGCAATGTAAATATAAACCAACAGCCCTCTGAAAACGGATTCCTCCTATTCTGCCTAATGCGACCACTTTCGTTGTCTTTTCAATTGAAAGAAACAAACAGAAACATGTCTGGGAAAACATGTACATATGCACCCTGAATACGTTTACACAAAAAAATGTTTCACACTGAGCTGCTCTGTTGATTGCCATCAGTATGAACAGGACAGCTCTATTCAACCCGCTCTGGCAGATTAGAACATTCAGCTTCAATTACAGTGTTGAGTCTCAGTATAAACAAGATATAAAAAGAGATGCTTGTACTTAGTATGAAACCTGGACTACACTTATGCCATCTTCTATAAGGATCACAGCAATCTAAAGAAAAATATGGGTCATGATAAACCACCTCAGAAAAGATTTATTATAAATCAATTCAATGCAATCATACTTGTATTGAGGCAAAACCAGTTTTAGCACATATAAGGAAGCTTAAAACTTCCACAGTGCAAAGAGCCTTTGACAGCTGACAGAAGGATATGTGTTCAGTTGCAACTCCATAAACTCTCAAACAATCTCTAGTGAGAAGGAGTATGTTTGCCTTGCATTAACTTATGGCTGTGGAATTAGCCTCAACCCATTTTCCATGCCCTAAGAAACAGATGTTGACTCTGCGTTTTGCTGTGTACTTCAATGCCCGTTGTCAAGGGAAAGGAACAAATTTGGTTTGAGACAATTAACATCTTGCCGTCTAAGCTTATTCTGCTGGTGCCCAGGGTTTTTAATATGCACAAGAGTTACTTGTGCTGTACTTAGGGCTCTGCTGGATACTTGTAAAGTAATGAACTATGCATACAAACAAAAGTAATTCCACATCAGATTAAGTCAATGTGCAGTTTGACCTAGCGCTGACAGTGTAATTCCTCTGTGCATATTTCAGGTTTGAGCTGCAAGAATTGATTTTTCAGTGCTGTGGTCACATATGCTAGCAGTTCTTAGTAAACCCTAGTTATGACACTGTAGGAATGAGCAAAGCATAAAACAGGGAGAAAAAAATAGAAGCATTGCGCAAGGAAAACCAAATAATGCTTTCGTTCATAGCACGCAGTTGAAAGAAGTATCACTGCAATTGAAATTCCTTCCTTATGCAACACCCTTATCTATGCAAAACCAAATTCCTATGCAATGTCAAGTACAAAAGATTAGGTTGTTCTGTGTTAATAGACTGTAACACAATCAATGAATTCTGATTCTATCATAAATGGCAAGCGTCGTTGATGTAGTCATTGGAACCCTAAGATTATGTTACAGCCACTCCAGGCTAAACCTTATTTTTGAAAGTATTTTTCTTTCTTTCTTTGAAATATTTCTCATTGAAACATTAGAAAAACATTAAAAAGCTATTTTCAATTTCTTTTTCAGTATTGTAGGAGGTTACCTCCCTCCATGTATTGTTTCCTTTAAGAATAGCTTTTCAAGTTTGTGTGGAATTCTCCACTACCTGCAGTAGCTGTGTAGTTAGCATGATAGCACCATATAGACAATTGTGGATAATAATTCATAGACCAGGTCTTTGATAATAGAAGTCCTTGGTTGTATGTACCTCATTACATAACAGGTGAGCCAGTGATACCTAATGTAAGTGTAAAACTGAGCAGGCAATATATGTTAGATTAATTTTAATTTGCTCTTCATGCTACTGAAACAAAATCATGATTTTCTTTGCATTACATCATTAAAATAGAAAGTGCAACATTGTAGCTATTTATCTTTGTTATATTGCTGTAAATCAATACCAATTTTGTTTCTGCACTTTATTCTTTCACATGCTGTATACACATTTCAATGCTCCTAGCAACTGGCAGGAGCTGTGCAGTCATTGCATGAGCCTAGTAAATGATGCTTTGATAATTAGCTGCACATTGCTGGAATTATTTAGCTCCTCCTTGTATGATTAATTACAAGTAAATTGATGTTACTGTGAATGATTAATTTACAACTGCAGATGCAAAATAAATGAGCTAAGCATGAGGCAGTTTAAATCTCGCTTTGCTTTTTCTTTTCTATTTGCATGTCCTGGACTAATAGATTCACTCTAGTTTCAGAAGCACAATGCTAAGAGAGGAAAAAAACAGTAAGTGGTTGGTATGGTGACTATAGCATGGCAACTGTTTACAGTGCTCGCAAACGCTCGTTAATTCTTCCCTGTAATTTAATCCCATTCACCTTGCTTTCTGCTTGACTCTTCAGAATGTAAAACCTGTTCTTTTTTTTAGGAAATAACCAAGTAGCCATTCATTATCCAAACAAGTTGTTTCTTTCTTTTTGTTCTATATTAATTATTTTGAATTATATATTGTGAGGGACAAGACATCAGGGACAGACTGGGTAGACCAATGTCTCTTTTCCTGCCTGTCATAGTTTGTGTATTCATAATTACCAGGGGCATGCAAATATAAAGAACAAAATTGCAGCTACAGACTAGAAATTATTAAATCTTTGTAAGTAAAAGTGAATAGTACTCAACAGCTGACTGTGAAATACTGTATGTGAATAAATGATTTCCAAACTCTCAACAGCAATGGCAACAAAACTATCTGGAGGTTCTTTGTGAGTCCACATAGGCTGTTGCTGAGGGTGAAGCAGTACTGTGGGAGGAATCTTCACCATTAAGCACATTTCTGTTTGTATAGTTTTTATTGAAAATAGATGTTATTTTATTCTCTTCTTCAAAGAAAAATGGGATTTATTTCCTTCTGTGTGTAAAGTTAGGAATTTTGTAAAACTCTGCACACAGAGGAAAATATGCCCTTGCATTCTTATCTTAAAGGGAGAGTGAAAATGCACTGCTAGTTTCAGGTTTGGAATGGACGAAACATGTTTCTTTCTCAACCGTTTCTCCTCCTGTCCCTTCTCTCCTGAAGTTGCCCAGTGCATCATGTGGTGTGTTTTCATCAGCTGTTCAACTATAAAGGGCATCATTGCTGCACAGAGGGGTGGTGGTGTAATGGCATAGTGGTATTGCCACTGGACTAGTAATCTATAGACCTAGGGTACTGCTTCTGTGGTACCTGGGTTCAAATCCCACCACAGCAGATGGTAGAATTTGAGTTCAATAAAAAGCTGGAATTTAAAGTCTAATGATCACCATGAAACCATTGTCAACTGTTGTAAAAAAAAACCATCTGGTTTGCTGATGTCTTTTGGGAAAGGAAATGTGTCCTTACCTGGCCTCGTCTACATGTACATCCAAATCCACAGTAACGTGGTTGACTCTTAAATTTCTTCTGAACAAGGGCAATTCAGGATGGGCAATAACTGCTGGCCTAGTCAGCAACGCCCACATCCCATGAACAAATAAGAAACAATCTTATCCTCAAACAACAACATGCATACATGATGCACTTTCAGGCATCGAATGCTGAAGGAAAGAAAATGTGGAAAAAAGATAAATTTTAAAAAAAGAGCTGGATGGCCAGCTCATTTGCAATAAAGGAAACAAAGAGACTTTTTTTTAACAAGGAAAGTCCATGTTAAATGTGTTTACTTTCTCACATTAGCAGTCAGAGGAATGAAATTCCCCATTTTATTGTAGATTATCTAATGGATAATATAGTTATTGCTTAACAGCTATAGTTTGTTCTTAACAATGTAGAAACATTGAATCAAAAATATTTTCATAAATACTAGCATGCTGGTTGTTAGCAAAACAGCATCACTCACTTAATAACCTATATATTGTTCGGTGGCACTGTTAACCAACCAGTGTAGGTCTGTTACAGTAAGCGCCTTATTCTTTGTGGTGTTTTGTTAAATTGCTGACTTCAAAAATTTGGCAGTCAGCCAGGCTTTTTCTTCCCACAAGACATAACTGGCTATGAAAAGCTTTCTTCCATAGCACAGCTCTCCAGCCTTTGAATTCAGCCTTTGTTCCAGCTGGTGTGCTTTAATGTTTACCACACAGTCAAACCATGTGTGGTTTCGGATGTCAGTTCAGAAATTCTTAGCATTTAAAAGCTGGTACTCAGCTTTTGAAAGATGGTGGTAATCTGAACCAAAATAGTCTGCCATTTAACCTCCCAGATCAATATAATCAATAGTTAATATTTCTCACTTTGCCTTGACTATATGTCCCTTGTCAGCTTCCATGTCTTCAAGACTAGATTCTAATCAGGGCACAGACCTGAAACGATTACGTATAAAATTTGCTTAAAAAGAATACATTCAGCAGCACTAAAATGTCCTTACTCATTTTTCTTTTCAAATGCTGTATGTGGTCACTAATACATGAACAGCTAATGGCTCAAAAGGAGACCACTAAAATTACACAGTTTAAATGCATAATTGGAGACTGCTTGCTTTAAAATAAAACATTATGTCAAGCAACCCTGTGATTATAGAAAAGAATCATGTTGAAATGTCTCAAAACAATTATTTATGCTTTTCAGAAAATATTAGCCTTATATCCACTTTCAAGTGCTGTATTTTTTACACTCTTTATGATTTGTACGCATGAAAATTAATTTCAGCACATAGTAACTACATTGACAATCCAGTGGAATTACAGTTTAATCATAAATTTTTTCTGAAAAATGATATTAAATGTGGCCTATATTTAGTTGTTCAGTTCACTAGAAAGGATACTTTCTTTCTATAATAATAAGCCCACCAATACTGAGTTCAGAATGGCCTCAACTTGACGTGCCTACTTATTGCTTTCCTCGTGCAGTCCCTTGCTCATGGCTGTTCTAGTCTTTGACTACAGAACATTTCTTCCATTCCTTCCCTGATCCATTCGTTATTGGAAAACTTCACCATGTTTAAATAACATGGTTACTCAACCTCGTTTGATGTTTAGAATGTGGCACTTCTTGAATTACAGCCAAAGCGATGTGTGTGCAAATGCCTTACTCGTTTCATGCATCAAAAGGCACAAAACAACCTATTTCCAATTTCCTGGAATATTCATTCTGCCACCCACCACACACTTACACACACATATATACAATATATATTATACCGATTGATCATAAAGGCCTAAACTTTTCTGAAGGAAATATATTTCCCAGAGAGGTAGTTTTGGCCTATAAAGTCACCGCTCAGAACCCTCCATTTCAGTAGCGACAGAGTCAATTTAAGTGTATTTGAAGTATTAAAATACACAAGCAGGTGCCCTCATGACAAGGATGGATGTTAGTAGGACTGGAAACAACCAATAGAAAATGTGAGCTGTCATTTTCACATGACAAAGCTACCAAAATCCCTCTGGATTAGTGCCACATCCTGATGAACAAACAATCTGTCTGCTGAGGGCTTTCAGCCTATAAAAAAAGGCCCAAGGAATTTAACATTGTGAAGCTGCCACAAATTAGGATTCAGGTCAAGTTGTTTGGCCATATTACCAATGAATTTTTGAATTGTTTAAATTTTCAAATTCAATTATGATAGGAAGAAAAACCCAGCATCACTGATGGTGTCAGACATGCAAATTAAGTCCCTGAGGATACAGATATAAAGCAATGCCACTGCCAGAGTACTGAATCACAGATACAAATAGCCTTAACAGAAAATGCTGTGACAACATCTCCACCACAGACAATAGCCGTCAAGCAGAGAAAAATTGAAGGAAACATAAAAACTGAAGTCTGACAATGGTTTGTTCTATTACACCACTTAATTGGAGCGTGAAGCAGGTGAACACATGCCCACTTTTCGATACTCTTTAACATTTCAAACCTTTTCAAGGTGTGAAACATTAGCATTCTTTTTCACAAAATTATATTAGCTTTGCTATTTTACTTGATTGCGTGTAACATCACACTATTTTTTGTGTAATATATGAGACAGGAAAGCTTCAAAGGCAGAATGCTGTGATTAAACAAATGCACACCTGCCAGACGCTAAAACCCTGGTTTTGTGACTAGTGCATTTTTATGCAGAGTCCTGTGATGAATACTGAAAGAGTAACAGTCACCAGATTTGTTTTGTCAATCCTAAGTGCTGGTCCTTGCCATGCTGGTTTCAAGGTCTCTTTCATTCTAGAGGGTTTAAGACAAGAATTGGCTTGTGCATCCATCAGGAATCTCACCTCAAAGGAACTGGCAGATTTCTCCCGACTCCTGTTCCCTAGCTGCACTAGATATCTCCTTGCCAGTTTTATTATCTTGAAAATAAAAGCTTTTCAAGCCTTTAATTAGTGCCTACAGAGTGTTATCTTGTGTGGTGTAAAATTAGCTTTGTTTCAGGCTGTTGGGAGGGCAATTAGAAACCTTTTATTAGCAGCAAAGGCTAAAGCACCCTTATTGTAGTCGCAGGACATAATCTTTCACGCTTGACAGCTCCAGTTTTCACAACTACTTGCTGTGAAAACATCGACTAGAAGGAACCAAGCCTGAAAGAGCTAGATAAATACCTGGCTCAGGGAGGTTCCATTCTTTTTCAATCAAATTATCATGTCGTCAACAGCTAGCCAGCAGAAATAGTTTGAGCGAGGGCATGAGGCAAGTGAGAAATTAACTTACATAATTCACCAGCAAAATACAAAAAAAAATTTTAATTTCTCACTGTATTTTTTGAATTAACAAACTTGCAAGGAAATAATATGTTATCATTTATATAATATAAATCTATTTACTTACAAGACTCATCACAGTATCATTACCTTTTTAATTTCTTATACTTGACAATTCCCATGTGAACGAACAGCATTTGAGGAATTTTTTGGGAATGGTGCCAAGCCAGTCAAACAAGCACAGCTTCCACTTTTGTCAGGCCTAACTCATTAAAATGTTATCATTATTCTGCATCTACTTCATAATTCATTACTTGCTCATTACTCTTATTGTGGGTGATGAAATTTATGGAAACCTGTTTTGCCAGAACTAGGATGAACTGAAAGTCAAGATGATGAAAAACCAGAAGGCTTATTACTGCTCTGGATGGGGGATGGGCAGGACAAAGTGAAACAGCTGTGTAGGAGTAAGGGCAGGCTGCATTCACAGTACTGACAGGAGAATCAGTGGTGATGTGTGACTGCAGGCATTATGACATTAAGGACTTTATTTCATGACAAGGGAAAACGTTATTTCTCCCTTTTCATCTGTCAGGAAGAGAAGCCTTGGAGGTAATGGGTGCAAAGCAGAGACAGAGAGAGTCAGAATCCTTTGAAAAGCAGACAGGGAGCAGGCCAGTCAAGGCTGTATGTTACCTCATTTGTGAATGTATCAAGTAGAACCACATAACACAATAGTGTTGGAATTATATCGATTTGTGCCACAATTACAGTACAGCTGATAGTTCAGTAACAATATAATGATTCTGTGTGTAACATTTTATGAAGATGATAAATGGTGTTTAATTGCTTACCACCCAATCATATTTTGAATCAGAATGCAATCTGACTTTTTTCTCCTCGGTTCTTGGTGCAATTGTACCTGGTCTACGTCTCAGACAAAAGAGCATGGTAACAAGCTCCTAGTAAATGAATAAAAACAAAAAAAACTGCGGATGCTGGAAATCCAAAACAAAAACAAAAACAGAATCTGTCGAAGGGTCATGAGGACTCGAAACGTCAACTCTTTTCTTCTCCGCCGAGGCTGCCAGACCTGCTGAGTTTTTCCAGGTCATTCTGTTTTTGTTTTTGTCCTAGTAAATGAATACAGATGGAACAGAGGCCATCTCTGGTTTCATATCCCCACAATTCGGAACACCCAGAGCAAGTCCCCAAACCAGCCCTTCAGTTTCTCAGCTTTTGTTAGCTTTTAGCGTAGCATTTAAACGTGGGATACAGAAGAACTGAAGAAGGCCATTCAGCCCCTCAAATCTTTTCCACCATTCAATTAGGTCATGACTTAATCGTACCTCCACTCCATTTACGCATCTTTGTTCCGTGTACCTTCATAACATTCCCTAAAAAAAAAACCTATCTATCTCAGCCTTGAAGGCTCCAATTGTCCTATTAGTCACACCCTGATAGCAGAGAGTATTCCAAATTTCAAAACTATATTAATGACTTAGACGAAGGGACAGAGAGTAATGTATCAAAGCTAGCTGGGAATGCAAGCTGTGCGGGGGATACAAGGAGGCTGCAGGGAGATATAGATAGGTTAAGTGAGTGGGCAGCAAGATGCCAAATGGAGTATGATGTGGGGAAATGTGATGTTATCCACTTTGTTCGTAAGAACTGACAGGCAAAATATTTTTTGAAAGGTGTGAAACTTGTAAATGTTGATTTTCAGAGAGACTTGGGTGTACTTGCGCAAGGAACACAAAACACAGCAAACAATTAGGAAAGCAAACGGCATGTTGGCCTTTACTGGAAGGGGATTAGAATACAAGAATAAAGAAATCTTGCAATTTTACGGGGCTTTGCTGAGACCACATCTGGAATACTGTGTGTAATTTTGGTCTCCATATCTAATGAAGGATCAGTTTGCATTGGAGGCAGTACAGATTTGTTGTCCGATGATGAGATGCTGAGTAAACTGAGTCTATTTTTCTGGAGTTTAGAAGAGTGAGAGAAGATGTCATTGAAAAATTTAAGATTATGAAGGGGCTTGAGAGTGTAGATCCTAAGACATTGTTTCCCCTTGTTCGGGAATCTAGAGCACAGAGGCACATTTAGGACTGAGATGAGGAGAAATTTCTTGACTCAAAGAGTTCTTATGTTCCACCATCATTTGTGTGGATTTCACTCCAGAAAGGCAAAGCTCTAATTTTAAGATTATGGGTTGGGTTTTATGCCGAGGGCGGGCTCCCTACACACCAGCGTAAATTTTGGGGGTGAGCCCACCTTCGCTTAGCCAGGTGAAGGCCTTTTATTTAGTATGAGGCGGACTCACGTCCATCTCTGGGAGGACGCCCCAGCTCTGAACACCAGCAGAACCAGAGCGGTAGCCACAGCTGGAACTGCAGGTAGACCATGGAGGTGGCATTCAGTGATGGACCCAGACATTCAACTAAGTCCGAGATCTCACAGGGCCAGGCTGACAGGTCCCAACAAGGAGGTGGGGGGCATGTTGGTCAGGGAAGGGTGGGAGAGTAGAAGTGGAGAGGCAAAACTATGAGGGAGGGCCTCCAAGCGACACAGGGAGCCTGGGAAGGTGGCACCCCATCTTTCACTGAGCAGCAGCCCACAGGGTTAAACCTGCTGGGCCACATGTTGGGCGCAGGCCTCTCCTGTTATATTGGAGCGGCGGCATTAATTGCCCCTTTAAGGGCCTCAATTGGGCCACAGGCTGATGACCCACTTGATGCCTCCTTAGCTGCCCATGAAATGGTGGAGTGAGTGAGTGGACCGGCGGTGGGTTCAGAGCTGACGGCACAGCACCCTAAGGTACAGGTCCACCTGCCTGTTTTCCCACCCTTGGGAGACCCATAAAATGCAGGCCTATGTGCTCTTGTTCTGGATTTCCCCAACAAAATAAATAGTTTCTCTGTATCTGCCCTATCAAATCCATTATCACCTCAATTAAATCAACACTCAATATTCTGGGCTTAAGGGAATACATGGCAAGTTTATGGAACCTGTCCTCATAATTTAACCTTTGACGTGCTGATAACATCGGGGTGAATCTGCATTCTATTCCTTCCAAGGTCAGGATATCCTCAGTGAGGTATAACGCTCAAAACTGAACAAAGTACTCCAGATGGAGTCTGACCAAGGCCTTATACAAGCAAAACATCACTTCCTCACCTTTGAATTCCATTGAGATAAAGACCAATGTCTATCAACCTTTCAGGTTACTTCTTGTAGCTGTTCACCTGCTTTTAGTGAGTTGTGTACATGGAAACCCAAGTCTCCTTATGCATCCAAAGCTGATAGTCTCTTCTGTAAAATCTTATCAAATGACTTTCTTGGAATTCTGTATAGACAACAGCATACTCTCCTATCCCTGACCTCCTTGAACAATTCAATTAGATTAATAGATATGATCTACTCATTACAAGTCCTTCTGACTCTCTTTGATCAGTTTATATTCATCCAAGTCCTCAGTCACTCTATCTTTGATGATAGATTCCAGTAACTTCGCCACAATTATAATTTATGGTTTCTCTCTTGCATTGCTAAAATAATAGGTTCATCCTTGATTTGGAGAGCTTTAGAAAATTAATGCATCTGCAACTTCCTCGCTTATTTCTTTTAGCACCCTGAGGAAACTACTAGAACTTGAAGCCTGGTCTTTTTTAAGTCCCACTATTTCCTCCTTTCACATTTTAGCAAATACATTAAGTTTCTCTTTATGAATCATATTTAGTTCCTTTGTGCTGTTCACATTTTGTCCTCTTCCTGTATAATGAAAAAAGATACAAAGGACTTATTTAACAAGTCTGTCATTGCCTTATAACTCAAATAATCTTGCCACTAATTGTCTTCACTGAGCCATTATTACCCTTTTCGCTCCTCTTTCTCAATATATTTATAAAAACACCAACTACATGTCTAAATAAAATCAGGGCAGATAACAGTTCATAGACTTAGCAGGATGTTGCTCAACGTGATTTCTGAAGCAAATGGTAAAACACAAAGGCAGTGGTAAAAGATTGAAACTGGCAGCACTTGGTGTCAGGCTCTTGCCATGAGTTTGGCCACAAGCAGCTGAGATGTCGGATTGCCTGTTCAGGTCAGCAATAGCATTTTGTTATTTTTGTCCTTTGAGTGGCCCACAACCAGAATCAAGCAGTTGTGAACTTGACTTTGTAGTAATTGCACATGGCAAGGTGCACCATCTATGAATACAGCACAGAGATAGCTGCCACATACATAAAAATTTTAACAACAGTGTCTGTGTTTTAGTAGAATAAACATGAATTTGACAGTTTTATGGAAAAATGATGTTCTGCTGGTGGCTTGGGTTAGTAAATGAACCCACTAGATGTGGTATACAAACCATATAAAACCAGAAAGCTTCCTTGGTTTACGATCCAGCCGTACTGAGCTAGCAGATACCATTCTGAACAGTAATTCTGGCTGGCATTTTAAAATCAATGCGTGGCCTGGATCAGAGGCAGACAGGCGTGAAATTTGTCACCGCCGGTCTCCGTGCTGGTTCACCACCATCATCCTGAGCATAAGCCAGATCTGAAGAAGAGTCATGAGGACTCAAAACGCTAACTCTGTCTCTCTCTCTCTCTCCACAGATGCTGTCAGGCCTGCTGAGTGTTTCCAGCATTTTTTTTGCTTTCGTTCCATTTTTAGTGAGGGCAGCTCGAGGTTGGATCAGCCAATTGAGGCCCTTCTGGGCCCTGTTGCCACTTCGACTGGGGTTGTCGGGTCTGCAAGGTGGGTGGCTCACATCAGCCTGTACAGCATTCAGGGCTCAGGGTGGGAAGTGATGGATCTCACACCAGAGACCCCCCCACACCCGGACCTATAATGGCTGCTGGGTCACAGCTGCAGCCACTCATCATCCCCTGGAGGAGGTGTCCCTCCAACATCGTGGCCAGGCTGCTGCGCCATTGTTTTTAAACAGTGAGAAAAACATTCCCGGCCTTCACCCTCGTGGTCTCCCACTGAGCGCTGGGAGGCCTCCCATTGGTCGGGAGCTCAGCCGCAGTCCTGCGATTGGATGGCGATCCCCCCCCCCCAACTCCCTGGGCTTTAATTGGCTGCAGCTTTGAAAGTCCCAGCGGGCGATTCTGAGGCAGACCTTGCGGGTTTGGGACCCGAAACCGGATCATGTTGGGTTCCCGATCCCTGATCCAGTGTGTTATGTTTTACAATCGGCCTCAACTCCCATGAACCAAATGAAGGAAAAGAAAAACAAATCAGCTTGAGTCCTTACCCTCGATCTTGATATGCCAGGACATGTATGGGCATTGGGTGAGAGAAAAATTATCGCTTGTCTATGATGCCTCCCTTGGTCAAATAGCTTGCTGACCGCCGAGACTCTCACATAAAGAAGGATCGGTTAAACGAGACAGGAAAGTTGCAGGTGTTCTGGCAGCATATCCCAGCAAAAGTCAGCACTCCCAGGAGAGAAGAAAAAAGAGCAGGAGAAAACGAAATGAAAGAAAAGGGAAGGGTAGTACTTCAATAAAACCCACTCTATGTTGTATCAGCACTCTGATTATTAAGCCAATGAAGACCTTACCAAAACAATAGAACCAGCATTATTCATTTCACTTTAGTGGAACAACATTGTGATGGAAAACATTAACTGTCGTCTATTTTACGCAATCATTAAATTATTTCAAAATAATTGTGATTTCATTTATTTGTGATCAAATAAAAATTGTAGTCACTGCAAAAAGCATTAAATAGAACCAAATCTTTAATGCATTGTGTTGTGGTTTATTTTTAAACCATTACATGAAAAAGCACAAGTAGAAGTAAGCAGCATCCATGCAGAGATGCTCAAAAAGTGAGTCCAATCAATTTGTAAATGAACAGTCCCAAATTCTGCCAATGTCAATGGATAAGATTATGAAAATGATGCAACACTAACTGTCATTTTATTGTTGCTCGACAAGGTTCAGAAACAATTTAAAGTTAGGATTAGAAAGTAGCGTGGAAAATCAATTAAATCTCTACATGATGTAATTTAGGAAAAATGTCCACATTATCATTACTGAATGACTTAATTATATCTTTGCCATCTATGTCACACCTATTGCATACTGTAATCGATTCTTAAAATAAATTCTGTTTATAATAGCATCTGTTCATCAAATATTCAATTTATTCAGTTCCAGAATTTCTTTTCAGCAAACCTATTGCATTGTCAGTACTGGGATGGGAGGAGTGCACTGTCTGTCTCGCGTTCCACAGCTCCATGGGATTTCCCATCTACAGCCAAATTTGTGTGCTTTACCTGTGAATCTCAGAATGACCACTCAATGCCCAGGTTTCTTCAATAAACAGCAAAATTATTAGTTTATTATAAAACCAGACTTTTCAAGTAGAAGGCGAAGCTTATGAACATACATTATGAAATATGAAAGCATGATAAATACCCTAACTTTCACACATGCATACACACCAAAAAAAAATAGAAGAATTCTGCCAGGAAGCTTAAAAGTCAATGGTTCAGGGGGAAAGGATAGCTGATAGTGTCCTTGAAATGGTGTCCTGGTTATACAGTTGGCCTCGCAGCGCTGGTCTCAGAAACAATCAATGATTCTTGCACTACTTTTCAGGTGGACTTCATGGAAAACTTGCAGTCAGTCAATTTCAGAATGTAGAGTGACTTCGGAGCAACTTACATTCACTTTTTGATTTCAACCGGATCTGCAACTTCAGGATCATACATAAAGAATGAATACTTGGAGGTGAATAGTGTGAGGTTTGAGAGGCAATGAAATCAACTTCTGGATTATGAAACTATTATAAAACACAATATTTGTTTAATACAGATGGGCTTTGTGGACTTCACGATCTTTGTTCCCAAAAATTCTATTTTTTATGACCTACCACCACAGGCAAGGAAAGGAAGGATCTTCTCCACCCATCAGAATCACTCACCTAAATATGTTGATGATAAAAATTCTGCCCAAACATTTTTTTTAACTAATATCGGCAACCTCATCCCACCCTTGGATGAGGTTTCCTCAAAAATCCAAAGGCTGCCTGGCTGATTTGCTTGCCTACCATCTGTAACGTTGGATAGGCAGCGAAAAAGAGCGATTAATTAATTGATTAATGGCCTTAATAGGCCTCTTAATTGTCGGTGGGCACGCTGCCAAGTCTTTCGTGCACCCACCGACTGAATTATCAACGCTCGCCCGATGTCATTGCACGCTAATTCATGCTCGGACATGTCAGGCAAGCACCCGCACGCCAAGCGAAAAGTCCTGCCCTATATCCTTTTTGGTGGCATTACCAGGCCCTTCCCTTTTTCTGTCTGTGCAATGTCCAACTAAGCAATGCAGATAATGACTCACTACAGGCATTAATGTGTTGGCACATATCACCTGTCCTTTATAGAATCCATCTGATTTTCATTCAATGGAGTGAATACCTGGCAGATTATAGAATAGGCTCATAAGAATGGTTCCAGGAATGAGAAACTTCAGTTATGTAGATAGATTGGAGAAGCTGGGGCTGTTCTACTTGGAGAAGAGAAGATTAAGCAGCGATTTTATGAGTGTGCTCAAAATCGTTAGAGGCCCCGACAGAGTAATCAGAAAGAAACTTTCTATTGGCAGAAGTATCAAGAGCAAAGGAGACAGATTTAAGGCAATTGGCAAAAGAAGCAATATCAACCAGAGGAAAAACCATTTTTATGCAGTGAGCAGGATTTTGACTAGGCTGCCTGAGAGTGCGATGGAGGCAGATCAATCATGGCCTTGTAACGGGAATTGGATAATTATCTGAAGAGAAATAATGTGCACGGCTACAGGGAAATAAGGGAGGTGTGAGACTGGGTGAGTTGCTCTTGCAGAAAGCCAACGCAGATCTGAGGGGCTGAATCGTCTCCTGTGTTGTAACCACTCTATGGGCAGAATTTTACAGACCCGTTTCAGTGGGGATGGGGGCTGTAAAATGAGGCGAGACACTCTAAACCTCAGGAACCTAAAATCCCGCTGCCGTAAAATTTCGCCCTGTGATTCTATGTCCAAAAATGGGCGCAGGGACACCAGTGCATGATGAACGTATGCCTGCTTATTGTAATGTAGGCAGCAGGCAAACTTCATACTGACAGCTAATTTAAATGATAGTAGTGTACAGCCCAGCGCCACGTGCAATGGTGAGTGACTGCATGTTTCAGTAGGGGCCCCAAGTTTGTGTGAGGCTACCACTACTAAAAGTGAACCTGCGAGACTGGAAGCCAAAACTAATACTCCAGCTGAGGTGGATTCTGGCTGCTGCATGTGCTGGAAGTGCTTGGGGAAGAATGGCTGACCAGCAAAAAAAAAGTAAAATTGGCACAACAGCTCAGAAAACATGCTCCACTGTTCTTCTGGACAACACTGGAGGCCTTGGTACAGGAGGAGAGAGGTTTTCTATCCACAGGAGCTAGGAGGCCCTGCACAATGACACTGAGAAGGCAGTGCCAGCAGAAAACTGCCACAGTCAATGATAGCTATCTTGCCCCGAGTACTTGGACAAAATGTCACAAAAAGTTCAATGACCTCACATTAGTGGTCAAGGTCGGTGAATGCATCTCTAACTGCCATATCATTGAAAAAGAACCAGTGGTCTCACATACTGCTCAATACACCACTGCCTCCCTTCACTCAGCTACCAGCATTCTCTATCAATCCCGACTCATACCTCATATTTATAACTTCGCCTTACCCTCACACGCTTAGCGCTGCTGCAAGCCTCACACCCACATCTCACAGCTTGACAGGCACATCAGCCAAACATATTGCACTTCTCTTTTGCAGGACAGGGTGCAACACAACTGGAGGCACTAACCCCTGACTTGCGGGAGACAGGCACAGGTGCGTGTACCACCTTGATGGTGCAGAGGGTCCAGCCATCATTGGGATGGCCACAACTGAGGCTGTAACCAGCAGTGGGATTGAAACCATTGAAGATGGCAGTATGTTCTTACCTAGTCCACTTTTTCACATTCCAACAGAGAAACTGGTTCCGAGGCCTTGAGAAGGAGAGGCTGCTGGGGCCTCGGAAAGGAGATGCTGGCTGTGAGGCCTGGGAGTGAGACGCTGCAGAGTTGTTGGAGGATGGCGGAGTGGGGAAGGGGCTGGCTGGCATGTGTGTGTGCGTGTGTGTGTGAGAGATTGAGTGTGTGTGTATGGGAGTGAGTGCATGTCTATTTGTGTGGGAGTGAGTGTGTGTATGTGTGTGTGTGTGTGTGTGGGAGTGAGTGAGTGTGTGTGTGTGTGAGAGTGAGTGTGTGGGAGTGAGTGTGTGTGTGTGTGTGAGTGAGCGATTGAATGCATGTGTCTGTGGGAGTGGGTATGTGTGTGGGAGTGAGTGTGTGTGTGTGTATACATGCGTGTGTGTGTGCATGGGAGTGAGTGCGTGTGTCTGGGAATGAGTGTGTGTGTGTGTGAGTGAGTGTGTGTGTGAGTGAGCAATTGAGTGCATGTGTCTGTGGGAGTGGGTGTGTGTGTGTGGGAGTGAGTGTGTGTGTGTGTATACATCCGTGTGTGTGTGCATGGGAGTGAGTGCGTGTGTCTGGGAGTGAGTGTGTGTGTGTGTGAGTGAGTGTGTGTGTGAGTGAGCAATTGAGTGCATGTGTCTGTGGGAGTGGGTATGT